>NC_073269.2:36787500-37087500 GCF_029289425.2 Pan paniscus
TCCATAGAGTACTGTCTTTTATTTTCATTAAATATGTATCTTAGAGATCTTCCCATGTCAATACATATAGATTTAACTTGGTGTTTTAGGGTGTGCTACTTGATATTTTATAGAAATATATATTTAATAGAGATAGGGTCTTACTATTTTGACCAGGCTGGTCTCGAACTCCCGGCCTCAAGCTATTCTCCTATCTTGGCCTCTCAAAGTGCTAGGATTACAGGTGTGATCCACCACCACTGGCCTGTTACTCCATAGAATTAATGTGCTACAGTTTACCTAACATTTCCCCTACTGATGGACATTCATATTGTTTCTAATGTTGAGCTTTGCATTCCAACATCTAGAGTTTGTGCGGAGGTCGTGTGGAGCTCATGTGGAGATGGAGGGCCACCAAAGGACCCTGAGATAGACAGTGTGACTAGAGAGGAGGAGGAGGAAAAAGAGGAACATTTACAATTCTGGAAGCCAAGAGTTGAGAGTATTTTGGAAAGAGGAAGGGGTCGAATATTTTGAACACCCACGAAAGGTTAAAGAAGTTTAAGATCTAGAAGTATCCATTGAATTGGGGAACATGGAACTCAATGTTGACTTGTCAAGACTGGATTAAGAAAATGTGGCACATATACACCATGGAATACTATGAAGCCATAAAAAATGATGAGTTCATGTCCTTTGTAGGGACATGGATGAAGCTGGAAACCATCATTCTCAGCAAACTATCGCAAGGACAAAAAACCAAACACTGCATGTTCTCACTCATAGGTGGGAATTAAACAATGGGAACACATGGGAACACATTTCCTTTATCTTTACCAAACATGGACACAGGAAGGGGAACATCACACACAGGGGCCTGTTTTGGGGTGGGGGGAGGGGGGAGGGATAGCATTAGGAAATATACCTAATGTTAAATGACAAGCTAACGGGTGCAGCACACCAACATGGTACATGTATACATATGTAACTAACTTGCACGTTGTGCACATGTACCCTAAAACTTAAAGTATAATAAAAGAAAAAAAAACTAATTCAGTGGACAGTGAGCATGAGAGCCAGACAAGAAAGGGGTGCAGAGGGAACAAAGGGGGAGACTTGGCCAAGGCAGCCCTCTTGGGTGCTACTTAGAGAGGTCGCTGTGAACATGAGCTGGGAAATGGGAGCTAGAGCTGCGGAGGAAATGGGCTTAGGGAGATTCCCCCTTTTTTTCCTTCCTTCTCTCCCTCCCTCTCTTCCTTCCCTCCCTCCTTCATTCCCTCCCACTCCCTTCCTCCTTCCTTTCCTCTCTCCTTTTTTCCTCTTTCCTCTCTACTTCCTTCCCTCTTTCTCTCCTTCCTTCTTTCCCTCCTTTCTTCCTTCCCTCTCTCACTTTCCCCTCCCTTTCCTCCCTCTTTCCTTCCCTCTCTCTTTTCCTTCCCTCTTTCCTTCTCTCCCTCCCTCTCTTCTTCCTTCCCTCTCTCCTTCCTTCCTTTCTTCCCTCCTTCCTTTCTTCCCTCCCTCCTTCCTTCCCTCTCTTCCTCTCTCCTTCCTTCCCTCTCTTCCTCTCTCCTTCCTTCCCTCCCTCTCTCCTTTCTTCCCTTTCTCTTTTTCTTCCTTCCCTTCTGCCCTTCCTCCTTCCTTTCCTCTCTCCCTCCTTCTTTTCCTCCCTCCCTCCTTCCTTCTTTCTTCCCTTCCTCCCTCCTTCCTTCCCTCCTTCCCTCCCTCTTTCCTTCCCCCTCCCTCTCTTCCCTCTTCTCTCTCTCCTTCCTCCCTCCCTTATTCCTTCCTTCCCTCTCTTTCTCTTCCTTTTCCTCCCTCCTTCCTTCCCTCCCTCACTCCATTCTTCCCTCCCTCCCTAGTCCCTTGTTTTCCTCTCTCCCTCCTTCTTTCTCTCCCTCTTTCCTTCATTCCCTCTCTCCTTCCTTCCTTCTTTCCCTTCCTCTCTCCCTTTCCTCCCTCTTTCCTTCCTTCCCTCCCTCCATCCCTCCTTTTTATTCCTTTCTCCCTTCCTTTCCTCCCTCCCTTCCTTTTCTTCCTACCTCCCTCCATTTCTTCTTTCCTCAAGTTGGCACACGTGTGGCACTGCTGAAGTCACACATTCTCAGACTCCATTTCTGGGTTTCACATTGGAATGACAGTAATGATGTCTGTGAGCACATAGTAGGCATGGTATAAATAACGCTTGAGTAAAATCAGGAGCAAAGTGCACCTTTTTTGCAGAGTTGTTTCCTAGTAGGAAAATGTGTGAAGAGCCCTTAGAAGACCATGGGCACCCAGGCCCACTCAGTCCTTGTCACTTGTGGCCAGTGACTGTCACAGAAGAACAAAGGCTTCAGCAATGCTCCCCGTTCCCAGGCTTGCCTCCTTTTGGCTCATAAACCAAAGTGACCGAGGCTTTGGGCTGGATGGAGTGAAATGCACTTGGAGGTGCCTCTGGTCAACCGGTCGAGGAGTGGTGGCTCCTCCAGCTCCTGTCCCGTTGTGTGGTCACCACCTCTCCCTCCACCTCATAGTGGTTTCTTCTCCTCAAGTGTTTCTTCAGCAGCTGCGTTAGCTCCGTAGAGTCAGCAACACGAATTTTTTTTTAAAGTAAATTTACTTCTGTAGAAAAGAAAAAGAATGTGGCTATTTTGGACTTTGATGAGATGCAGTTTGTATAGCTGGAAATATGAGTAGAAGTTTTCATAATCAAAAGCGACCAAGCAGAGGCTCCTGGCCAGGGGATACGCTGCAGGAAGTCTGAGCCCACCTTCCAGGGAGGTAACGGTCTCTCCACATCCAGGACAGCAGAGGTGCTGTGGAAATAGTGCTCCGTGCCACTTGCTAGATTTGACCACTGTGCTGGGCTCCAGCTGCTCAAAACATAAATCGTCTTTAAACACCTGGGGCCTGCCTACCTCCCGCAGCCATCTTCGGGCCAATTTGTCAATCCTCGCTCGTTCCATGGTCCTTTTTTTGAGCCTTGATAATGCTTCTGAAAGAAGCTGGGGACACTTTTGCCATTCATCACCAAAGAACGCAACATTCTGTACATTTATTACAGTATACATTATGAGCTCACTATTAACTAAAAAAAAAGCAAACCCAAACCCTTCATTTCTCTGAAGTTTTCCTTTATCTTTACCAAACAGATACCCAATATGACTGAGAATTTAATACCCTAAAGTTTAAGACCGGTTTGTAAACATGGTCCCTGCTGGCTGCTATTGATCTTTTGCTATTTTAATGCATTTTTACTGACCGACATGTCCTGTGGTAAGGAATATTGCCTAAATTAGTTATCTGATTGGTTCTTTTGATTAATGACGGGCCTGTGCTCCATTACACATGACAACATGATCAGAATAATCACTATCGCTATCCAAGCCAGGCCTGGCATTTTTTATTCCTTCATTTTTAAAGTTCATTTATAAAATTATTTAATGTATATGTCCTAAGTTGTAATTTATTTACATGACACTTTTTTCGATGGGAACTGTTGTACTGTGTCACAAATGGCTAAGAAAACAAGGTAAACTAGATGTACAGATCAATGTCTCTTGGCTCAAGGGGAAAAAAACATAATCAAGATTCAGGAGCTGACCTTGTACCAAAGTCCAACCTGTCACAGAACAAACACTGAGATACCCAACAAATCACCAGGCACGGCAGGACATGTTCTCCTGCAATCCCTTCTCTCCATCACCTTCTTTCTGCCTGGAACTTCTAGCCCTTGGACCTCTCAACTTCCTTCCTTCTGAGTGTAAAATAAGACAGTGCAAATTCTTCCTGGCCCTGGCTGCAGCCTGTGTTCACCAAGCGGGCTTCTTGTGCATATGATAATTTGGCAAGAGGCCCTATCAGGGATCCAGAATATTCAAAATCAGAATGTGGACCACATCTGAATGAGAAAATTGTGTGTGTATTTTAAGCAATGACATGATATTAGTTCTGGAGAAATGAAAAGATCTGAATTTAGTCTATCCAATGATTGGATAACACCACTCCTCAGAGGACCTGCTTTAATGTAATTATGGTTTGGCTTAATACAAAGTTGGCTGGGTAATAAAATGTAACTTGTGAGTAGGTCTGGAATCTTTGAGTCTTCTCAAGAAGATGGCTGTGTTCAAAATTTTTCTCTCACCCATGCCCTGCTCAACTTCGAAGAAAGATCAAGGAAGAAAAGCTTCAGCCCTGCTCCTTTTTGAGTTCTATCATTTTGTAAATTTCTAGAGTCCAGGGTAATAGGCTTTTTAGGGAGCCATCACTGGGCTTCCAAGAGCCAGCTGTACTTTTCCTAAAAGGCCCCACCTTTCTGAGGCAATTTGGCAAAGCTTCTAGCCGCTTCTCCATCAAAAAAGTATTACTTGAGTAAAATCAGACAAGCCTAGGGTCATGCTAGATGTATTATTATTTCAAACAAAATTTGGTTGCCTCCCTATCCTTGTCTTGCTCTTCCTATCTCCCCACACCTGCTCTCACCCGCAGTTGCCTCCATTTCTTCTAGAAGAGTCCTTGCCATGTTTCTCAAGCTCCATTCTGCCCCTAAGACCCACCCCGCCCCCCAGCATTGGTCTGACTGCAGGTACCAGGGACCCTGGGCACTGCAATTTCATGTCAACAAATGGCTCCTAATTCAGTATCTAACACTGAATGAGATGTATGAATGGTATCAGAGCCCAGGAACATAGAACCTTTCCATTGATCTCGGAGAATCCTTTGCCATCCTGTTAGCATGATGTTGTTAGAGACTCTAGCATTTCCCGGTGGACACGGTGGGCCCTGGTCAGGCTGCTGTTGAACTTAAACCGAAAGTTCAACTTCTTGGGTAGAAGGTCGGATGGGTTGCTGGTGACCAGTGAGGTGGTGTGCCGGAGACCCTACAGAGTGGACAGCACATTTTTTCCCACACACAGTCCTCACTGGTGACCTCTGTCTCTTCTCAGGTCCCAGGGAGATGGTCTCACCTCCTTCTCAATTCACATGAGGGAAGCTCCTTTCTTACCAGGTGGAGTTGCAGCTCTAAGCCCTCTGTTTTCTATGATCCTTGCCAATTCCTGGCACCTTTGGCATGTTACCATGTTACAAAAGCCAAACAGACCTAAAGCACCCCACGTTTACGGGTTCAGTCTTTTACACTCTACCTGAACTTCAAAGTCAATAGAAGAACAACATGTGGGTTTCCAAGCAAAGGCACTTAAAATATAGTGAAGTGGATTTACACGGTCTTTTTTACCCCCTAGACTTAATTAATGTTGTAAATAATACCTCTTATCTTCTTCATAATGATTTGCTCTGTTATACTATTACAAAATTTCATTCCGTCAATTCTCACAGTCATTTGCACAGCTCAGACATGAAATAGAACTTTGGTGAGACACCTACCGCAGGAAACGCCTGCATGTGTGTGCAGAGGGTGCACGTGTATGTGTGCCCGTGGACTTGGGAGGCGTTCTGGGGTCTAAGATAAGCAAGCAAGTGAGATTATGTTGAATATGCAAGATATGTTAATATGATTAAATGACTACTGGATCGCCCAACATAATCAATTGAAATATTCACCAACTTTGTGTTGAAATTGGAAGAAATTATTACCTTGAGGCTGCCAAACACATTTTGCAGCTTTGAATTTGCAATAATGCGTGTCTCACTTAGCATTTAAAAACGTATTTTTGACTTTAATAAAGTAAGATGAGTCTATTAAAGAGATATTCACCAGAATGGAGGGAAGATTCGACCAGCAGAGGCGACAACGCAGAGAAAGACACCTGGGCAGTGGTGGGGACTGCTTGTCTCCTCCCTTCATCCCTCCCTTTCTCTGTCCCTCTCTCTCTTCTTTCCTTCTTCAGGGACTTGAGGCTGAGTTTTCCAAGGGGAAGCATCCTATTCCAAGCCATTCTTGTTAATTTATCATTGCATTATTTGCCTTCACTCTCAAAATCCTGCGAAATGATTTAGTCTCTTGATGTGATTTACTTGTGTTTTAAAACTCCATGCAACACCATCAAGATCAGAGGGATGTAAATGTGTCTTCTCTCTCACTGAACAAGCACAGCTAAAACAAATGAAATCAAAGATGCATATTCCTTTGCTGTGGCTTTGCAAAATGTAAGTGATGGAGGAAGGCAGTAGTCATTCGGCTCTGTTCTATTATTGACAACAGCAGACGTAGAAATTAGAAAACAAATCCCCTTTTAAATGAAACGAAGTAAAAGGCCTCCCTCACTCAGAGGAAATACTAATTGGAGCTACCTTGCTAATGCTAGCGAGTCACAGGAAGGAAACATTAAGTTATTATTTTTAATAATGTTTACAAGTCTATCCAGCCATTTCCAGCCGGTGAAAGATGTCAGCCTTGGCCGAACGTGGCAGATCTACTTTTCACCAAAGATGCTGCTCGTCTTCCCCCTGATAGCAATCATTAATTTTATTTTTTAACCCAGTCTTCAAATGAAGACAGATGAGCTGGAGAGTTTTAAATGCAGGCTGCTTATGTTCAGAAAAATGGCTGTGAGATGCCAGATCACGGCATCTAAGCTGAGGCCAGTTACTGTTTGGGAAGAAAAGGAAAACAAATGTAAGAGGAGTGGCAGAGCCAGGCCTCGGAGGGGCTGAGAGTGAGAGCAGAAAAGAAAAGGGTGCGGGGAGCAGGCCTGTCTGCTAGTCTTTGGGTCTGACCATTTCATAATTGTGTTGGAGAGTTACAGATACAATTATGGTTAATTGATCTTGATAATTTTAACATTACATTTTAATATTTATTTTTTATTAACAACCTTCTCAGTGTCAGAGATCAACATGCCTATTAGATATCACATCATTGATAGCATTGTGCCATGTCTTTAAGAAAAACATTTTCTTCATCCACGTAATTTCATCCAAGCCATATTTTTAGTCGAATGTCAATTAGCCTGATTTGATTGCTATCATTTTATTTTTAAGTCAAAGATTGTGACTTGATCTCACTTTAAGCTGCTCCAGACAGATTTCAAGTGACCCTTAGCTTAGAGGTTGTTAAGAGATCTTCTTACTTGCATTCAGTAGATCATTTGGTTCTCAAAGGAAATAAGATTAAAATGCATGTGGCTCCATTTGGCAACTGGTTTGGGGCAGGCACAAGGAAGAAGAGAAAAAAGGAGAATATTGTGATGAAAAGTGCTTCTAGAATGGTGAAGTCCGGATAACTGCAAAGCTGTCCCTTCATAAAAGCAGTGAGAAAAATGGCAGAAAGAAATTGTCAAAATCAACATTTTCAGAACTCTGTAAATTAATCAGTGGCCTCCAACCATCTGAGGAGCATTTATTCAAGATAAATAGCTGAGTCTTGGTGAGGAATAATGAGCATGAAGACATTTGAATTTGCCGTTTCCTTTGCCCTCTCCCCGGTTCTGTGGTGGTCTAGGGAAACATCAGCCTCACAACAATAGTAGGCATGAAAACCAGCAATGTCATGGCCACTCAAGGGGCAGGGAGTATTTGTAGCTCCCCTAAAAGCTCCCATTCCCAAGAGTTCTTAGTATGTTACCTGTTGGGCAAATCCATAGAAAAGTCCCATTCACTGGGATGGTCTTTGGCTCAAAGCTCCCCCAGTGGAAAAAGCTCTATCTCCAGGGCATTTGTTGAAGACAATTAGTGGTCTGACACAGTAAGATCAGTTGGAGCAAACAAGAAGCTGTTCCAAAAACTTCAAAGAAAAATCTAGAAATGAGATGACTAGAAAAGGCTTTGAAAAGATCCAGCACCTTCCTGGGGATCTAGAAGACCTGTCAGAGCTTTTGAATGCCTCTTGTATTTAGCATAGTACTGTGGGTTCTTACCAGGGAAATTAGGTAAGAAACAATACAGAAAAGACATCCAGATTGGAAAGAAGTAAAGCTGTTTCTATTTACAGATGACAAGATCTTGTATATAGAAAAATCCTTAAATTTTTATTCTACTAAAAAATTGTTAGAACTAATGAATAAGTTCAGTGAGGCTGTAGAATTCAGGGTCAATATACAAAATCTATTGTATTTTTATGCACCATTATTGAACAATCAAAAAATAAAATAAAAAATAAATTATATTTACAGTAGAAACAAAAAGAATTAAAACATACTTAGGAATAAAATGTAACAAATAATTGAGACACTTGTATACTGCAAACTATAAAACCTTGCTGAAAGAAATTAAAGACGAGTTAATAAATGGAAAGACATCCCACGGTAGTGGATAGGAATGCATTGAATTAGGCAATGGTTCTCAAATTGATCTACAGATTTAATGCCACATCTACCAAAATCCCAGCTGCCTTTTTGCAGAAACTGACAAGCTGATCTTGAGACTTACATGAAAATGCTGGAGACCTAGAATAGCCAAAACATTCTTGAAAAAGAAGAACCAAGTTGAAGGCTTCATATTTCCCAGTTTCACAACATAATACAAAGCTACATTAATCAATGCAGTGTGGTGGTGACATAAGGACAGACACATAGGTAAGTGTAATAGAATTGAATGTCAAGATATAAATCTTTATATTTACTATTCATGGTCAATACATTTTTGGCAATGGTCCCGAAACATTCAATGAGGAAAGAGTAGTCTTTTCAAGAAATGGCACTGGGGTAACTACCATTTGAGGCATTTGAACTTCTCCCATTTCTGTCCCCCTGCCCCAGTTCTGTAGTAGTCTAGGAAAACATCAACCTCCTAACCATAATAGGTGTGAAAACCAACAGTGTCACAGCCACTCAAGGAGCAATGAGGAACCACATGCAGAAAAATGAAGTTGGACTCCTACCTCACACCATATACAACACATAGTCAGAAATATTCAGAAATGTAAGAGTTAAAATTATAAAACTGTTAGAAGAAAATATAACAGTAAATCATCATGACTCTAGATTAGGCAATGATTTCTTGATTATGAAACCAAAAGCGCAAGCAGCAGAGGAAAAAAATAGATAAATTGAACTTCATCTTACTTAAAAATTTTAAACAACACTATCAAGAAACTGAAAATACAGCCCACAGAATGGGAAAAAAAAGCATTTGCAAATCATGTACCTTGTAAGGGTCTTGTATCCAGACTAGGTAAGTAGCCTTAAACTTAATGATAAAAAGATATCCAGTCTATTATTGATTTATAATCCTTTGGGTATATACCCAGAACTTAAGTATAATAAAAAAAGATAAATAACCCAATTAAAAATGACTAAAGTATTTAAATAGACATTTCTCCAAAAAAGATATACAAATGACTAATAAGCATATGAGAAGCTGCTCAATATCATCAGTCATTAGGAAAATGTAAGTCAAAATCACAGCAAGGTACCACTTCATGCTCACTAGGATGGCTAAATTTAGAGACAGACAATAACAAGTACTTGCAAAGCTGCAGAGAAATTAAAATCATTATACATTGCTGATGGTATTATAAATCGTTTAACAGTTCTTCAAAACTGTAAATGGAAGTTACCATATGACTCAACATTTCTACTCCTTGGTATTTATCAAAGAGAAATGAAAACAGATTTCCACAGAAAAACTCATATGCTAATACTCATAGAGGTAGCCAAAATGTGAAAACAACCAAAATATTCATTAATTAATTAATGGATAAATAAAATATATCTACATAATAGAATGACAAGAAAAAGGAATGAAATACTGATATATACTATGATTGGGTGAAAATATTTTGCTAAATCAAAGCAGCCAGTAACAAAAGATCAGTTATAGTATAATTTTATTTATATACAATGTCCAGAATAGGAAAATCCATAGAGAAAGATTAGCATTTGCCAGAGGTTGAGGTAGGGGTGTAGGGACTGCTAATGGCTATAGAATTTCTTTTAGGGATGATGAAAAGGTTCTAAAATGAGATAGTGGTGGTGGTTACATGACTGTGAGTATACTAAAATCCACTTAATTGTACACTTTAAAAAGGTGAATTTTATGATATGTGAACTATATCTGTACAATAAAGCTGTTATTAAATACCTATGATGATAAAAGAGAAAAGACCATTTCCCAACTGATTTTTTAAATATAATTATCAACTTTGGACAGAGTAAAACACCTAGAAAGGATATGTTTAGTGTATCCATGAGGGTCAAGAAACCCAACATTTGATGCTGTTATCACTGTTCTTGTTATGGTGTGGGGCATAGTTCACTTTCACAGTGAGTGGGGCAGCTCACTAAAGCCGGGGCTCCCTTGCTCTTCTTTGTCTCCTCCCATGACACCCTACTCCAGGCACCTGCCATAAAGCCTTGAAAATATAAGGACCTTAATAAGTAATAGGTGAGTAAATTGGCTAACCGGTGAATGAATGCAAATCATTAAAGAGGAATGTGAAGTAGTGGTGTTGATGATGATGATGATGATGATGATCATGATGATCATGATGATGATAATGGCGATGATGATAATAATGATGATGGTGATGATGTTGCTGATCAAGGTGATGGTAAGATGATGATGATGATGGTTATGATGATGGTGATGGTGATGGGGATGATTACCATCTTTGTCCCTATTAACAAATGGTGGTGATGATAATAATGATGGTGATGATGATGGTGGTGATGATGGTGGTGATCATGATGATGGTGATGATGGTGATGGTGATGATGGTAATGATGGTGGTGATGGTGATGATGATGATAGTGGTGTTGAGGATGACAATACTGATCATGATGACAGTGATAAGTAGTAGTAGTATTTCTGTAGAGGCTATCAAGATTAGCTTTGAAAGAACTCCTCAGAGATAAATTCTGAAAGCCATTTATGCAATGGATAAATTGCCAAAATCAGTGTTAACCTTCCAAAGGGTTCTACTGTAAAGCTCAGCTCTCGTACAAAAGTCTATAGCTTTTAAAAATATTTATTAATACTTTTCCAGCTGATATGTAAGGCTTAGCAAAGAGGCTGGGCACGGTGGCTCACGCCTGTAATCCCAGCACTTTGGGAGGCCGAAGACAGTGGATCTCTTGAGGTCAGAAGTTCGAGACCAGCCTGGTCAATATGGTGAAACCCTGTGTCTACTAAATATACAAAAATTAGCCAGGCATGGTGGTGGGTGCCTATAATCCCGGCTCCTCGGGAGGCTGAGGCAGGAGAATTGCTTAAACTCGGGAGGCAGAGGTTGCAGTGAGCCGAGATCAAGCCACTGCACTCCAGCCTGGGTAACAAGAACAAAACTTCGTCTCAAAATAAATAAATAAATAAATAAATAAAAATTTAAAAAAGAGTTAGCAAATAAGGTGAACACAAAAAAGCGATTTTAAAACCATTTTTCAAATTTTACTACTCTTTGATATTTATTTGTGTCCTTTCCTTCCCTTAACATTAGTTTTTATATTTTAGAGGAAAGAACTCAGGTGAAGACCATAGCTGGTCCTCCTGTGTCACTGGGTTATGTCTGTCCTTGACTACCAGCAAGGCCTCCTGCTATTGGTTAGATTTCTGATGTACCATACTCTTTTGTCCTGTCCTCTAGCATTTTGGGTCGAGTGAAGGGAAAGTCACTGAGTCTGCTTGTTCCCAAATGTCTCACCTCAAATCTTCTCCTCATTTTCTCTCTCCACCTGCTTTCTCTTCCCCCATTGTCTTTTTCTGTAAGTGAGAAGGGTAGAGGGGACACGGAGCCAGCCCCCTTTTCAAACTCAGAAAACAAGGCTTACCAACACACATAGAGAATATTTTTTAAATAAAAGCCAGCATCAGGATGGGTGGCTGAGAAAGAGGGGTCTACATTAGGGAGAAGATAATCTTTGTCCCTATTAACATTGTCAGTGGCAGTAATTTAATAGGATTCTGTGCTATGTCTGTAGGAAATTCCTGATATTTTTCAGGTATAGAAATGATTGCAATGACACTAAATGTTCTTTAGTGTCACTAAACTTTTGCCTACCTTCAGTACTACATCACTAGAAGATTCACCTCCTTTTCATCTCCGTTGAGTAGACAAGTGACCAAAATCCCAGCATAGCTATGACTGTTTCAATCATTGAAGAAAATTTGCTGGCCACGGGACAAAATTGCAGTAGAAGTGACTTTATGTGGTGATCCAAAAATGAGATAACTGTATTCTTCTCATTCCTAGCGGAAGTCAACTCTGCAGGAAGAGACACTGCTTTTGGGAGGCAAAGTTGGCAGTTGGTTTTCTGATCTTGGTTTGCCATTGAATCACCTATTCCTTGAGGACAAAAAAAGACTTGTGTCCAATGACTGGTCAAGATTCATCATTCCACTGGTCCATTTTAAAGGCTTATCTCTCATGCTATCTATATAACTGACTCCAGGACCATCTCCACCTTTTGGAATATCCTCTGATTACTTCATTTCTTTGTTTGATTTGCATTTAGTTTTTGTAAGAAGAGCACTTGATGGGGTTATTTTCCTCCTGAGCATCTCACAGTGGTGTTGCTTTCCCAGCTCTGTCCATCATTGGTTTGTGCTCATGGCTCTGTAATGTCCCTTTGTCTTTTGCACTTTGCAGAGAAGGGTATGGCTGGCTCTACCTATGAGTGCACCAGTGTAGTAAGGCAAGCAGAACAAGAAGCTATTTGCATCTGTTTTCTCATGAGGTAGCTCAGTCCAGCAACCCGCTAACAACTTCCCCATAGTTACTATTCCTCTTTCCTGGCCATTTGCTACCCTAAGGCCAGCAAATCTTTTAAACATGAAAATCTTATCATGTCATTCTCCTGATTTAATTCATTAATGGCTTTTCATTTCCTTTAGGACAAAACTAAAAATCCTTAGCCTGGACAATTAGGTTCTTCATGATCCTGGCCTAGGCTAGCTCTCCAGCTCCATCTCAAGTCATCACTCTCCATTGTCTAGGAATGCTGGCTTCCTTCTTCTCCAAAGGGAGGGAGCTCCCTTCCATCTCTGAGTGTCTGAGCCTTGGCAGTCGCCATTGCCTCTTCTGCTAGCACTCTGTCCTCCAACTCCTCGCTTGGCTCACTGTCCAGGTCTTAGTTAACTGCCACTGCCTCAGGAAAATTTTCTGTGGCCTCCCACACTGGGTGCCACAGTAACACATTAATCATAAACCTCTGCTTTTTCTTCAAAGTCCTTGTCAAAGGTCTAGTTAAATATTAAATAAATACTAATAAAAATATGTTTTCTTAACATAAATGTGAATTCCATGATGCCAGACTATGTCTCATTCCTAACAGCATCTCTAGCGCTGGGTACAGTGGTGTTCAACAAGCATTTTTTGAGTGAATGACTGAATAAATGTTTTTTTCTTTGTCCTTCTCCATAAGCTCTAAGAATCATTTGTGCTGGGATTGTGTCTTAATATTCTCATCTCTATGCATGGCATTTTTCCCAGAGCTGTTGGCTGATGACTGGTCAAATCCAAGACCTTGATCTCATTAGCACTGTCCTCCCACCAGCTCCCAGTTGTCCTAGAAGTGCTTAGAGGTGGAGGCACAGCCAGTGCCAATTCCAAGATTTCTCGAAGAAGTCTTAGGAGGGTAATACTTTCCTCACTGTATATTTGCTATATAGAGCTAGCTCTACCCAGTGGGACAGTGGCAAACCCTTTTGGTTGCCTAACCAACAGCTCTTCCCCACTTCTTTCCTGTTGGCAGGGACTATGTTTATTTGGGTACCCAGGTCTCCAGCATGATTTTTAATTGGGTGAAATTATCCCAGCTGCAGAGGAAAACCCCAGGTGATATGAACAAATAGTTCTCAAAATGTAATCTGTAGAATACCAGGGATCTCAGGGCCCTTTCGGGGAGCCCTTGATGTCAAAACTATTTTCATGATAATACTAAGAAATCATTTGCTTTTTTTCATGTTGACATTTGCTCTGAAGGTAAAAAAGCAATGGCGAATAAAATTTCTGGTGCCTTGGCACCGATCAAGGCAGGGGCACCAAACTATACTAACAGACATTTCATTCTTCACTGCCATACTCACAGTTAAAAAGTTTCAGTTTTATTTGAGAATATCTTTGATGAAATAGCAAAAACTATAATTATTATTAAATCTTGCCTCTTGAATACACATCATTTAATTATTCTGAGTGAAGAATGAGAAGTACAAAAAAAAATCATTTCTGCTGCATACCAAAGTACAATGCATATTGACATCTCAAGGAAAAGCCCTTGGGCAATGGTTTATGTTGTAAACTGAACTAGCTGGCTTTTATCACGGAACACTATTTTACTTTATAGTATGTCTGACCAATTATGGCTATTCAGATTATGGTATTTGGCATTTTTTTTTCAAAAATGAAGAAAAGAAAATGGTTAGTAGTATTTCTTGCCAGTGATAGAATTTAAGTTTTAAAGCAAAATTATAATTTTTAGAAAAAATTGTATTTGCCACTCTGAGCTCAATAGCTCTGCAACATCTTAAGAACTTCTGATGAGATGGGTGAATATATTAACAAATATGATTTTTCAATATTGTGTAACAAGAAATGTCAATAATGAAATATCTGCATAATTCATTGAACCACCGTATTGCCAAACAATCAATGCACGGTGTTACAAAAACATACCTGGGTAAAAATTATTTTAAAGAGCAAGGTCGATCAATAGATTTCAATGTAACAGAATATAAAAGTTCTTTGATATGGCCTCAGATTCTACACTGTATCTAATCTTTGAAAAGCTACCCCTTGTAAAGTTTTAGTGTAGTATCAAAGAAGAATGTTCACAATTGTCCAAAAGTATTATTAAAATATTCCTCCTTTTTGCAACTACATAGCTGTGCGAGGCCATATTTTTTCATGTACTTTAACCATGCAACATATTATAGCATATTGGATGCAAAAGAAGTTATGAGAAATCAGCTGTCTCTATTCAACCAGACACTAAAGAGAGTTACACAAGTAAAAAAGAATACTAGTCATCTCATCATTTTTTTCATGTTGGAACACATAGTTATTTTTCATAACTGTATGCTCTTTGTATTAATATACGATAAGTTTATTTTTTACAAATAATTTTTTTTAATTTTTTTGGTTTTAATTTCTAATGGGGTAAATTGGCTGGGTGTGGTTGTTCATACCTGTAATCCTAGCAATTTGGGAGGCCAAGGCAGGCAGATCACCTGAGGTCAGGAGTTTGTGACCAGTCTGGCCAACATGGTGAAACCCCATCTGTACTAAAAATACAAAAATTAGCTGGGCAAGGTGGCGTGTGCCTGTAATCCCAGCTACTAGGGAGGCTGAAGCAGGAGAATCACTTTAACCCTGGGAGGTGGAGGTTGCAGTGAGCCGAGATCATGCCACTGCACTCCAGCCTGGGTGACAGAGAGAGACTCCACCTCAAAAAACAAAAAAATTCTAATGGGGTAAACATATGTAAAAATAATATATAATACAAATATTTATTATATAATATATATAAATATATAACAAATATATGTACTTTTATTATAGGTTTATTATAGATTTAGGGAGTACAAGTGCAGTTTTGTTACATGTGTATATTGCGTAGTGGCAAAGTCTGGGCTTTTAGTGCAGCCATCACTAGTGTAGCCATCACCCAAATAGTATACATGGTACCCATTAATTTCTCATTCCTCACCCCTCTTCCACCCTCCTACCTTCTGAGTATCCAATGTCTACCATTTAATGGAGTAAATACTGATAGACATAATTTACATAAACAAAAGCTTGATAATATCTGGTCAGGGCCAATCATTGTGGTTCTATTTATTAACGGTGATTGCTTTAGGCATAGGCCTGAAATGAGACGTAGTAAGGAGTTCTGCTAGGCGGAAAGTTTACTTTTATAGTGACACACAAGAAAGAGATGGTCTCTTTTCGTCCACTAGCCATCACTGGGTTGGCATGTGACAGCTAGAATTGTGGCAGTCTTCTTGTATGACCACAAGCTGACACAAAGAAGGTAGTGAAGTGAAAGAATGAAAGTAACGTGGGACTTGGTCAACATTGCTGCACTGCAGGATTAAGCAGCCCTGGAGCCATCTTGTCCCTAGAAGTTTTGTTACTTGTGATAACAGGGTTCCCCTATTGCTTAAGCTGTTCGCGTACAGTTTCCCTTAATAGCCAAGAGCATTCTGATACAGGAATTTGTTCCTAAACTTTAAACTTATAAAGTAACTCACAACCAGAATAAAGAGTCTTTTTTTTTCCTTTGACTTTTTTCAGTATGGAGCTCAAATTCATATCAGCCTCCAAGATCATTAGTGCTCTATGCCCAATCTCTTGGTTTTATATATTGCAGTTCATATGTGGGTATATGGGTTTTCCTCCTCCTAGCCCTTCCCACCATCCAAACCAGCAGAAAAATAAATAGCCATATAAAAGAGGTGAATGTTATAGACAACAAAAAACTGCCGGGATCTATGCTGCACTTCCCCCAAAGAGTCATTTCAGTCTATTAGGCACATAACGCATGTTTTAAAAAAGAACCAGTTGTAAATACATATTTGTTCAGATGGACTGCAGCACAACAGAGAGTCTCCCGGGGAGAGAGGATGTATTTTACAACCTGCCAAAAAAGATCCTGCGAAAAGTAAAATAAGGACAAACGGAAAGGTGGAGAACCCCTCTGCCCCCAGAAGGCTGATGGAAGCACAGTCCCTCCGCAGTGTTGTTATGGTTGGCCTGACATTCTGATGCCCGGATCTCAGAGGCAGATCTAAGAGCCACTTGTCTCCTTGATGCCTGAGAACCATTCAGCCCAAATGTGGGATTCCAGGAAGGATGATGGAGTGAGTATTCAAGTGAAAGCAGCTCCAGGCAATGTTCTTGAGCCCCAGGAGGGGGCTAATTCCTCTGGTGAAGCTGGAATGGGCTTTTTTTGGCTGTGGGGCATGAACAGACGCGAAGAACCTCAACTCATCTGGGGTTGGTTCCAGTTGCCTCCATCAAACTTAAAGTAGCTGAGGACCTACTTTTTGTGTCTGAGTGAGGTGTCCTTATGCCAGACTACTGTCTATTACCACTGCTTTAAATAATAGCTATAGCCAGGACCCCTAGCGCCTTACACTGGAACATGCCTAGGAAGTGGCATTAGCTCAATAATTAGTCCCATTCAGGAGAGAACCTTGTGGCAGAAGCAGTGTCCAGTGCTGAATGTGAGCCCCTCGAAGTGGGGGGGACCTTCTCCTATCTTTACTTTGTGGATATACTATGCCCCTTCCCTTCTGCATTTTGCCAGGATTCATGAGCTTTGGGGTATAATTGGAATCTCCCTAAGAGTAATAACTTAGTTAAAGATGTACATTTCCTATGGAGTCAGGAGGAATGTGACTGCAGTTGGTCCCATTAAGTGATGATGCTAAGGTTGTTCACCTGGTGAAAGTGGTGACTGCCAAGTCTCTCCCTTGAGGAGGTTCCTTCTGCTTTTTGTGATCAGTGAATAGTCTGTGGGTTGATACTTGGACACCATGTAAATATCCTGTTCCCCAACGATCTTTTGACTAATGGTTTTTGGACCTTCCGTAACTGAGTCAATTATTACATTTTTGGTTGCAATATGGTGATTTTTCTAATTCAGTCATTACTTCTACAGTTATTAGCTTATGTTGATAAGGAACTAAGAATCTATCTCCATAAATTTGTGGATTATTTTTCTGTCAGTATGCTACAATCCATTAGCATCACTATTCTTTCTGACATTAAGATTGCCTTGTTTGACCCTGGAGATCTCCTTCAGCTTTGAGCACCTCCTTATTTTCTGTTTCAAGATCAGCTTGTCTATTCCTGCCTCGGACTGGAAATGAGTCATTGCTCCAAGGATCCTTGTTTCCTTCCAGTGGGGAGTGGCATTTAGAAACCACAATCTGGGTACTGGAAGGGCTCATTGCTACTGGAGGGTCATTGTTCCTAGGACATTTCAGTCAAAAGAAATAGAAAATGTAATGTTTCTTTTTTAAGTTAATTAATTAATTAATTTTTTTTTGAGATGAAATCTTGCTCTGTCACCCAGGCTGGAGTGCAGTGGTGCTATCTTGGCTCACTGCAACCTCTGCCTCCCGGGTTCAAGTGATTCTCCTGCCTCAGCCTCCTGAGTAGCCAGCATTACAGGTGCATGCCACCACACCTGGCTAATTTTTGTATTTTTAGTAGAGACGGGGTTTCACCATGTTGGCCAGGCTGGTGTCAAACTCCTGACCTCAAGTGATCAGCCTGCCTC
The DNA here is from genome assembly GCF_029289425.2 of Pan paniscus. Taxonomy (NCBI): domain Eukaryota; kingdom Metazoa; phylum Chordata; class Mammalia; order Primates; family Hominidae; genus Pan; species Pan paniscus. The sequence goes on from NC_073269.2 coordinate 36,805,581, forward strand.
AGCCTCCCAAAGTGCTAGGATTACAGGTGCCAGCCACCGCGCCTGGCCCCATTTTATTTCTTTCTTTAGCAAAATCGTGAATTCATAATAAGCCCTCCAGATTACTTCTAATAACATAGGCGTTTTCCACACTTCCTCTAGTCTATATTTGTATCTCCTTTCTCTCTTAAGGAACGTTCTAGTTTCCAATAACACTAATATATTTACTTATTTGCTCTGTGCTACAGTACACATACAATAATTTCAGATTTACTAATCGTTGATGCCACAATCAACACAATCTTGCAAACTAAAGTTTAAGACAGCTTTGCCTTGTGGTCAGTAGTTGTCTTACCAATATGTTGAACGTAACTCCATCCATGAGTAAATATCAAAAAAGTCTAGATTTGATAATGTTGCAGGGGACAACTGGCTTGGATTCTTCAACAGAATCAATATTATGGATGTAAGAAGAAGAAAAAAGGTAAGGGAAATGGTATAAGTTACAGGAGACAAAAGAGATATGGTGACCAATTGCAATGTCAAATCCTTGGTTGGATCATGGGGAAAAAAAATCCCCAAAGGACAAACAGGTCAATATAATCATGGATTGTATATTACATAATATTAATGTATTGATACTAAATGTGTTGGGTGTGGTAATGGGACTGTGCTATAAGTTGCATTTATGGATCAGGGCTGCATTTGGTGACAATTCCGAGTCAACAATAATGCTTACTGTTTTCCTTATATTCCTTTTAAAGACACAACTCATGAGAAATTAAAACAAATACATAATTTCAAGTTTATTGATAGCTGATAGGTACATACTTTTGATGTTTTATCTTAAACTATGTTTAATCTACTTCTTAACCCATTCACTAATTTTATTGACTACATTTTATTTCTAGAGCTTTATCAATTTGATTCTTTTTAAAACATCTTTATGTTCTATTTTCAAAGTGTCTTGCCTTGCCTCCACCCCAGGAGTTTAATTCTTTTTAAAGAATGTCTTAAGTGTTGAAGATCACTTAAACAAATCTACTTTATCTATTACTCTTTAAATTGACATTCCATTATCTCAACTTTGAGGCTCTAGTCCACCTATTCATTGTTCCCAAGGATACTCCTTTCTAATCTGTGCTTTCTGGTCTGCTTGGTAATTTTTGATTGAGAGTTCATTGTCATTGTCGTGTGTTTTTCTTTTTTTCTCATGAGAAGCCCAGGTGGACAGTGTTATGAAGTTATTCTCACAGAGGTTTTATGTCCTTGGCTTCTTCCATTGTCCAGGGCCATCACTAGCTCAAGGCAAATCTTATATTAATTTTGGAGGGCTTAGAGTTTTCTGGATCCTCCAGAGATTGAAAATTTAAACTCCAAACAGTCTTAGGCTAGGGTTTTGAATTCTCAAGCAAGCATTTAGACCGAAACCAATGAGTAAGCTCCTGTCTCCTTTCCTCATGATGGTCCATAGTTTTTTTTTTTTCACAGAGCCTTCCTTTTAACTGAGAGTGTAGCTTTTTAAGGATCCCGTCTTCAAGTAGGGATTATGGTCCATCTCCTCTCCATACCGGCCTAAGGCCTCATCTTTAGTCTCTACATAGCCTTTAAAACTCCAGCCATGGGGATTGCCCCAAGGAATACTATTATGAGTTGAATTATGTCCCCTTAAAATTAAATATGTTTCAGTCCTAACCCCAGTACCTCAACAGCATAAGATCAAAATGTGACCTTATATGGAAACAGGGTCTTGACAAAGGAAATCAAGTTGAAATAAGATCATTAGGGTGGGCCTTAATCCAGTATGACTGATGTCCTTATAGAAAGAAAAAATTTGGACACAGAGATAGACATGCACAGAGGGAGGAGAACTTGAAAACACACAGGGAGAGTGTCATATGAAGACAGAGGATAGAGTGATGTGTTTACAAGCCCAAGAATGCCGAGGCTAGGAGAAGCTAGGAGAGAGTCGAGGCACGGTTCTTTCCTTGCACCTTCAGAGGGAGCCTGGCCCTGCGGACTCCCTGTTTCCCACCTCCTGTCCTCTGGACCTGTGAGGTGATACATTTTTGTTGTTTTAAGCCCCCTGGCATGTAGTACTTTGCTACTGCAGCCCTAAGAGATGAATACAGAAAACACCCTCCCCAGTTCCTGCCCCTCACTCTGAAGGCAGCCCTGACATCAGCACCTCACAACTCTTACCTTTAGTTTCCTCTTCACTTCCAACCCACGAAGATTCCATTTTTCCAACCACAGCTTTGCATTGTCAATATTTTTGGATAGTTGCATGCTATGCAGTGTTTCTCTGCACGTATAGGGGAGAGGTTTCACGTTATCTTAGCCCCCCATCAGCTCACATTATGACCTTTTGGGCATTAAGAACCCAAGAAAAAATGAGCCAGGCATTTCTAGAATAAAAAGGCAATTTCTTCAAGCACGCCGCCCTCTAGGGCCATGCTGAGCCTCGCCAAGGGCAGGGCCTGGGGCATGTTGTGTTGTGTTGGAAGTGCCATGAACACGAGGCTGACAGAGGCCAGGCAAGTGACAGAAATATGCAAAGCTGGCCAGGTATATAACATGCCAACTCTTTTGAACCCCTCAGGCTTCATGACATAGCTTTTATTTTTCTACTTTACCTTTCTATTTTTAAACAAATTTATTTTATTTATTGTTAAGAGGCAGGCTTACTCTGTCATACAGGCTGGAGTGCAGTGGCATGATCATGCCTCACTGCAGCCTCGAACTCTTGGGTTCAAGGGATCCTCCCATCTCAGCCTCCCGCGCAGCTGGGACTAAAGGCATGCACTACCATGCCTGGTTAATTTTTCACATTATTATTATTTTATTAGAGAGATAGGGTCTTGTTCTGTTGTCCAGGCTTGTCTGGAACTCCAAGACTGATCTATCTGGCTTCACCTCCTTATGTGCTGGGATGACAGGCATGAACCACCACACTCAGCCTGTTTTTCTACTTTGATATTCTACTGAATATCACTTTGTTTAAAATTCTCATCTAAGGAGAACCATCATGCAAACTTAATGCTAAATGGCAACTGCCTCCAAGATCTAGAGATCCTGGTGAACTCATTGTGTCTACCTAAAGGGCAGCTGCCACTCAGTACCTGCAGACATTTTGTGAAATATTGTCAGATCTCTATATCTTTCAAAATAAATCAGGAATTCAGATCTTTATGTGAAATCTCCTGATTTGAAAATGTTGGCACTAAGAAAGGATCCAAAAGTTTTAAAAAATGCTTTCAGGCCCAACAACATATATTCACCTACTACTGACTTCACCAGGTTGCTAAACACAATTTGATGATTGACTCTCCAAAATTACTAGCTTTATAATTTTACTGAAAAGATAACTATTCTATGAAGCCATGGTAGAATTTTGCAGTTCTCTCTAAACCCCTTTGAAACAATTTACACATTTTTCTATGGCAAAAAGAAAAAAAGCAAATTTTCAGTGGTTGAACTTTTCTTGGTTATTTATTTCTTAAAATACAGAGAAGTCTTTGATTCTAAAGGCATGTGTTTCTTTAAGGAAAATGATAAAGAATAAAATTAATTGGAAACAGCCGTTGCTTGACCCTCAAGTTCTGAAAACAGACGGAATACTCAAGGTCAACATTGAAACTCTGAGTTTAATTTATTCTGTTGTTTTTCTTCCTTCTCCTTCCCCAGAACATTCCATATTTTGTTAGCTTCTGTCAGAGAAATATAGCTTCATTTTTATCCGCCTCTTTGGGCACAGGTATTAGCCAATTGTGATGCTGAAGAGAGGTGTGATTGCCAAGTCCCTGCCGTTGGCACAGTGAAGGTGGTGCCTTTTTTTTAGCTGTGTGATAGGAGGTGAACCAACTTATCCTTGCACTTGAGGGACTGGAATTCCCCTAAGAAGACAGCTACTCCATCGAACCTTAACATGCTTGGGTGGCTTGTGTTTTTAGGGTTCAGGTCTGACCATTGTCCCTTACTGCAGGAGGGAAGGCAGAAGGCGATGGTGGCCCAGATAGACTATACTTGTTGTGGTCATGCCACTTTCATTCCTTTTGGCTCAAAAAGAAGCAGAGAGCTCTAGATGGCCCCCACTTGACCCATCCAGCCCCTAAGTGATGATAGAGACACAACTTGTCCTTTTTTTCTTTTTTTTTTTTTTTAGACAGAATCTCACTCTGTTGCCAGGCTCGAGTGCAGTGGGGTAATCTCTGATTACTGCAATCTCCGTCTCCCGGGTTCAAGTGATTCTCGTGCCTCAGCCTCCTGAATAGCTGGGATTACAGGCATGCACCAGCAAGCCTGGTTAATTTTTGTATTTTTAGTAGAGACAGGGTTTTGCCATGTTGGCTAGGCTGGTCTCAAACTCGTGACCTCAGGTGATCTGCCTGCCTCAGACTACCAAAGTGCTGATATTACAGATGTGAGCCATTGCGCCCAGCTGTGACATTACTTGTCCTTCTTGATGTCTGGTTTTGGGGGGTGCCTCTGATAGAATTTGTCTTTCCAATAGCCAAGTGTGGGTTCATTTATGAACCTGTTCTGCTGTTTTGGAAATTTTCTGTGTTTTCAGCCTGAACTGTCCTTCCAGGCTAGGAGTTTCATAATCCCCTTCTTTGCAGTGAAAGTCTTTTACCTTCAGTATTGAGCAGTTGGGTCTCTCAGAACCCAACTGAGGTTGCCCACAGCCTCCATGGATGATGTGTAAAATCTGCTACTTTGTGAAACACCTGTGTGGATGCTCAGTGTTGGTTACAGGTATGTCTTTAAATACATGCCTTCTTTTCTATGCCCACTGACCTTCTATGTAGATATCCTCAGGACCTGTGGGCCCCTCTCTGACTGTCAATCTGTCTACTGTCTCACACCATCATTTTCATGATGCAGCTGGAGTCATTGATCATGACCTTGTCAATCAATCAAGTCAATCACAACCTTGATTAAAACCTTTGATGGGCTGGGGGTGGTGGCTCACTCCTGTAATCCCAGCACTTTGGGAGGCCGAGGTCGAGAGTTAGAGACCAGCCTGACCAACATGGAGAAACCCCATCTCTACTAAAAATACAAAATTAGCTGGGCGTGGTGGCACATGCCTGTAACCCCAGCTACTGGGGAGGTTGAGGCAGGAGAATCTCTTGAACCCGGGAGGCTGAGGTTGTGGTGAGCTGAGATTGTGCCATTGCACTCCAGCCTGGGGAACGAGAGTGAAACTCCGTCTCAAAAACAAACAAACAAACAACCTTTGATGACTCCATTACATAAATAACAAAGACCAAAACCCACAGCAGAGCACTGAAAGGCCTTTATAATATGTCCCTTACCTAATTCACCAAGCTTTCCTCCTGGCATGATGCCTCCATTCGTACTGCATTGAGCTCTTTTCTGTGTCCCCCGTCAAAGCGGCGTGTTGAACTGCATGCCTGAGTTTTGTAGAAGTACCTTTATGCACCCAACAACATAGCTCCACACATACAAAGCAAAAAGTAATAGAAATAGAGGGTGAATGTAATAAATCCTCAATTGTATTTGGAGATATTTCCCTGAACTTTCTCGGAACTCCATAAACTAAAAATACACAGATTAAAAGAAAAATGAGTAGTGTTATTTAAAAAAATAAATAATACAAAATAAACTTGACTATATGTTGAGTGTATATGCACACACTTACTGAACAATAGAAAACACTATTTTCTTTTTTTTAAGCTTTTATTTTAAGCTTAGGGGCACATATGCAGGTTTGTTACATAGGTAAACTTGTGTCATGGGAGTTTGTTGTACAGATTATTTCATCACCCAAGTGTTAAGCCTCGTACCCATTGGTTATTCTTCCTGATCCTCTCCCTCCTCCCACCCTCCACCCTCCAACAGGGCTAAGTGTGTGCTGTTCCTCTCTGTGGGTCTATATGTTCTTATCATTTAGCTCCCACTTGTAAGTGAGAACATGCAGTATTTGATTTTCTGTTCCTGCATTAGTTTGCCAAGGATAATGGCCTCCAGCTCCATCATGTTTCTGCAGAGGACATGATCTCATTCTTTTTTATGGCTACATAGTATTCCATGCTGTATAAGGACCACATTTTCTTTATCCAGTCTACCATTGATGGACGTTTAAGTTGATCCGAAGTCTTTGCTATTTTGAACAGTGCTGCAGTGAACATATGTGTGCATGTGTCTTTATAATAGAATGATTTTTATTCTTTTGGATATATACCTAGTAATGGGATTGCTGGGTCAAATGATATTTCTGTCTTTAGGACTTTGAGGAATTGCCACACTGTCTTCCACAATGGTTGCACTAATTTACACTCCCAGCAACAGTGTATAAGCATTCCTTTTCCTTCACAAACTGGCCATCATCTATTTTCAAACATGTGAAATACATACAGAATTGATCATGCATTTAGCCCCATAGGAAATGTTTATAAATTCTTCAAATCAGAAATCATGAAGACAGATCATGTTAAAAATCCAGACTTCTAAAACAATCCTTGAGTTAAAAGAGATCAAAATAAAATAAATTCACAACAAAAATGAGAGTCACCCAAATATTTAAAAAAAAAGCTAATGGTAACAATAAAAACCTTAAGTAAATATACTGGAAAAGAGAAATGGGTGCAATTAAATTAACATGCAACTCAAGAAGACAGAAAAGGAACAATATTATAAACCCAAAGAAAGTAGGACATGGTTAATGATAATAGCAAATCTGAAATTAATGCAGTAAAACAATAGCTTTAATACCTGATTCTTTGAAAAGACAAAAATGTCAGATCTATATGGTCAAGAAGAAATAGTATATACATAAGATAAATGATATTCGAAATGAGGAGGGTAATATAATTTCAGATAATGAGGAGATTATAAAATTAAGTGGACATTATTACATTCTAAAATACAGTCACAAAGTATTTCTAACAAATACAAATTACCAAGATTGAATCAAATGGATGACCCAAAAAGCCCAAAATTTCTGAAAGAAATTTGTAAAACTAGTGAAAATAATTTCTTAAAAATTGCATCAGACCTAGAGTATTTGCAGATAAACTGTACCAAACCTTAAAAACAAACAAACAAACAAACAAACGAACAAACAGAAAATCCTATATTCCAGAGCCTGGAAAACCATGGAAACCTTCCCCACTTATTTTACAATGGTGATATTTCCCTTCCCTATTTCTCTTCTACAAGAGTAGAATAAATTTTTAAATTATATGTATGAGCATAGATACAGAAACTCAAAATAAAACATATTCATTTTGCTTTTTACTTAGTTGAGTTTATTTTAAGAATAAAAGGATAGTTAACCTGAAGAAATATACTAGTATCAGTAACAAAATTCACAATTTAAAATAGAAATCCTGGTCAGGCGAGGTGGCTCACACCTCTAATCCCAGCATTTTGGGAGACCAAGGTGGGTGGATCACCTGAGGTCGGGAGTTCATGACAAGACTGGCCAACATGGTGAAACCCCGTCTCTACTAAAAATACAAAAATTTGCCAGGTGAAGTGGTGCATGCCTGTAATCCCAGCTACTTGGGAGACTGAGCAGGAGAATCTCTTGAATCCAGGAGGCAGAGGTTTCAGCAAGCCAAGATCGCACCACCACACTCCATCCTGGGAACAGAGCGAGGCTTTGTTTCAAATAAAAAAGAAAAGAAAAGAAAAGAAATCCTATGTAAAGATGCACTAAATAAAATTAATCTCTCATTTGTGAAAGTCACAGTAAGCTAAGAAAAGAAGAAAACTTAACCCAATAAAAAGTTTGAGAAATCCAAATTCATGCTGCAAAATAAAAAAAAAAATGTTTTATTTGAAGTCTAGAAACTAAACAAGATGCTTATTGAAATCCCAGCCACTGAATATGGAAATAGAATTATATAAGTGGATAAATAAAACTACCACCATTTTTAGCTGATATGTTTTCATAACTATCAAATCTAAGTAAATTCCTTGGAAATATATTTGAAGGCAATTGGATACAAGATAAACATACAAAAATAGTTTTTCTAAACAACAACAAAAACAACAATTAGAAAATACATTATGAACATATCCCATTTAATAGCAACAAAAAACATACAGCATCTAGAAATATAGCTAACAGAAAACATGCAAGACTTGTAACAATAAAACTATAAAAGTTTATAAAGGACTTAAAGGAGACTAGTTAACTGAATAGTAGTTAGAGATGAGAAGGCTCAATAAGCAAATATGTCAGACCTTTCAAAATTAATTTTTCATTCAGTTAGCTGATGCTCTTCTCTCTTGGGCTGGAGACTGCTTTCCCAGGAAGCAAAATCTGCAACCAAGACTTGCCTGCAGGTAGGTTATTTTTAAGAACTGTTCCAACAGTGCCTGGAGTAAAAGGGATGGAAGGCTAAGGAATAAGAGTGTCTGGTATAATTGCCAACCGCATCTCAGTAAGAGGTTTTTAAAAGAAACACAAGAAGCTGATTCTAGAATCATTTCAAAGAAAGATTGGAGAAGAATCATGAAGATTTTTCAAAAAGGAGACAAGTGGCCAGGCGCAGTGGCTCACTCCTGTAATCCCAGCACTTTGGGAGGCCGAGGCGGGCAGATCACGAGGTCAGGAGATTGAGACCATCCTGGCTAACACGGTGAAACCCTGTCTCTACCAAAAATACAAAAAAATAAAAAACAATTAGCCGGGCGTGGTGACGGGTGCCTGTAGTCCCAGCTACTCCGGAGGCTGAGGCAGGAGAATGGTGGGTGAACCCAGGAGGCGGAGCTTGCAGTGAGCCGAGATCGCACCACTGCACTCCAGCCTGGGTGACAGAGCGAGACTCCGTCTTAAAAAAAAAAAAAAAAAAAAAAAAAAGGAGACAAGTAAGTTAGGAGGACTAATTTCCCCATCAAAATTCCACACTTAATCTAAGGGTATAAACATTAAAACCATGAGTATTAAGGAAGAAAAAAAAAATCAATGGAACAGACTAAAGAGGGAAGAAATAGAATTATGTAATTGAAAGTTTAGTTTATAACAAAGGTGGCAAAGAATGAGCCAGTTAACTAATGATGAGGACGACTCGTTCATTTGGAAAATTAGACCTCCATTTCATAATATGCAAAGTTTCACCTTGGATTAAAAAGTTCATAAAAGTTATTAAAACAATCTTTTGATGTAAAACATATTCTGCAATAAGATATGAATCCCAGAGTATCTGAAGGAATAAACTGACATATTTGACTACATTAAAACAAACAAAAATCTGAATGAAAACCAAATGATGGATTGGGAGAAATATGTATAACATAAATAATAAAACATTAATTACTATTCATAATTTCTAAAACACTCCTAAAACTCAGTAAGAAAATTAAATAATTCCATGGAAAGATAGACAACGAAAATGATTAGGCCATTCAGGGAACAGAAAATACAAATAGCCAACACCTACATTTTAAACATTGAATCTTTCAGAATATCAGAGAAATCCAAATTTAAACAAGATTGCCCCTTTGTGTACATTAGAACAGTAAAATTTTAAAAGTCTGGTAAGTCCTGAGCAGGCTGGAATACAAGAGAATATACCATGTTATCTACCACTCAGGAAATGTCAATTAGCCCTTTTAGCAGAAAGAGCCTGCATTTAAAAAGTACACAGCTTTCAAGAAAGCAGTTTTAATTTTAGAAGTCTAGTCTACAGAAACACTTTCAGGATTGTTCAAAGATTTATACACAAGACTGCACACCAAAGCCTTATTTGTAATAATGAAAAATATTACGAGCACCTTAAATATTTCATAAGTTATGGTATGTCCATGCTATGGAATACTAAGCAGCTGTTAAAGAGAATAACGGGTATTGGTTTTGAAAGATCTTTGAAATACATTAAGTAAAAAAATTCAGGGTATATGATAATATGTATAATAATGTATTCTCATTTATGTGGAAATCCAATTATATAATTATATACACATATTTATAGAAATGAGTAGAAAAAATGACTGCAAAGGTGCGCATCTGATTGTTTTACAGTGCTTACATCTGAAAGAGGGGCATGGAGGTAGGGTTAAAAATATATTTGGGGGTTTTCACATTTATTCTGTGTATTTCAGTGATGTTTAAATTTTTTACCATTTTATGATGATGTATTACTGAGGTTAAATTTTTTAAAAAAGGTATGCAATGTTATTACTAAATATTAGTTATTCCTATCTTTATTAAATCAATGCTGAACAAATATTTCAACACATCAGTTTGAAGCGGCCCATGATCAGTGACTTGTGGAGGGCACCTGCAGGTCTCCATCTGCCCTGCTCACACTGGGGTGCCTCCAGGTGGGATAGGCTAAAGGTATGTGGCCAGGCCAATGGGCCAGAGCCCTGTGGAGACATATAAGACCCTGATAGGCACGTAGTAACACATGCTCGCAGGACATACATAGCACCCCATGTAGGGGAATACAGGCAAGCACCATAGTGAAAAACAGCTTTTTGCTGGCTCAGGACAAGCGAAGCTTCCAGGGGTCTCATGTGAAGGAAGTGCCCCGGCTCACCACCAAGCCCCTTGGGGTGGCTGTGCCCGACCTCCCTGTAAACACAGTATGGGTGAGACCTTCAGTGCTCCTGACAGCATGACCCCAGGGGCTAGCTGGGAGCTGCATGGCAGGAGTAGAGGGACCAAAGACAGCACTCGGACCAGCATCCTGGACGAACCTCCTGCTTCATGTGGATCCAGACCCTTGAACCCTGTACCATCCACAGGGCCTCCAGCATGCAGGCTGACAATGGCTGGGTGCCTGTGGACATTTTGGGAAGCCCTGTGTCATTAAAGGAGCTGGGAGACAACTGCTCTACAGAGCATTGAGAAGCATATTTCATTTTCCAAATGCTTTAAACATCACCCCTCCGTTTTGCAGGCATGCCGAACCACCGTGTCCCTGTGTGGGTCCTTGAGTGCTGGATAGTGTCAGGGACCTCGGATGTCTTGCCCTCTCATTTTCTTTGGCAACTTGGCAACCCAAACAGTCACATCTACTGATGAGCTCATCTAATAGAATGAATAAACCCTTATTTCTGACCTTAGCACATATCTGAATTGTCCTCCAATTTTACCCTCCCCATAATGGGCCTTTCTATTTGTTTTCTCAGTGTGAAAAGAGATATAACTTGCTACAAAGAAGCTTCCTGCAAAAGCTCACTAGTAAGGCATGTATGCATCTCTAGAGTCTCCAGATGGTCCTGGATGTGTGAATTCTGCCCATTGCTGGCCGTGAACATTCAAGGGTACGGCATGATGTCACGGCTGAGTCACAGGCCGAGGAGTTCTTGAGACCAGAGCTGCATTCCACCCTGCCACTTGCAGACTCTGTAGCTTATGCAAATTACTTAGCGTTTCTGAAAATGGGGATACTAATTTCGACTCTGCGTGGTTGGTGTTCAGATGACAATGTGCAGGAGGTGCCAGCATTACCTGGCCCTTTAAGACCCTATAGATTATGTCTATTATACTATTATCCCCAGGACTGCCACTTGCACCACTGGGCCTCTTTCCATAGGGCAGGTCAAGGCCCTGGTGAGGAAGACCAGAGCAATCTAAGAAAGCATGAATTTTTCCTCTGAGAGACATAGAAATGAACTTCTAAAAGTGGAAAAAATGCTTCTGTCCACAGCACTATCCCAGGCTCTTTGGAACTCCAACAGACCAGCTCACAAACAAAAAAAACCCTAATACGAACCAGGTACTGTAGCTCGTACCTACAATCCCAGCACTTTGAGAGGCCAAGGCGGGAGGATTGCTGGAGCTCAGGAGTTCGAGACCAGCCTGGGCAACACAGTGAGACCCTATCTCTACAAAAATTGCAAAAATTAGCCAAGCATGGTGGTGCACGTCTGTGGTCCCAGCTACTCGGGAGGCTGAGGTGGGAGGATCGCTTGGGCCTGGGAGACGGAGGTTGCAGTGAGTCGTGATTGTGCCACTGTACTCCAGCCTGGGTGACAGAGTGAGACTCTGTTTCAAAACAACAGCAACAACAGCAAAACCCTCATTCATTAGAACTGTTTTCTCATATTAGTATTATTCATGTAATATTCTTTTGAAAATAAACATTTTTTTAGGCCGGGCGAGGTGGCTCACGCCTGTAATCCCAACACTTTGGGAGGCTGAGGCAGGGGGATTACCTGAGGTCAGGTGTTGGAGACCAGTCTGGCCAACATGGTGAAACTCTGTCTCTACTAAAAAATCCAAAAAATTGGCTGGGTGTGGTGGTGGGTGCCTGTAATCCCAGCTTCTCGGGAGGCTAAGGTAGGAGAATCACTTGAATCTGGGAGGCAGAGGTTGCAGTGAGCCAAGATCATGCCCCAATGCACTCCTAAAATGTGTTTTCTTTTGGGAGAGGAGGAGAGAGTATAATGTTGCCTTGAGGATAAGGCAAGTCTCTCACTATTGCGTTTCTCTGACCCTATACGGAGAGGCAATGAGGACATGCAGTTCAGTGGTGAGGAGTGTATCTCAGGGGAAGCCTCTTGTGTGGGGGGTTGGGAAGTTATGAGGCTTTCCTAAGTCTTATGGAAGAAATTGTGATCGTTGTTTCGTTTATTTGATTTTACAGAATTGTTACCATTTTTTCCCCTACGGTATCTTTTGAGGGTGGGAGCAGATTCAATGAACTCGACTTACATCACGTTTCTGTTTAGTGATCCAAATATGAAGCAATCATTCTTCTCTGATTATCTGAGTCTTTCCAACCCTTAACAATTCTATGGCCCCTCTCTGATGTCTCCTCCCACAACTATTAAATATTCCTCCTTCCTCTGACTTAGAGAAGATTTCCTGTATTTAAGGTCCATTTGGTAGGTGTGGTCCTAGTAAGGAGCGTTTTGAGTACAGAAAATGCAACACTCCCCAAGCTTGCTTAAGCAAGACAGGGGTTACCTGGGGGCCTATAGAGTTATTTTCCAGGGGACATGGGTAGGAAATGCCCCCGGGAAGCAGGGGGCCTGGAAACAGGAATTGAGATGTTCCAGTCAGGAAATACAGCCACTTGTGCTGAAGCCAGCTGGTCTTGTTTTCTGACCTCTCGCTACACATCTGTATTCCTTATCTCTGTCTGTTTCTGTCTCTGTCTCTTCCTCCTTCTCTCTCTCTTTTTTTTGCGGGGGGGAGGGGGGATGGAATTTTGCTGTCTTCCAGGCTGGAATGCAATGGTGCAATCTCAGCTCACTGCAACCTCTATCTCCCTGGTTCAAGTGATTCTCCTGCCTCAGCCTCCGGAGTAGCTGGGATTACAGGCATCTGCCACCACACCCAGCTACTTTTTATATTTTTAATAGAGACAAGTTTCACCATGTTGGCCAGGCTCCTCTCAAACTCCTGACCTCAGGTGACCTGGCTGCTTCGGCCTCCCAAAGTGCTGGGATTACAGGCATGAGCCACCATGCCTGGCCATCCCTCTTATCTTACCCTCTTCTGCCTTCCCAAGACCTAGTCCAGCCTAGACCCTACTTACCTTTACAACTAATAGGCACAGAGACTTGACTGGGCCATTCTGTGCTTTACTTCCAAATCCCCCAGAAAAGGAATCTAAATCATCTAACCTGTGCTTTGGGTTGATCCTTACTGAGCCAGGGAAGCTGCCTAATCTATCTATCTAATCAACAGCCACAAGGAGGGAAGGTGCAGTTCTTTTTCTCTGACTAATAAAAGTTCCTTGAGGGCAGGAACCAGTATTCCCACGTGGCCTAACACCCAGTAGGTACTCTGTAAAATTGATTGATTGGTTGATTGATTATATACCATACACCAAGCTTGAAAACTCCTACAGTGTGAGCATAGCTTTCAAATTGTCACTTGTCCCCTCTAAGAATGAATGTCAGATGATCCAAGCTGAATAGAGTGTTAGATTCGTTTATTTTACTTTCTGTAGACCTTCTGGGTGAAAGGCAGGCTCATAAAACATGTGTATAAGATGGAAAACTTGGGGTACTTGCAGGGATGAAATGTAAAGTGTAATTTAACATTACATATAGCACTGAGGCTCTTGGTAGGATGTGATGGGTGCCCAGCTGCTGTGTGTTTTGATGTCGTTGGAATTGCAGGTCCTGTAAGGCAGCAGTCCCCAGCATTTTTGGCACCAGGTACCGGTTTGGTGGAAGATAATTTCTCCACGGACTGGGTAGGGGGTGGATGGCTTCAGGATGATTCAAGTGCATTACATTTATTGTGCACTTTATTTCTGTTATTATTACATTATAATATATAATGAAATAATTATATAACTCACCATTATGTAGAATCAGTGGGATCCCTGAGCTTCTCTGCCTGCAACTAGATGGTCCCATCTCGGGGTGATGGGAGACAGTGACAGATCATCAGGCATTAGATTCTCATAAGGAGCGCACAACCTAGATCCCTCACATGCGAAGTTCACAATAGGCTTCGTGCTTCTATGAGAATCCAATGCAGCCGCTGATCTGACAGGAGGCGGGGCTCAGGCGGTGATGCGAGCCATGGGGAAAGCCTGTAAATACAGAAACTTCACTCGCTTGCTTGCCTGCCGCTCATCTCCTGTGTGCGGCACTCGTCTGTACCCAGGGGGTTGTGGACCCCTGCTTCAATGCACTATTTTCTCTCCCAGACAATAATATTGAGAGAAGGGGAAGAATTGAATGGTCTTTCTTAATCATCAAAAGGGACCACACATTCCCAACCTGATTCTGTTCTCTTCATGATCTCTCTGAGCTTTGTAGAGAAAGAAGGAAAAGGTACGAGAAGAGAAATAAGGAAAGGCAGGGGAGGAAGAGGGGGACTCAGAAGCATCTTCAAAGGGCTGGATTTACACCCCACCGCCTGTCTTGGTGCCCGGGGGCTGGGTGCATTCAGGCTCCCAGATGAGCCACAGCCCTTGGCCTCTTGGGTCCACACCTTCATGTTAGCCAACTCTGATGTCTCCATAACCCCTAGATAAATGGAATCGGGCATGTAGGCATCTAATGGCTAGGCAGATTAATCATATGCTTGCTTGCTTTTTGGAAACCCCAGAGGAAATATCTGCAGATTTAATTCTCAGTTAAAGGTGGAAGTGTGGGTTTGAATCTTCTATCAGGCATTGCCCCTTCCTACTCAGCATATCTTTGGAAAGGTCAACTCTGGGAAAGATTGGAGTGTCGGCATCTTCTACCTGGTGCTGTATAAAGACTTCTGACCTTTCAATGGTCCTAATTCCCCCTCTTCCTTCCCTCTTAATATTCCCCTCCTCCACCTTTTTTAGCACGATTATTTATTAAAGTTGCAAAGGTCTTGCATTCCCACACACACACACACACACACACACACACACACACATATATATGCCACATTTTCAAATAATGACTTATCGTAAATGGCACATATGAGTACTCCTCAAAATTGTCAAGGTTATCATAAACAAAGAAAGTTTGAGAAATGGTTGCAGCTGAGAGTCTAAGAAGACATGACAACTAAATGTAAGTGCTATCCTTGATGGGATCCTGGAATAGAAAAAGGACATGAGATAAAAATGAAGAAAATCGGGATAAAAGATGGACTTTAGTTAATGACAATGTGTTAATATTTGTTCATTCCTTGTAACAAATGTACTCTACTAATGTAAGATGTTAATGATAGGGGAAATGGGGCATGGGACTCTATACTGTCTTCTTGATTTTTCTATAAATCTAAAACTGTCCTGAAAATAAAGTCTATTTTAAAAATGGAAAACAAAACAAAACAAAGTGGTACATGCTACAACCTCATTTCAGCTGGACAATCACAAAGTATCACCTTGGACATGCAGCTGAAACGGCCAGGGTGGAGGTGGGGACCCAATGAGCTAGTCCTCGGTAACAAGGAGGTAACCAAGCAATGAGCTCATTATGCACAAGCATTTCAGGGCTTGCTTTAAAAGCCAGAAATTAACCATTGAAGATGACTCCATATGGTCGGTTTCCTTAACCTGTTAAGTTCCAGAGTGAAAACATGGCAAAAATGATTCCTGAAAGCAAGGAAGTCTAGGATGAGCTGGAAAAGAGGGGCAGTTTCCACCAGAGAGCTACTTTCTTTTCTGAGACCTGAGAGATGCTGCAGTAAATGCTAGAGATTTTCCAGCCAGTGTCAGGTAGGTAGCTCGGATGAGTTCAGGTGGCCCGAGGCATCTGAGCTATCCAGTCTCATTTTATGCATTAAGGATATTGAAGTGGGTCACAAAAGAAGTTCTATTTATTTATTTATTTATTTATTTATTTATTTATTTATTTATTTATTTAGATGGAGTCTCACTCTGTCACCCAAGCTGGAGTGCCATGGCATGATCTTGGCTCACTGCAACCTCCGCCTCCCAGGTTCAAACGTTTCTCATGCCTCAGCCTCCCGAGTAGCTGGGATTACAGGTGCCCGCCGCCACGCCCGGCTAATTTTTGTATTTCTAGTAGAGATGGGGGTTTCACTGTGTTGGCCATGCTGTTCTTGAACTTCTGACCTCAGGTGACCTGCCTGCCTTGACCTCCCAGAGTGCTGGGATTACAGGCGTGAGCCACCTCGCCGGGCCTATTTATTGTTTTTGAATGTTGCATTTCAATACCTCACTGACCACAAGAAATCTACAGCTTTTTCTCTCTGGATTCCTTCAACCTCTCCCAAATTGAGCGCCTGTCCTGGCCCAGTCAGGCAGTACCGAGGTGCCTGGTGGTCACCTCCTTAGAAGTCTGCTTCTAACTCCCCTCTGTGTGTGTGTGCGTGTGTGTTTTCCTTTCTCATTGACATTCCAGCCCTTGAAACAAGGTATTGGCTCCTTTCTTATTGCAGGATTTCGTTTTGGGGGAGCTGGAACACCTGTCCGCTGATCGCCTGCCACTCCGCATCTGGGCCTGGCTGACAGGCTTGTCTGCTTTGACTAATGATGTGATTGATGGACAAAATAAGGAAGAACATACAAAAAAACATTTCTGTCTGGTCTGGTGTGTCAGCAAGCCTTCATCAAGTGGCTGCTGAAGGTATATTTTGCTGCATGGCTCATTACACAGTAATGGCATTCCCAGGCAAAGCTGTTTCTTTTCATGACACAAGACAGCAGGCAGCTTTATGGGCGTTGGGCCCACCGAGCCCGGAGGAAGGAGAGGCGCACTAAAGAGCGGTCATTTCCAAAAGTGCCTCAAGTTGCTTTTTTGTTGTCATGAATTTAATATGAATCAACACAATATGAAATGGGCATGAGGGATTTTAGTGACTAGTGATTTTTTAAGACTGCTGTCTAAACAGCCATCAAGTAAGAAAGGGGAGGGTGAAACCACAACATTTTCTTTCTCCAAACCTGTTGCAAAAAGGAGTCATCTGTCAATTTTATTGCATTAAAAAAGTACACAGAAGCATATAGTCCAAACAAATGTCTTCTTTCAGGCTAAACATGTGGGAAATGCCACATAGCTGATGCCAGAATCATCTCACTCAGCAAACTGAGTATTCATAACCCCCATTCCAATGGCCTGCTGCGGATGGGGGTGACATTCGTAAGAATTACAAATGCTACTCTGTTGCCTCTTTGTGCATATAATAATGATCTGAACATCAGTTCTGGCTGGAACAGGAGAGAAGCAAAGAACTGCTTCATTCAGCTAACAAGATACCTGTGAGTTATAACCCAGTGCTGGAGGATGAAAAGGAATCACGATTAAAAACAAGAAATAGACTAGGTAAATTCTTGGCCTGATTTTTTTTCTCCTCTTTCTTTATTAGGGTACAGTTGAGAGCAGGAACGTTCGGTTTGGTCCTAGAGTTCCTACTTCATTTTTGCAAGTATTTTAGCTGTCCTCGATATTATTTCTTCTTTCTTTTTTTTTGTGGCAAATTTTCTTTGCCAAGGTATTTTATTACACATACTCCTCTCTTTTCTTTAACTTGCTGGACTGTCTCCAAAGAGAAATGCTTAAAATGAAGTTTCATTTTACAAACACTTTTTATTCTCTCTTGCTAGCCTGATGAGTCTTTAGTGGTGAGTTATTGTGAATAATATGTGATTTTAATGAGTTGTGATTAGACAAAACTCTCTTCCTATAATAAATACTAGATAATAAATTAGAAAATATATATGAGATCTTTATTCCTATTTTAAAAGGGTGAAAGACATAAATGCAAAACCTTGTTATGATAAATATAAAAGATAATCTTTTAACGTGCGTTTAATTGACTGTGCTTCTAAGAGGCGGTGGTTTGACTTCTGTGCTGATGTTAACATTGCACAGCTCCAACCAATGCAAACTGGCACTGGGATGACAGCCACCTTTCCACCAGGGCCATTAGTCGCCAGGCCTTCAGGGGGCAGGGATTTTCATGCAGGGCAGAGGCATACAAATTTAGAAATGAACATGTGATCAAATCCAAACAGTCAGATGACTTCCTATATATACAATAATGAGTATAAAAAGGAAAAGAAGGAGGGAGGTGTATTTTGTGTTTTTTTCATTGAACCAAGGCAGAAGTAGTTGTCCAACAGCTTTTGTTAATTTCCAAGATCCGTCCATATTGTTCATTACATTTCCATATCAAAATAACAAGCTGTAGAGCAAAAGGCTCATGGCATTCTGTTGACTTAAAAGTTAAAGCAGAGGGAAGTGCCCATCAATGCAGTAAGAGAGCAGGTTTAGCCAGAATGAGCACAGGCCCGCCAATGCCAGGAACTTAGCCATTTAGAATTGGGAGGCAGGTGGGTGGTGCCATGGCAGAGACCATTTAATTAGGTACCCTTTTCTAGGCTAACCTTGGAGCGGAGGCCTGGTGTCGGGTAGGGGGTGCTGTGTACCCCCACTTCCTGCACTTCAGGTCTGAGAACCATTAGCAAGTCCTGTTTTTTCTCCAAACCCCCACCTTTTGCTGCCTTTGTGGCCTGGCAGAATGTTTTGCTGCCACTTTCTTGAGTGACAACTTCAAAGCTAAGCAGTGAGATGCTTTAACCTACACATCCCCTCCCACTGCTTGGACCCAAAGGCTTCCTCTGCAAGTGAGGGCCTCACAGGAGACCTGGAACCTTTATTCTTGTCCTGACTTTCTGTTTTAGAATCAGGACCTTTTCAAAACCCCAGGAGCAGACAGAGGGGGTGTGGCATGGACTCTATGTGAGGGTCTCTCGCATGCCAAGGCTGCACTCTATCCATTCTCCAGCGAGGTTGTTTGTTTCGGAGCTAGTAGCTGCGGGAACTACTGGGGAGCAACATCATTTAGCAGCAAAGATATTCTTTCTCAGCAAATTGCTTGAAGCCAAGGGGAAGAAGCTTCCAGGTTGGTGATGCTAAGCGCAAGAGTGGAAGGGGAAGGAAGCCCTAACCTGGGGTTATTTTCTTTAATCTTATAGGAGCCAGCCACCCGTACATAGGCTGCTCTATATATTACAGCATACATTTTTTCTGTTCCTAATCAGGTTTGTGTATCTTCCTGGATTGATTTTCTTTCACAAAACTCTTAATATTTTTCCAGATGCCTCCTCTCCTACCTTTTGTCCTTCCCAACTGCCATTCACTAAAGAAAGACTCTTTGGAAAATGTTGGCCTGGAAGCATGTCTATTCCTATTCTAGTTTCTGGATCCTGTCAACAATTTTTACTTGTATGATTGTCTCATTATTTTTATTATTTTAATTGAAGTGGTGGCATTATGCAATTTGGTGAAGAACTCTCCAAATCCACTTGGTTCTGGTCTCCATAATTCAAAACAAGTTATTTGATGGGTGTGTGACTTTTAAGATTAACGTTAAGATTGTTTGTTTAATTTGTGGGATTGATTTGGTAGATGTTTTCGTGTTGAAAGAAGGCTGATTGGTTTTGGTTGGGAAATGGAATTCTATTGCGTTCCCAGAGAGTCTGCCATCCAGAGCTGGGCAGCTTCCTGGAAACTGTCTGCCCCAAGCAAAAGAAAGTGCTGTGTTGGCTGCCTGTTGTCTGAAGTGCAGAGTCCGGGGGACTCTGGGAGCTGCTACCAGATACTTGCCCCCACAGTGCCTTTGAAACACTCTGCAAGGCAAGATGACCCTGGGGGAGGAGCGGTCCCCACCTGAACCCACAAGTTGGAGGCTTCTTCAGGGAGAGGTTGACATGCACCTTTTTAATGCATACACATTAAAACACAGGTTGAGTGATGTGTGGATGCAGGGAAGGCCTTCCTAGGGAATGACTTCAGATGGCTTAATATGATTCTCTTAGCCTGGCTGCTACTTCAGTTGCTGGCTCCTAATGGGGTCCCCCTTCTTCACACAGGCGCAACTGACATTATCTCTAACCTCCGCCCCAACGATTCCCTGTTTATCCCAAACTGTGGAAAGCCTTAGAACTTAATCGGCGCCCACATTTGCACATCCCAGAAGAGTGGGAGCCTTAATGTCCTATGGGGCAAGACTTTGAACACTTATTTCAAGTTATTTCTTCCACGTCTGTGGTCCTCCCCACTCCCTGCTGATGGATGATCTTGAGAAGCGCCTTTAAGTGGTTTCTCAGATGACAGTCTTGTGAGATTAAGCAATCGGTTGTGCTCCAAGTTGACCAGCTGGAAAATGCCCTCTCATGTTGACTTCACCTCCTTCCTCGCCTCAATTCCCTTTGCTCTCGCTTCTGCTTCCTAGGTTAGTACCCCCTGACACTTTGGCAGCACGTGAGCTGTGTGGGTGCTCTGGGGATGACCAAAGACTGGATGCCAAATGGTATCAGAATGACTGGGCTTGGCAGTTCCTCATCAGTTATTCTGCTGGAGCTTTCAGAGACTATTAGAGGCTGAATGACTCCATGCCCAGCAGGTACTTTCAGAAGGACTTGAGGATATAAGGGAATGAGTCAGGGAAATGTGGTACAAAAAAAAAAAAAAATACTTGTTTGTTTGTAGCTGTGCCAAGATATTGCAGACCCAAAGCCTGCCTGGATCAAACACCTGACTTTGTCTCCATGGTATGTCAGATGGCAGGTGGGCCAAGCCTGAGGAGGCCAAGACCTCCTACTGCTCCAGCTGAACACATCTGCTCTCCACCTTGGAAGCCCTATTCTCATGGCTGCAGTCTTTGAACTCTGATGAGGTGTGCGAAACACCCCATCGACACATCATATCAGATATCTTTTGAAATAAAAATCTCCTAGATCAGTTTCAACTCATTCCAAATGTCATATGTATCCTCCAGGGTGGAAATCAATCTTCCCTCCACCCTCAAATGTTTGAAATGCAATGTGGATTTTGGGTGAAAAGCTGGCAAATGTTGAGTTGGGGATTTGAGTCAGGGCTTGATTCTGCCAGTGCCATGCCTACCAGGGCACTGGTCTTTCTCCATCCCATTTGGGGTGTCCCTAGCTTCCCCTCTATAAAGCCTGGGTTCCTCTGCCAGGCATTGTCCCCGTCTCTCAACCGCCTCTCTAAATTCCCTTTGTCTTTCAAGGGTCAGCTCAAGCCCTGTCTTCTGCATCACACTAAATCTGATCCTTGCATTCCATCCCAGTTACCCCCCAACACATATGATGTGAGCTGCACAACCTAGCCCTGCCTTGCCATATTCTTCAACTGGTTCATGTGTGTGAATCCATCTCTCTAGCATGCGTCTTTCTTCTGTGTGCCCACATGAGTGTCCCTTTTATTGCTAGGCCCTGGAAACTTGGTAAATCTTTATGGACTGATTTATAGACATTGGGAAAAGGAAAGAGATGTTCCCAATATTTGTTCTCCCTCCTCCATCCTATACAGAGTCCTTTGCCTCCCTCTTTATTCCTGCCACGTGTTTACTTGTAGAGATATATGCAGACTCACCCCTGACCCAGGGGATGGCAGTATCAGACTCACCATCGGAAGGTTTGGTTAATCACCTGATATTTCTCCAAAGGCACTTGACATAAAACAAAACAAATCAAATGCACAAATCATGTCATATATAAAACAAAAATGAAAACCATAAAAATGGAGAAAAAAATGTAAGCTACAATGCATACTAACTTTAACCTATAAATAAGACCAGGGCTATTTTCTGATCCTCTTTTGCAATGAGAGCTATTGCAAAATGCAGAAAGAAACTTAAAATAATAGCAATTTAAGGCAAAGTGTGTGTTATTAAAAGTTCGTGATGTTGAAGAGCCAAACTCCTATTCCAGTACTGAGATTTAATATGTACTTCACACAAAAATAAATCATGTAATATTTTCATGGCAGGCATAGAATTTTATGGCTTTTATGACTATCATGGAATTGGGATTCATATTTTATAGACAGCTCTAATAACATCAAGAAAATGCTCTGGGAGAAATGGGGGCTTAGAGAAAGACGAGTGATCACTCAACAGAAGCTGAAATCAAGCGTAATTAAAGCCCAAAAGTAAGGATGCGTCTCCACTCCATGGGTTCGAGGCAGGGCCCAGGCAGGAAGAGTGGGGTGTGGGAAGATAGTGGCTCCATGGAGAGTGATCTTGGCAAAATAGGACTCCCCTGGTGCTGACTTACTTGATCCTGCAAATGTCTACTACGGAGGTAGGAGGGCAGGCAGAATACCTTACTCAAGACATGAATACATTAGGAAGGATACTCTCACATTTGATTTCCTGGATAACTAACCATCCTCAGCAGGGGAATAGGCTCCATTTTTTTGCAGGGGGCAGATGCAATTGTGGAGGGGGACCCTAGGACCCCCTACCTCACTCACCCATCATCCCAGCAAGCTTCTGTTTCCTTGCAGCAGGACTGTCTGAGAAATTAAGGGAGCCAAAAATAATCTAACAGCAACCACCAGTTGTCAGGTGCTTTGCTGAGCTTTGCAGGGATGGTCTAGATGAAGTCTCATAGCCATTCCATGAGGTGGAGAGCTGGACGTACTGCTCTGTCTTCCCCACCTGGGCACTAGCTCCCTGAATGCTGTGCTGATTGGTAAGCACAGTGGAGAACCTATGTCCTCGATGAGCTAAGCTTTGACACATGATTCTAGAACTCCTTTCCCCTCTGAGGCACAGATTGCAAAATAACTTCTAGTCCTGGGGTAGGCTGACCCCTTATTCCAGCTGCAGGTAGACTCTGACTCCTGTCCCGTCTCACCACTCGGCCCAGGCAGACCCCCCAGTGCAGTCCTGAGGCAAGTACAGCAGTGGTCCAAAGTGACACCAGAGACCTTTGCCATGGCCACCCCGCATCTGTCTACAAAGGATGCCACCTTTCCATGATTCCTGGAAACCTTCCTTTCCATATCCTTTAGATGCACATTTCTCTTTTAAGCTCATGATGTGCTGAGCTTGTCCCAAGTGGGTTCTAGACTCAACTCAATGGCTCTGTGACCTTGGTCAGGTCCCCTCATGCTTCCCGGTCCCAGTCACCTCCCCTGTGAGAGGGGGATGACCTTCAGGCTCTTTGTCTTTGGGACATTGTTGTGGACTTCAAGGGTTAGCCAAAGTGAAAGCTCTGTGTAAATTGCAATGTGCTTCAGGCACGAAGCGTCCACACATAATGACTTGAATTAAGTGTTCTTTTCATTTCTTTTTACAAATATAAACCCAGGCGAGCATAAGCCAGGCAGGGGGTGCAAAGCCGGAGTACGCATTTGGAAGCCTTCGCCTGGTGTTTCAGCCTCTCCATACCATTTCGGATGCAACTCCTCTGCCCACCGAATACTGCTGTGCATTGGCGAATGGTATTTTGCAGCAATATTTCTGCTCTGCTCTCAGAAATATGTGAGTCCTGCCTATTACAGCATCCGTAGAGACACACTAGGGAGGAAGCATTGGCTCCGAAGGGCTGAGAGCCAAGCAGTCCCCTTCCCTAAGCTGGGCCCTGGCCTGCCTTCCCATGTGGCACTCTTGTAAGGCCTGACCTCCTCATAACCCTGGCCAGCAAGCTGTGATGAATGGGAGGTCATGGTCTCAGCAGAGGCGCTGGACACAAAGGACAGCAGTGGCCCTCATTCCCTGGGAACACAAGGATCACATATCCCCATAAGTTGGATTCTAGGAGAGATGGAGTCCTGGCTGGGCCCGGGGCCAGGGGTGTGGACTCTTCTAGAGGCTGCAGCCCCAGACCTCTACCTCTCCCAGATCCTGGCTCCTTCTAAATGGAGGAAGAGCTTTCAATGGCTGCCTGGGTGGTGCAGCTCTTTAGGATACTGGAAAACCTCTCTTTAAAGGTTCATGGTCATTTGCATTCTTATTAAATTGCTTGGATAAAATATTCAGCCACAACCCCCTCCATTTGACTCTTAACTTGATAAGACATAATTTGCAATTGATTATTGCTCAAACATTCCTGGTACCACATTACGATCTGCTCATACATCTCACCCTCTCTCTGCCAATTTAGAGTGAAGGAAAAATGGTTTCTCTGACCTTTGACCTGTCTGAGGTGGGACTGTTAGGTCATTAGGGCCATTAGGAATCAAAACACCCCAGTCCATAGCCAACAGAGACAGAAATGGATGTGTGCAGCAATCAGCTGTGCTTTTTTTTTTTTTTCTTTTCTTCCTCTTGGTAAGATACAGGTATTTTTCAGAGTTGGAAAACGTCTCGAATAAATGAGCTTCGTATATATATGCTTTTAATGTGATTTGCCTGTATTTATTTGGGTGATCACAATTTATGCCAAGTGAAAAGGTTAAGAGTCCTGGAAACTGAATTATTCCATTTATTTGCAGACATGATACAGTGCAGGGCAGCAGAAGGGCTCATCCTCATCTTGCCCTGCCCCTGACCTCACCCCTGACCTGGAGATGGGCATCGCGGCTCTGCACGGCCTCCCTGGGGCCAGAGTCATCACCTTCAGGGGCTGGCTCAGGAGCCAGGCAAGTCCCCCAGGGCAGGCAGCGGTGTCCATCTGTCATGACTGACCTGAATAAGCTTTTATTGAGTAGCTTCTGTGCACCCTCTTCTTCCTATCCCAGGGACCATTCTCCAGGCCTATACCCTGTGAATTCCCCTTGAAGCGTTGGCCAATGAGTGGCACCCATAATGGCTCATTTCTTCACTGCATTTCAGTTTGCAAACTTATCTTCCCATGGATTATTTCTTTGCACCCACATAAGAGGCTTCGAAAAATGCATGCAGGATTTAGCCCTCACTGCACAAGGGAACAGGGGCACAGTAAAATGTCCCACCTTGTTGGGGGGTGAGGTCTTGGGCCACGATTGATGGGCAGGAATACAGGTCTCCCAGGCCCTGGCAGGGGACACTGTGCTCTCTCCCCAACCCTCAGCAGGGCCATCCCCCAGGGGCCCTCTAGCAGACAGTTTGCAGGCTTCTGACTCCAAGGAAAAGCTCTCATGGTGAAGGAATAGCTTAATGGGAGCATTGGTTGGAGACAGAGTTTGAGGCTGTGGACTCCTCATGCCCCCACCATCACACACTCCTCCTGTGTGCTTGGCCATGCTTCAGGGCCGGAGCCAAGCCTCCCGCTTCCTCTTTGTGCCTGACCGTCCCTGGGCTGTGTCCTCTTGGCTTGCCTTCTCATCACTTTCAGATTACCCTGGAGTAATTGGATATTGGTAACCAATTACTGAATTTTTCACATCAGCTTCATCAGTGACTCTTAGACAACTGCACCACAGTTTCTTTCAATGAAGAGAAGAATTATAATAATTTGCATTAATGTTCTATGAGACGTGGAAAGCCAAGGTGCTTGGCCTGCCGAGTAGGGGAGGGTGGAGGCTGGAGGCTGGAGGCCTGGCCCTTGACGCAGGGGTGTCACCCCCCAGCCTCCCTGACTACACCCTAACCCCAAAGCTGTGGCCCTCTCTGCCCCTACCAGAGCACTCACTTATTTGTCCTTCCCTCCTTCCTGATGAGAGAGGGTGCTGCTGCCTCTGGGTGGAGAACTTGGGGAAGGCTTCCTGAAGTCACTATGTAAAACTGGGCCTTGGAGACAAAGAATGTGGACCTGCAGCTCTGGGGGAAGATATTCTCATCTGTTGTAGAAGAGGATGCAATGGAAGGCAGGGTGTGGTGGCTCATGCCTGGAATCCCAGCACTTTGGGAGGCCGAGGTGGACGGATTTTTTGAGCTCAGGAGTTTGAGGCCAGCTTGGGTAACATGGTGAAACCCTGTCTCTACTAAAAAAACAAAAATTTGTCTCTACTTAAAATATAAAAATTAGCCGGGCATGGTGGCAGGTACCTGTAATTCCAGCTACTCAGGAAGCTGAGGGAGGAGAATTGCTTGCACTTAGGAGGTAGAGGTTGCAGTGAGCCAAGATCATGCCACTACACTCCAGCCTGGGTGACAGTGTGAGACTCTGACCAAAAAAAAAAAGGCAATAGAAGGAAAGAGTGGGAGAGCTGAGGATGTAGAGGGAGTTGACCTCACAGACCTGGGCATATTATCCCCGGGCCCACCTCGGAGGGCACTAGCAGACAGTCCTGCAAGCTCATGGCTTCCTGTGTCTGTGTTGGAGGGTTCTCTGGTCGAGGAAGTATGGGTGACCCATGCCCAGGGCAGACCAGAAATAGCATGGGGGTTAAACAGCCACGAGTAAGGATGAGAGTTAGTGAATAAATACCCTGGCTTCTTCCCTCTCCATGAGGCAGCTCCAGGGGCTGCTCCTCCCAGCCACTCAGAGGTTGCCCAGCAGGATCGGGCCCCAGTGGCCCATCCTGGCCACCTGCTTCTGAACTCACCCTTTGTTGGATTTCTTCTCTTCCCTAACTTGTCTCCCTACTTTTTCAACAGTGCTTCCTGGGATCCTCTCCCAAATCAACACATTGCCCCCATATCCTTCTCTTAGGATTTGTTTCTGGAGAAACTTAAAAGAAGGCTGCTTTGCATGTCAAGTGCAAGGTGTTCCGGGTTGGGGTGGTATTGATTGACTGGATTGCTGGGGATTTTTCAGCCTTGGGAACGGCCTTCCCTTGGATGGGGCAGAGGCCCTGCAAGCCCACCTTCCCCTGATCCCACAGACTCTGCCTATCTGCTCTCCCCCAGCCCCCACGCAGCCCACACGTGCTCTGGGTGGTGGGCAGCCTGATTTATCTGGAGTGTCTGGGCTGAGGAAGAGAGGTGAGCACTTCTCGCTGGGAGGGATTTTCAGCTCATTTCACAGATAAAAATCAATCAGATCTAAACCACATTCATTGTGGCCATGAGAGGGGAGTCTACACAGCAGGGGCCAAATGGGAGATCCTTTCCTCCCTTCCCATCTGGCTCTGCCTTAGCCTGGGGGCAGCAGGATCCCCAGGCCTCCGGGCTGTGGGAGGCACTGTTACCTTCCAGCAGTGCTGCTGCAGAGACACTGGTCTCTGCTCCAGAGTAATTGGCATGGCCCTGACTTGGGAAACATGGACAAAAAACATGGCTGCAGCTAGGGCATGGGGAAGAAGCCAGGCAGGTGGAAACCTTCCATCAGTCCCTCCAACATGGATTTTTTTCGTTTTCTGGATGGTAAGTTAGCCGGGAACAAGGAGAAAGTGAGGGTATAACCACACGAGCATAAATGTACTAATTCCTTTTGCTTTCCTCCGTGATACTGAATGGAAGAAAGGAGTAGCAGAAGTTGGATGGCTGTATGGCAGTGCCTAGAAGATGCCCTGCTGGGCTGTCTGAGGCCTTCGGCTGTTGAGTGGTGGGGATTTCTCTGTGTTTTCCAATTGTCCTCATTGAGGAAAAATGTTGGGCCATCCAGCTCCTTTCTGGATGACTTGAGGTCAGTCCTGCAGCTCAGGAATGGCATGAACTTGGACCCCTGTTAAGACTTGCGTCTCCCTGCCTGATCTCTCAGCATTATCCACCCATGGAACTTAAACATCTGGAACATGTCTTTTCTCTCCTGTGGTTCAGTGTCCCTGAACAGTGCAGCAACTCCAACCAAGCAGCTCAGGAGGCTGAGAGAGCAGGCACCCCATTTCCTCCTCCAGTTGGAGGATGACAGCCTTGGTCTCATTCCATTTTCCAAGCTGCTTGCATGTGGGAGGGAGACCACTGCTTCTGTATGAATGGTTTTCTCTATAGTTTCTTTATAGACCCAGATGGGCTAGGTTGGAAAGGCCAGTATCTCCTGCAAGTGTCTCCTGTTCTCATCTAGGGAAACAACTGTGCTTTGTAACTTGCACGTGAGGGGCCAGGATTAGTGACCTTGAAGGCAACAGGCCAGTGAGTGTGCAGGGAGTGAGCTCCAGCTGCCTGTCCAGCATCCATGACCTTTCTTCTAGTACCAGTACCCTGGTTTATTCTACAGAACCACTGCTTCCCCTTCCACTTCATGTATTTCATCTGGACCACCCCAATCATGGTCAGATGACTTAAGCTACGCCAATCAGAACATACGGGTCTTTAAAGGCAACAATTGAAAGGGAGAAGTCATCTCTTTTCCAGTTGCTACAAAGATTAAAATGCAAGTCCAGTGCTCTGGCAGCCATCTTGGCACCATGAGGCAAAGGTCCGCCTGAGAATGGAGCTGAGGCAGAGGGAAACAGAGCGAACATTGGAGAGAGACGGACTTGAATAACATTGTTTGAGATCAGGGCTCCAGATCTAGTCTTGGACTCATATTATGTGAGCTTACAAATTCTTTTTTGCTTACACTAGTTTGATGTTAAGTATTCTTGTCATTTGTAACTGGTCTACGGGCAAATACCCAAGGCTCAAAGGTAGCCCATCATATCCCCATCCATCCGTTTCATTGAAATTTATTCCATTCAATTCAATTCAACTAACATTTATTCAGCTCCTTTTAAGCCCTGTTCTAGATGCTGAGAAAACAAATCAGATTTTTATCCTTAAGGAGCTTATAGTCAAGAGCAGGAAGCAGAGACATTAGAAATTGCCTCCAATCTAAGGAAGCAGATACTCCAAATGTGCTCTTAAAAGAGTGCATACAAATGTACATATTAATTAATACATGCTAATTAGAAGCTGAACACAGTATGGTGCAGGAACAGAGAGGGGTAGGAGATTAATTCTGACTAAAGAAACCTAAGAAGGCTCAAAGGAGGAGGCAGGCTTTAATCTTGGCTTTGAAGAATGAGTAGGACTTTAAGAAGAGAAGAATGCATGAGTAAGTGAATTAATAACTGAATGCAACCTAGGTTTAAATTATCTGTCACGTGCATGGGTGCCTTGTGAAGCATTAGTAATGAAGAGGCTTTGCGTATAGGTTATGCCTGCTCCGGGCTTCCAATCTAGCGAAGAAGGTAATTCCTGCTGATTATTTATTTATGTATTTATTTACTTTTGTTTTTCTTTTGATATGAAGTTCTGCTCTTGTCACCCAGACTGGAGTGCAATGGCGCTATCTCAGCTCACTGCCAACTCTGCTTCCCAGTTTCAAGCAATTCTCCTGCCTCAGCCTCCAGAGTAGCTGGGATTACAGGGGCCCGCCACCACACCTGGCTAATTTTTGTGTTATTAGTAGAGATGGGGTTTCACTATGTTAGCTAAGCTGGTTTTGAACTCCTGACCTCAGGTGATCCATCCACCTCGGCTTCCCAAAGTGCTGGGATTAGAGGCATAAGCCATCACACCTGGCCCCTGCTGATAATTTATAATGGAAAGTGGATCATGTGGAAGAACGGCTTCCAGCTAGCAGCCTAGGAAAGGCATCCGGGGAAGGGAATGAAGAGGCACCACTCATTCAGCGATGAAGTGGGTCATCCTAAGACTAGAGACCAGTCCTGGAAAATATTCAGAATTGGATAAATGAGAGAAATGGGAAATGGATGGCTACCTTGAGCTGGGACCTGACTGTGAGAAGGGAAGTAGTATGTAAAGGGTCTCAGAGAGGCTTGAATGTTGGGCTAAGGATTGTGATGTTGTGTGATGGGTGAAGGGAAGCCACTGGAGACAGTGACCCTGAGCATGATGCCAGAGTCTTATCTGGGAAGATTTGTCTGTGCAGGGGAGAAGGAGAAATCGAGTGAAGGAAGGCTGAACTCTTGAATGCAAGTAGGAGAAACCCAAGCCGGACTGGACATTCAGTATCAGGGAAGGAAGTGACGTTGCTAGATATTCCTTGCCTGGGGCCTGGCTCAACACTACAGTCTTTCCTTCACCAATGGCAGCCCAGATTTCTCTGCACAGTGGGTGGGAAATGCACCTCTCGGTGCTTCTGCTCCCATATCCTTGTTTCAGCTCAAGAGAGAAAGGGATTCTCCCTGCTGTCCTAGTTTTCTATCATTCCGGAGAAGAGCACTGACAGGTTTTTCTTAGGTCTTGTGTCTACTTGCTGAGCAAGGAGAGGCTAGGATGGAGCATTAGTGATTAGCCCAGCTTGGGTCAAGTGACCACCTTTATCCAGGACACAGCAACCAGGGAAGAGGGGGTAGTCCTTACTGGAGCAAAGACTCCTCTCTCCCTAAAGTGACAAATCTCCCAGGCCTGGCTGCTGGGGAGGTTCGTGTGAGTCATGAATCCCTGGTTATTTGTGTCTGTTTCCTAGACCTGGGCTTATTCTAGGAGGGACTAAGCGGGTCCTGAATGAGATTTATGGGAGGAGGGATAGAGAGAAGTAGAGGGTTAGGGAGGGGCAGGGAAGGTGGCAGTGTGGGTGAGTGATGAGCCCTTGGAACCTGGTGTCTCTCGCACCTTTCACATGAGCCATTCAAAGCCCGTGATGAAGCTGGGCATCTATGTCTGCGGCAGAGTCTCCAGGTACCTTGTTCACACTGGAGGGGGCTACAGCTTCTGCCATTTGCCTTTGAGCACCTAGCCCTGAACCTACAATTTTAGGAGGGGAATGGAATACTCTTGTTAGTCTGTTCAATATTTTGTAATATGACTTGGATATTACATATTCTATTAACAAAGGTCATAAAGGAAAAATCACATTTAAGGGGCTACCTCCTTATCTCATATGAGGCCATTCTCCATGGAGAAATGGTGCTGTTTTAAACAGTAGGAGCCCTGGAGGAAAAGCTTACCCATTTGGGTCCTAGGGCTAACATTCTTACAGCACACCAGCCAGAATTATCCCCTCCGTGTGAGGTACCAGCAATTAGGCCAGCACCCCCAGCCGGGCCCCGAAACCTGGCTGACAGACACATCAGATTAATACATCACCAGGTATGAAAGCGCAGTTAGAATTTGACTGAGGCACTTCCAGCCTGAGAAAGGGAACGATTTATCAATGCAAACTTAATAACATCTATTTGAATCTAACTAAAAATCAATATTTCATTACCAAATTGTTAGTGAGAATGAAGAAAAATTGCGGAAGTCGGGCAGTTTGGTGCTAGGGAAGCGTCAGGAGTTCAATGTGAAGACGGAATGATTCATGAGGCCGCACCGGAGTAAGGGTGAACGAGGACGAGTGCGAAAAACTTGGAGGGGCCCCCTCGCTCATGACCTTGGCCGTGACGGGGGGAGCACGAGAAAATGAGAGTGACTGTCAGTTCCCTTCAGGGATGGAGCCCTCCATAAATCACAGGGAGAGGAGAAGAGCAGGCTGGGGTGGAGGTACACGAATGGGGGTGGCAATTTAACTCTTTGGACCCTGACATCTAAGTGGCGCTTCCCACGATGGGAAGAACGAACCGAATGGGTAAAATCCAAGGGCTGGGGGAAGTGGTACCTCTTGGTGAGTTTCTGCAAAACAGAGAAGAGAAGAAAGAGCTAGCCTGTGAAAGGTTGTCATCCACTACATTCAGCTACACTCAAGACCAGCTCACCTTCCGTTCCCATCAGAAAAGTGGAAATGACAGCCTATGTCTTGTCTGACATGAACATAAATCAGCGATTTGGAAGGTCTGTTCTAGGTGAGGGTTTGGTGAAGATTTTCAGCCTGAATATATTGACCCGAAAATGCTGTGTAGTGCCATGACTAGTGGCATTCATTCCCCATACGAATGAAGTCCTTGCATTCCTTCCCAAATCCAAGATGCGGATTAAACCTCAGGGCTTGCTGTTGCTTTGATTATTGATCTCGTTCCATCCTGTGTTTGGTTTCACTGCTCTGGCCATGTTTTGCTGGCAAGACATTCAAAGAATATGCATTTGTCCTTTAGCAAGGAATGGAGGAGAATCACATAAGATTTGACTCTTATATGTAGTGCTCCATAAATTAAATTCGGGCCTCTGCTCACTTTATTCATTGAAGAGTTATGCATAGGGACCCAGCAGCATGTCAGATGAACACCTCAGTGCCTATCTGCGTTTGAGAAATCATGGGAAAGGAGGTGTAATCCTTTCCTATTGGCCTAAATCTCAGGCACTAATTTCAGTAGAATTCCTTTTAAAAAGTGAGGGTTAGCCTCTCAGTCCCAAAAGAAAATGGGGTGTATTTTGACAGAAGATGGTAATGCACTGTTTTACTCAAACTTTTTTTTTTTAAATCAAAACTGGTCTGCATGGGATCCAAGGATTTAAAGATGTGTGGGGGGCATTAAGTAAGCTGGCATTGCCCTGGAAATATGATAGGAAAGGCAAGAAAAGTCTTCCACATCCGCTCTTTATGGGAATAAAACATGCTCTGGGTCACACTGTGAGAAAGGGTGGTGGGGTGTGTGGAGCTCCCAGAATTGAATTTCTCAGCAGCTCAGGTTTCCTCTACTCACTGCTAGGAGTGACCCATGCTAGGCTACATTTCCCCCTTGAGAGCGGTCCCCAAGATCGGGAACCTGTTTAATCTTGTGAGTGTGGAGTTCCTTGTGACCCATCTTACCCTACCACTGGGACACATATGGCCTTATGCCTCACAGGAGCAAAGCTCTTACATCCCACACGCAGTGGTCGTAAAACATTCGGCGAACACTGTTTCAATGCTAGGAACCCTACTGAACTCTTCCATGAACTTCCTCATTTACAACTCTGTGAGATAGGTTCTATTACTGTTATCTCCACTGTACAGAAAGGAACTAGGACTTAAGGAAATCAGGTGACCTGACCCAGCACAGACAGGAAGTGGCAGAGCAGGATTTGAGGCCCAGTTCACCCTCTTGGCCCATTGCCCTTCCGCCCCCACTTGTGAAACTGCCATGAGGTCCAGGCCAGGTGGTTTTGGCTGTGACAATGTCCTGGTTGTCTTGAACCTCTTTAATGGGATGCACTGTTGTCCTGATTCAGTGTCCCATTGTTGTGTGAGCCAGCAGCCCATGTGGTGCCACACAACTGAACTGCCGTTGAGTGTCCCTGCTCATCTAGTTCACTATCTGCCATGGAGCCAGCACAACGATTGTTGCTGAGAGCCTTCAGGCCACTGCTTGTACACTGGCCCCAAATACACACTTGAATGACAAGGAGAGGAGTCCAAAAAAGAGAGTCGAGTTGCCATAGGCTCTGCCAAGCCACTTCTGAGTACATCTCAACAACTGAACGGCTGCCCACCTCTGTGGCACGAGCAATCCCTCAGTTTATGGCATTTGCCCAAGCGCGTTCTGCAGAAATCAATGTCCGTGACATGCTTCCCAGGATTTACATAGTGGGAGGATTTCCCCTGTGGGGTTTAAGGGCCAGTATCTCAGGGGTTGGCCCATCAGTGTTTGAAAATATGAGCTGGAGCGGACTCTGGAAATCAAGACAAGTGTACCTCTGAGAATATTATTTATAAAAGCCTTTTTCCAAACTTTAGAGTCTTGGTGCATTTTTTTTCAAGATGGCATCAATTGCCTGGCTGGGAATATGCAATAGAGTCCCTGTAGAAATGACTTCCATTCATCCTCAGGGACCTGGCTGTGGGGAGCCTTTAGGGAAAGCAATAGGGATCCCCTATTGCTAAGGTATGGCATCCAATGACTGGCACCAAGGGTGGTGACCATTGCTGAGAATTGGCTGTAGAATTCCCATTTACATTGATATCTTGACTTGCCAGCTGGACAGATAACTATTTCAAAGTAGAAAAAAGCAGACAACACAGTAAGCATCGAATGAAATAATTTCAGCTCAAATGTCCTGACGTGTACAGGAGGCCAACACTAACAGGCAGAAACTTTTAACCGGCATGGGAGGTCAACACCACACACTAGCACAGCTCAGAATCAGCGGCTGCAACCCATCAACTCGTGGCTGAGCATGCTGCGGGAAGGGTTTTTGGGAAACTTGACCTTGTCCAAGCTTATCAACACCTGTCTGTCAATGATACTCTCTTGCACTCATCACTCACCAAGGGCCATTTTGAGCTAAGTGCCTTCGGTTGCAATACACAGAAATGTTTGGGAAAGTTTGGATGTGTTGGGTATCACTGAAGAAAAGAATATTTGAACCCAGGTCTCCCAGATCAGTGTCCATAGGCTGCTATATCCACACGGAAGAAAGTATGTTTCTCATGTCTCATGTATGCATTGTGAAATGCTGCAGATAGCAAACAAAATTAAGTAATAGATGCAAAATGCTTACCCCAGGTCCTGGCACAAAATAAGTGATTGATATGCAACAGCAATAATAATTGCTTCATTATTCTCTAACTACTGCCGCTATTCCTACTAGTACTTCTCCTGTAATTACTACTTCAAGTTAAGTCCAGGTTTGCTTCAGGGATCCTTATCTAAATTCACTGTGGCCTTCCACAACCAAAAAGGCTGCGCTTAAATGCTACACTTCATGATTTGTAGCATTTCACTCTAGATGGCTCTCTTGGTTTTAAGAATGAGGGGCATTCCAAGAGGGAGGACTCTGCAGCTGTAAAAAAGAGTGGTGTCTATCTCCAAGAAATATACTTCTGTGAGAAGTATCTTAGAGAACAGGAGGTGCTGTATGCTCTTATTTATTTAAGACAAGGGGGATGCCAATATACATTGTATATTAAATAAATAAAGTTAAAAGTCATAGATGTGGTTATAAGGGGAAGAAAGGGAAAGAGTACAAGGGACAGAGAGAGAAGCTAGACTTGTCTGAATAGACCTGGTTTGAGTAATTAATTTAGGAACCCAATAGATATTTTATATAATGATCAAACACAATTAATTCAAAATTTTAAAAAATCGATTCCTACAAACCAAGGGCAAAAAAAAAAAAAAAAAAAAGAAAGAAACCAAAGGAAACTAACTACATGTTGATTTGATTATGTAACCTACAGAGATAATTTGCTTTAGGTGAATTCAAAATAGCTTCCCTAATGGGTTATATCCTAAGGGCAAAAAGGAACTGCCAACATGGTTTTCAGTATCATATTATTAGTAATCATATTGGTATTGTCATTCTGAAATTCTCTTTCTTTCACACATGTATGTAGTAGGAAGAAGCAATGAAGTAATTATGCTAATGCCACTAGAAAAGTATTTGCATAAGAAAAGAAATACAAATGGAAAATCAAAATTAAAACCTAAGTTTGAATGAAAAATGTCAGTTTGAATTTGTGATGTATTTTCTTTTGGGAAAGGAGAGTTATTTCCTGTCTGTTCACTGAAAAGACCTGAAAATGATGACCAACCCAGGAGTGCTGGGAATCTCTACAGCCAGACTGTGGTCTCTAAATACCACTTTCACCAAAACGAATCGGGGCTTCTTAGAGAAATGTCTGATCCCAGATTCAGGGCAAGTCCTGCAGAACACGTTGTCAGATAAGAAAGCAAGAAGGCTCTCCAGGATGCCTGACATGGTGTCAAAAAAGTAAGAGCCAACATGAGGCTTCTGTTGGCCAGAGACATGGAAATTTACATGGTCAGAGAGTTTCACTGTGAATATTAACCACAATGGCTGGAATCACATTAAACGTGTTAAAATCCACTTGCTCGCAGTAATACTTAAAAAATCAAACAAACACCTTATTAGTTACCTTTGGAGGCCACATCATCCATTCATTATTGTGAAAACTGGCAAAGGCAAATAAAAAAGAATCCAGCATTTAACTTGTGTTTGCTGTGAGAACTATACCTCAGGCTAGCCAAATAGTTGAGAACAGAAATTACTCTTTATAGAAGTATGGCAGCTCAAAAAGGAAGAAATGATGATAGATTGTTTAATTCCCAAAAATAATGGATTTAGGTTATAGTTATTAATGGCTACTGACACGACAAGAAAAGAGTTAGTTGGGCATCATGTACTTCCAAGCCTGAATCATACCCAGCTTCTAGATCTAAGTATCAGTTTACAGGAAATAAATACAGGGGACAGAGAAACATGTTAAAGGACACAATAGAGATGCAATCAGCAAAATCCAGAATGAAGAAATTTCTGTAGGACAAATGACATGTTTTTTTCAAAAAATAAAAATATAGAGGAAAGACAGGGAGAAAAAAATCTAAGATTAAAAATTGAATAAACCAACTGTAAGCCAACAAGTAATAAAATTTTTCCTGTTGTCTATTAAGTTGTTTTAAAATTGACTGTATATTTGATGATACTCTGCTCTCATTAGATAGGATGTAATGTTGTTTTTTTAGAAGTACAAACTGACATATTTATTGATGAAAGAGTGTAATAGTTGGGGTTTGTTTGTCACAATACTTTGCTTTGGTGGTGGAGAGTTGGTGCAATTGATGAAACAAGACAGGCCATGATGATAGATAATTGTTAGAGCTGGGCAGTATGTAAATGAGAGTTCATTATGTTATTCTCTTTATTGGGTGTGTGTTGGAATTTTCCATAATAAACGTTAAATAAACGAAAGAGTGTGATATGTGATATAAGCCTTTTTTTCTCACACATCTATTGCATACACATATTTTGTCTGGCACCGTGCTAAGATAGCAGATAGAAAGTTTGCTATGATGCAGTCTTGTCCTCTAGGGACTTGTGGAAGTTGGAGAGACAAGACTGTGGTCCAGAGAGCACAGGGTTTGCTGGGACCCTGCAGGAGGGCACTGCTGCTGTGCTGGAAACCTGCTTTCTGGTGTGATCTGACACCAGCAGCAGCCAATTCTCTAGAGCCCACTGCCTCCTGAGGACTCAGCAGAGCCACAGAATGAAGTAGGTGGAATTATCTCTATTGAGATGGGAACACGCACTAGTATTACTGGCCACTTCACCGAGGGTACTCCTGGCCAGGTAAAAATACACCTTGTAGAATCAGATATAATGCATTGGTGTAGAGACCATGTGCTCACTGGCACACATGACAACTTTAAGTAAAGTCCTTCAATTATCTCACAACTAACTGAGCATTGCTGCTCCCTGATACTACAGGGAGTCAGGTGGGTCGACCAACACCTGCTGATGTAATGCAATCCCTTCATGGGTGCTCATGATAATTCTAGTTTGGGGAAGTGTGCCTTGAAATGGAAGGGGGAAAAATCACTGCATTGGGTAACTAGGAGGGCTATCGTGTATCCCAGGGGATGTGTAATCTATTTAAGGCATTTTTAGTTCTTAGCCCTAGTGTGTGCCTATAGCCTCATGCTCTGTGGTTTAGGATGAGCTGAATGGCTGCTCTTAGAGGTTGCTCTGCTCCTGCCTAAGTCTCCACACCCAGGAGAAACCCACAACTCACCTCAACCACGAAGACAAATCCATATACGGTGGCAGCAGCTCAAAGAAGCAAGTGACAACACAGCCTGTCTAGCACTACCCTGTGCAGTATCTGTTGTGTGCCAACCCATCAGCTTTGCCAAAGATGTCTCTTTGTGGCACAGGGAGTCTAAGGTGGCCATTTTCTCCATTTCTGCTTGCTATGAGATGCAGCTAAAGAGTTCATCAGTGATCAATAAAGAGCCACATGCTTATGTTTGCTCCTTGGATCTCAAGGACACTTTTTTTTTCTTTAAACCTCACCTGCTTTTAGAGGAGTCCCTTCTGGGAGGGAAAGAACAAAATACTCTTAAAGTAGAAGAGCTTCTGTAGAGGTCCCTGGTGTCTCCTTGCTCACTGAGGACAGCCACAGCTCTGGCATCTCTACATAGTTTTCTTTGATGGAGCCTGCACTCCTGCAACTAAAGGGCCTCAGGTGAGCTCTCCATCTGTGGGGCTTACCCCACGCTCTCTAAGGGCTTGGGGGCATAAATCAAGCAAGTGGCGATTACAATAGTGGGAGACCCAGCTCTGCCTCTGGGCAAAGTCCTGCCCTTGGGGATGCAGAACACTGAGCTGTTCTCCATAAAGCACAGCTTGGAATCATGGAGCAGGTCAAGAAAATGCACACATTTGAAGAAAAAGAACAGAGGACAGAAGGTAGAGGTGGGCTGTTTTCCAGGAACCAGCCAGAACTGTTGAGGGGAGAATGGGCTCATCCAAGGTATTCATGTGCATGTATGAGTCCTCCAAGAGCACAGACAAGTGCCTGATCTCTCACTGTGCCACAGCCATGACAGCACGGAGACTTTGACACACACTTCTGAGCCTGAAGTTACTCCTCCCTTCTGCACATCCTCTTCCAAATTCCCCTTCCCATCTTCCCCTCTTTAACATGAAAGCTACCCTTGACTGTGAGATAGCATGAAAGTTTGGGCAATTTCTTGAACACACATGAAGAGTCCTTGATGATTCAAGTTCCATTTGGTCCCCATACACAGGTCTTTCCACAGACAAACGAGATTTCTTGGGGATTTCATATGATACAGTTGTTCCTTCTCCATGCAAGTTGTAGTAAGTCTTCTGGCTTCTTCTTACTTTTTACCACCATGTTCATTGTCAAGGTGTCACAGGTCATCACTAACCATTTTAATGTCTTCTATGGACACACAACTACTGGCATTAATAGTCCAAAAAAAGCGCTGCAGTGAACAGTCTCTCTAAGTATTGTGTAGACCACATTGGTTATTCTGTATATTGGCTATACAGAAAAATGTGTGTGTAAATGAGTATGTGCAAAGTAGACCTATTTCATGTTCATAGAAGAGCCTGAGAAGTAAGGTTTTTATGTGGGATTTCAACACTTTCATCTCCTGCCTTAAAAGCTATATGGTTTGATCATCTGTGTGGATGTGATACAGAATGCACCCAAAACCCTTTGACTAAAAGCTTCAGAGTGTAGCTGTCTTAATTTGGTTTTTAAAATACAGAGATATGGGAGCCTCTGCGATATCAAATTCCAGAATTATTTGCAAATTTCAGAATATGCTTGAATTTTGCCTTCTTAAGTATATGTAGTTAGGAAACAATATGAAAAATCCACTTAATCATGATGAGATTAAAGGATTTTTAAAAGCTGAGTTGCAGCCACATTTACATTCCCCGATAATTTCTTAATTTTCTTTCAAATCACCTTTCATCTTCATAAAATGAACTGTAAAAATCCTTCTGAATTCCATAATGTGCCAAGAAAAATGGGGAAAAATTAAGGAGGCCCCTACCTTTTAATCATTCTGTTCATAAAGTGCTTTAACTGCACGCCAGGAAAAAATGGAGGCTCTGGTGTCTGAGGTATTCTGTGCCATAAACTCCCATAATAGAAACAGATGGTGAAACTGCCTTGGAAGTGAAGAAACTAGTGTACACGCAGCTCACCCTAACATATGAAGAGATTCAGGGCTGACACATGAAGGAATGCATTTGGCGCGGTGCCAGCAGTACACTCTAATTCAGCCGTGAGTGTTCAAGCTTGAGATGGGAGACCCACAATTTCAGGATCTGGAATGCCGGCAGCTCCAGGATTTAGAATGCCGTGGAAGGTTCTTGGGCTCTTTCCATCCTGCCATGGAGGACGGTGTTCTCGGTGTTTCAGGTGACCGTGAGTTCCAACAGAGAGCTCATCCTGGCTTTTATAAATGGTTCATAAAAACAATAGTGGAGAAATGCCAGGTTTGCTGGAGCTTCCTTTAACTAAGTTAGGATTTGCTTTTTACCTAGAGCTGCCGCCAGTGGATGCTGAAAGAAGAGAAAATGTGCAGGACAAAGAGACATCAGTGAAAATGATATTAGACAGGAAGGGAAGGACCCTGGTGCCAGCCCCACCTGTGACCCTAGTTGATTGGATGGCACGTGCAGGCAAAGGAGCCTCTCTTGGATATCGTGTTTTCCCAAGAAAATTGAACACATTTCCATGTTGTATCCCAATGGCATTAATACATGCATTTTTTTTTTCTACGTGCTGTATTAGTTAGGGTGGGTTAAATTCTGTTACACAGACCCCAAAATGTAGTGATGCAAACACAATGGAAGTTTACGTGTCCTGTATACAGCAGTCTAGGGTGTGCAAAGTGGTGGGGAGGTCTCTGTCCACCTTGAGGCTCCCCATCCAGCGGGGTCTTTTCACCTCCAGCACCCAGCAGGTGGGAGGGAGAGAGCACAGTGGAGGCCCACTGCTGCCTTCAGAGCTGATTCCCAGAGTTCTACATTCCCCTTCCACTCATAATCCACTGGTCACAAGGACTTGAGTGCCACGGCCTTGCACGTAGACAGAGAAGTTTTGATGGACAG
Source organism: Pan paniscus (assembly GCF_029289425.2). NCBI lineage: Eukaryota > Metazoa > Chordata > Mammalia > Primates > Hominidae > Pan > Pan paniscus. The sequence goes on from NC_073269.2 coordinate 36,845,665, forward strand.
CTGCATTGTGGCACGTGGATGTATTAACTAGATGTTCTGTCATCCCAGGAGGGTCTTGCATGTTCTCCCCACCTATTCAAGCCTGTCTGAAATTGATGCTCTCTTTTCCCTTCCAGGAAATGTGGTGTCCTCTGATCCTCCTTCCTTCCTGAGAACTGGGGTCCTTGCAGATCCGCCAAGTCCAGAGGTGCCCAGTGGCCCTGCATTTCCTTCCACCAGAGTCAGCTGAATTCTGATCAAAACTTAGAAGAACGTTCCTCCCTCCACGGGACTCAGCCCTGAGGCTGGGGTGGAGCTGGGGACCAGACCCAGTGGAACCCTCATTGTTTATCTTCTCTCGTCTCTGATCTCAGGCACTCAGGTCCCAACCGTTCTCTTCCTAGCCTCTTTACTTCTATGGAAATCACTCAGACATTGAGAGACCCCTGTTGTGAGAGGTTGGGAGACTCAAGCTCTACAAGCACAAGCCAATCTCAGCTGAGGCTGAGCCTGAACTATTCCTTGGGTCCCTGCAACAATTCTCCTTCTCAGCACTGGCAAATGATGTTTGTTTCGCAAAAGCAAGGAACATGTGAGGAGCAGAGTGATATTTCCACTTAGGACCAAACCTTCCAATAGGTACAACTTCCCTCATGCCATTAGCCCTCCTTGATCCAGAGAGGAGACAGCCAGGCAACTTTAGTCTCTGCAGGGCCTAGTCCTAAGGTGATTGTGTAGGATTTGGGAGAGGAAGGGGAGAGCTGACCACTCTGATGTTACCCTGAGATGGCTCCTGTGCCGTGACTGACTGTGCTGTGACCAGGAGACTCAGCTTACCTGGAGTGGGGCTGTAGGGACACATGAGCCAATTTCCTACCTTAGGCTGGCCAGAGGCTGGTTTGGGAGCAGGACTAGGTTTTGAGGGGTGCTAAAGCTTAAACAGTTTGAGAGGCCCTCTAAGAATAAGAGTATACAATTATGAGTGCAAAACTGCTAGAGTTCCTCCAGGGCCTGTGCCTGGTGGGTGGGGCAAGGGGTTCCCCAGAGACTTGAGCTTCATAAGGACTCTGCTGTGTATGGAAGTAGGGGATAGGGGGAGAACAGGCATCGTGTCTAGGTTGTGTGCACCAGCCAGTTAGTGCTGGTAGCATGAGGCAGTTGAGGACATCTGGGGCTGAGGGTCTTTCTGAGAGCAGCTGATGGAGGAAAGGGAGGCCCTTGCAGAAGAAGTCTTTGCTGCTCAGGGATGGGACTGAAAGGCTGATTGTACAGATTCCTGACCCCTTCAGAGCTGATTCAGCACTTCGGCATCACCTGAAGAAAGAGAAAGCGCTGGTGCCCCTTCTGCTTCTCCAGCCTGCTTTTTCTGACTGACCATTCCCTACCCTGGTCACCCCTTCACCTGTGGCCACAGACCTCTCTCCAGTAGGATTTATAGCTGGTTTCCCATTGGCCCTGTGGCTTCCATGAGAGCATGCATTCTCAAGAGTAAGCCCAACACTGTCTTTCCAGGAGGCTCTCCTCACCCTCACTCCCCACCCCACTTCCTGTACCTGGAATGGTGTGGGGAACAGTACCTGGAATGGTGTATGGAAGAAGCCTGATTAGATGCATGGAAGGATGAAAAGATGGAAATCTTTAGCAGGTTCCTATTGAATGGAAGGATCAGACACTGCCTCACAGCTGCTTCTGTATTTATCTTTCTTCTTGGCAAGTCTTGCTTTGAATAGACTGCAACCCCCCTGTAAGCTGGCTGTGTGTCCATTGCATTATTGTTAATCTCTCACAGCCTGGTAGAGGGCTGAGTGCTCAGAAGGATCTGAGCAGGGCTGGTGGTGCAGCTGACTCCATCAGTGGCTGCTGTTGACATTTCTCTAGCATGGGAAGACGGTGGACCCTCGGTGTGCAAGGGAAAGATGGGCTGCCTCAGGCATACAGGAAGCTGCTCTGGTTGCCACTAGAAGGTATACTCCTAGAAGACTGCGGGGGTGTGGCAGCCATCTCTGCAGGCACCAGGCAGGGGTAGCTAGGGGTCAGCCTCCCATCTGTTTCTGCTCTTCTTATCCTCCTGTTCATAGCCAGCTCCCTTGAGAGCCTTATTCAGGCCCCGTGAGGCTCAGTTAGATTCTAGGGAAGCTTCTTTTTTCCCATTGCAGAAGGGTCAGCAGTGGAGGACAAGAGGCCAAGTAGGCTCAGAATATTGGGGCTCCAGGACCCTAAAGGGATGTTTCCCAACTGATTCTCTAGGCCCATAAACAGATGGGTTCCCTGAGGGCCCTGCTCTGTGTCTGGGGGAAGGAAACACCCAGGACTGGTTGAATTCCAGTGAGAACGATGCTGCCGTTGATTTGTGGTTTGACAGTCAAAAATAATCCAAGCATTGCTTTGCATGTGATTTATACAAGTGTCTTAATTGGTATCTTGATTATATGATTGCGTGAAGGGCTGTTTTCAAGAAGGTGTATCTCTAAATAGAAAAAAGAAGAAATATACAGCTGTGAAGTGTGCGTGAAGCCCCCCAGGATCTATGCCTTCCCTTTGCTTTTATGCACTGACACCACATTTTCCAGTTTCTGCCCCTAGACTGGACCTTTAGTGGGAAACATTTCCCCAAATTGCATAAATTTTTCCTGCAGACATGGAGCTTGGTTTGCAGTTTTTCTCTGGATCTGCTGCATTTTTCTCTGTTACACAAACTCAGTGATGTGGTCTCTCCTAGTCTGATTACAGCTAATTATTTTAGAAATATATTTTAAAGGCAAGTGATCTTAACTTTATGGCTAATCTGAAAATCATAAAATGTTCCAGAACATTATATTTTATGCAGTCCAGAATGTGACACATGGGGTCTTTAATAATTCACTGCTTGTTAACATTAAACAACTGTTAACATGCTCAAATAATTAGTTATGCTTGCTTGACATGTTTGCATCTTTAATAATTGATGCATTTATCTTAATTACTAACAGTATTATGGTCGTAATATGCATCTTTTTTCTATCTTAAAATTTTAACAAAAACTGACTTTTTGCCAAAAATGATTATGCTCTAAGTTTTAATTACTCATTGTAATTAAATTGCAAGCTGCAGTATTTTACTAAAATATCTTTCACAAAAATATTTAATGGAAAAGAGGTGATTTGTTGTTTATGTAGCCAAGTTAGTAAATATTTCATAAGTTTGATATTACCCTTTCAGAGTGGATATAAAATAGCATTGCTTTCAAGATATGAGTTAATTTAAAAGTCTTCTGTAGCTTAAGATTTTTCTACCATTTCTACTCAAAATGTCATTCCCCCGCCAACCCACCACCACTATAGAAATCTGGTACCACTCTTTGTGTGGAAGAGAAAGGTTTCTTTAACCAGCCAGGCAAGTAGGAACTTGAACCTCTGTTTCAGGAGGTGGTGTTGATCGGAAACCAATAGAAAAGTGATGTCCACACTTTCCCTCCATTTCCTTTCTCCAGCCCTGTTTATGTAAGCTAGTCCAGAAGACAAGCATTGGGGTGACTGTTTGATTAAAATGCACCTTAATAAGGACGCAGACATATGTCCCATTGTTTAAGCTTTGTTCAGGTGCTCATGCATGACTGGAAGCTTACTATTGATTGAGAAAAACCTACTGCTTTTGAGAACATTAGCGCTGTGAAAGCCTGGGAGATTATGAGAAGCAACCACTTCATTTACTGACAGGGAAACTGAAGCTTGCAGGCCTTTGGCCCAAGCTCACACAGAGTGACCCAGGTGGATAAGAACTTAGATACTCAGATGACATGTCCAGATCTCTGTCTTATACACCTACAGGCCTTTCCTTCAGCCCGTTGGGCTATCTTTGAGGATTCATCAGGGTTCCTGCACTAGGCAAAATCTATCAGCACAACTGGCCAGTTCCACAGAAGGCAGGGTTATGGGCCAAGACCTTGCCATTTCTTAACTTTCTAGGCCCCTTACTGGGATCCCATTCATCTGGGCTCTATTTTCACTGTTCTGGGGCTCACCTAGGCTGGAAGCATCAAGAAGTACACGTGGTTGAGATCTGGGTGATGCCCCAACGTGTTTTGCTGGTTAATTAGTTACTGCTGTAAGTCATCAGAGGTTTTCAAGATGCAAATCAAGCAATTATGGGGCTATTTGGAAATGACAAGCAGACCAAGAGTAAATCTCAGTCCCAGCAGAATGAGGCCCGGCTTACTAAGGACCCGGAACTCAACCCACTCCAGTCTGCATCCTGAACACACAAAACTCTTTTCTTCGTCAGCAAAACTGCCTGACTTCTTGGGGACCTAAGAGAGGGGCAGGGCCACTGGATCCGTAGCATGGGGAGGTGTCTCAGTTCTTCACCATCAATTTCAAAAGCACCCAGATCAATTAAGATGCCTTTAGTCATAGCAATGAGCACAAAATCTCAACTTATATTGTCTTGAAAAATGTGGAAATTTACTATTCCACAAAACTAGGTATCCAGAGCAGTGGGGAGGAGTGAGGTAGAACGCCTCCATTCACAGCACAGTAATCTCATCAAGGACACGGGTTCTTTCCATCTCCCCAGTCTACCACCCTCAAGATCTGCTTCATCACAAGCCTTGGCCCCCTTGGGTCACACAATGGCTGCAGCTGTTCAGCTACCATGTTCAGACACAATATCCAGAGGAAAAAGGTGGCACTGTCTGTCTCTGTGCTTTCCTTGTAGGAATGAGAAAATCTTTCCCAGAGGCCACAGCAGATTTTCACCTACGTCTTTTTGGCTAGTTCTGGGTTGGACACTTCCTCCTGAACCAGTCATTAGCAAGTGGAATGAAATGACCAGGATTGGCTTAAATTTGTCATCCCCAGATAGCCTTGGCATAGTGGAGTCAACCACTGTATCCAATATGCTCCCTTATGTCAATCAATCACCCCTTACTCAGCAGTCATTCTCAGCTGGGTATGTTCTTCATGCTGGGTACAGTGTAAGGCACTCTGAAGTAGATAAAATAAATAGACACAGGCTCTGCCCTAAGAAAGTTTTTGATAATAGGGAAATGAGACATAGAAACAAACCACTAAATGGAAACCTACTGCAATTGTTTAGAAGAACAGCTAACAAACGCTGGGCTCAGCACAATTCATCAGGGATTTTCTAAACATCTTCTATGTGCATAGATATAGCTTAGGTGTTATTGAGGAGACAAAAGAACATAAAAATGCATTCTTCTTGTTAAAGAGCTTAGTTAAGATGTCCAGATATGCATACCAGGGACTTTCTCTGTCTTTCCCTTACTCCAGACAGAAGTACAGATGGCTCTTGGCGAGCTTAAAGGAGTATTTATGGGGAGTAATTTCAGAGCTTCTGCTGGGCCTTTGCATAGGTAAGAGAGTGGCCATTAAGATGTGTCTGTCAGTTGAGAAAGCTTTTCACTCTAAGTAATAGAGAACCAGATTAACTGTGTCTAAAACACCGAGGACATTTATTGTCACAAAGTCTCCAGGTTGTTACTCAGCTCAGCAGTGCAATCAAGGTTTCAGAATTTTTCTCTTTCCCTTCTCTCACCTTTGGATTGCTAGACTTTCATCTGTCTTTTTTATTTTTTTGTTTTGTTTTTTCCCTCATGGTGGCAAAATGGCCATTGCAGCTCCAAGCATCAAATCTGTATTCAAAGCAGCCAGTGCTCTGCGGGCACACTTTCTCTTTGTTCCTGTTCTTTTTATCAGGAAGCAATATAACTTCCTTAAAAGTCCACCAATAAACCTCCCTTATATCTTGCTGGTCAGAACTTGGCCTCCTGGGCATTGCTATGTGCAAGGGAGACTGGAAGACTACAATGAGACGTGGAAAGGGAGTGTGGTGTGAGGAAGGCAGTGGATTTGCCAATCCATCATGCCTATCACAGGAGGCGTGGCTCAGTCATACGTCTTTCTTTCATAACAGGCAGGAGGACCAAAGGGGCACAAAATGAGAACAGAAAGATGGAGGAGGGGACCCACTGTGCCATTCAAGCTCTTATGAGTCATTAGTTTCATCGTAAGAGTTTCTTTTCAAATTGTGGAGCAGTTGGGCAAATATTTCTTTCCCCTCTTATATTTTAGATGGCACTGTCTAGGATAGTTGTTGGCTTTGGTTAGGAGTGTGTGTGTGTGTGTGTATGAGTCAACCCATTGGGCAATTTGAAGAATCAAAACAAAACAAACCGACAAACAGCCTCAACCCCTGGTACTAGAGACATCTGTGCATGGATGGCTTTGGTGTATCTAACCCTGTGGTTCCCTTTCCATCTCCATCCCTCTACTTGTTGCAAACGTAGGGAAAACCCTGGGACACTGAGAAACAGGTGGGGCATGGGTGATTTGCGGGGAGAGGGGCATTCTTTCACAGGATGTGGTAGAGATAGCTGAGCCTTGTGCAAGAGTAAGACTGATTTTCTGATCACATAAAACGCAAAGACTCAGCATTAGAAAGTCTGATGCAACCTTCCCTACCAGGATAGTCTAAACACCTTAACCTAGCACTAAAAACCCTCCAAGATTTGGACCCTGCAGCTTCCAGCCTCACCACTCTGCCAGCAGAGACAGTCTTCATCTCCACATCGCCCTCACCCTGGGTTCCTGTGTGTCTTCACATCTCCCTGTTTTCATTCATGCCCCGTGTCCAGAGCTCCCTTCTGCTCCCCCTCCCTATGCTAAGACAGTTCATCTCTCCACACCCTGCTGGACCTTTCCTATCCCTAAGCACAGACCTCAGGGCCTGGGCCTCCTGGAGCCACCCACTCAGCAGAGTCACAGCAGCCTGGGGCCAGGACTTCCCTTCCAATGACTTTGCCACAGTTTGGCTGCACAGAAAGGTCTGTTTCCTGCATGCCATGTCTGTAAGAGTCTTGACTGTGGCCCAGGTGCAAGAGACAGACATCCTTTTGTTGTGATGAGAGGAGTGATTCCTAGCCTTGCCACTTCTTAGCTATGTGAGCTTGGGTGAATTATTGAACCTCTCTGTGCCTATATTTTGTCATCTATAAAATGGGAATAACAATAGCATTTTACACGAGTAGGAAGCCCAATATGGCCCTCTTCAGGCTCTCCCATTCTGTAAATTACTCAAGGGTTGCTTCCACAGGACAGGGATGGCTTAGAAAGTCCCAGCGTCACTTCCACCTGTCTCTCCTTTTTGCTTCTGATGAGGGCACTTCACAGCTGGCCTAGGCTTGCTTCCACTGCAGGCAGGGAAGACAGAAGGCAAGGAGGCCTTCTTTGCCCAGCTCTCTGGGCAGAGCCTTGCTGATGCTCCATGCTAGGTATCCACTTTACTGGTCCCCTTGTTCTGAGAGCTGCCTGGTTCTGCTCAACACAACAGAAGGGCTGGTCTGGAAAGGCCTCCTGCCTTAGACTCCCACTGGCCCAGAGCCAGGTCTTTCTTCTGAGCCAGTGTCAGACCCCCAGCCCCTAATCACCCTTGCCCTGCCTGTTTCTCAGTGTCCCAGGCTCTTCCCTACATTTGTGATAAGTAGAGGGATGGAGATGGAAAGGAACCATGGGATGAGATAAACCTATCCACGCAAAGATCTCTCCAGCACTAGGAAATGAGGCTGTTGGTTGGTTTATTGTCTTTTAATTTGATTCTTCTAATTGCCCAATGGGTTGAATGCCCAAAGGGCATTCCTCTTTGGAGACTTCTGTGTCCTTTCTGTCCTGTAGGCTAACTTGGTCCACCCTGACAGGCTGCCTTGACATCAGTTCTTAGGATGAAGATGTTACAGGGACAATCAATGGGCTCTCTGCCCAATGCACAGAGAGGCTTTTGAGAAAGGAAAAGTTTTATTGTGAGTCTACTGGCAAGAAGACAGGAGGAAACACTCACTATGTCTCTGGAGCTGAGGGCTGGGTTGGATTTTATAAACATAGAATAATGAGGTGTGATCTGATTAGATCTTGCAATGAGGTGATGACAGGCAGCATGATCTGATTGGATCCTACCATGGGGTGATGCCAGTGTTTGATCTGATTGGATACTGGATCCTACTACTCATGTCTGCTTCTCAATTCAGTTCGCACTCCTCAGTCCCAGTGCTTAGGTTACCCATGGTGGTTGCACAGTTGGCTCATCTGGGCATGCTCAAGTTATGTGACCTTCCACTTGGGGTCCATGGCCACTGAACAACAGCTCATAACTTTGTTACAAGAAAGTTGAGCCAGATTGGCCTGGTGTGGTTCCAAAGATAGTGGGATCTGTTTCTCCCGCTATAAAATGAGTAAATGGCATGTAGTCAGTGGTTTTGAAAAATTATGTTAATCACTGCAAACCTTTACAAAGCATTTCCAGGCAATTCCATGATGGAAGCTGGATTCTCTGGGTCAAGTAGGGCAGGCATGGGCAGGGGAGGAGACGTTTCCCTCCCCAGCCTCTCTGCCAACCGCCCACTGGAGATTTGCTTGGGAAGAAGGTTCTCGGAAGCATGTTCTGCACCAGGATGTGTGTGCAGGGACATCCTAAGGAAGGGCGTCCAGGGAACTGGTAAGGGAGGGGGAAAAACATGGAAGAGAAGGAAACCACTCAAGGGCGAGAGTTTCTGAAGTCCCTCAAAGGGTAGCCACAGCCTGATCCTGCTGGGGGACTTTGCAGTGTTAGTTACAACTCAGTGTCATACACTTCTAGGCAAGGGACCGCAGCTTTCAAGCCTAGATTAGGAATGACATCCAAACCCCATGGGGGAGGTGAGAATATTCCTCAGCATTTTATACTCAAAGAGGACCGAGCAAGGCTTGCAGCCTTCTGAGGGTGGTCTGCCCAAGATGAGCTGCTGGTGCTGGCTCCTGGAAGAGAAGACCCACTCAAGTCATGGGTCACACAGGAAATGATGAAATTGAGTCCCCAAGGAAATCCGGGCAGAGCAATGACATCATGTCTCTGTGGGGAAGGTGCCTGAAACCGGGCAGATGAGGGCCCTGGGGCAGGGGGCACAGGGAGAGGTGGGCTGCCTCTCCCTGGACGTCCACTTGTCTCCTTTGCCAAGCACCTAATCCCAAGGATCTGCAGAGCAACGGAGGGGGCAGCCGAGAGGAAGGGCGGACAGCAGAGTGAGAATAGAGGCTGTGCCCCTGCAGAGCACTTTTCCACGGATGTGTTTTTCTTTCAGACTTTATAGTTAATTTATTTATCTGACCACTCGGGAAGGGAAGAAAAGTACCATTTTATGAGCGCAGGACAAAATAAAAAACAATAGCACATTTAGGTGCCTTAATTTTTCTGTTCCTAGAGATTTATTTCATTGTATTATATTTGACAGCAGTCAACAAACAGCAAATAGGCAGCCAAGTGCAGTTCTCTTAGCCGTAATGGTTTGTATGCTCTGCACAAGGCAGAGTTTTTGTTTTGTTTTGTTTTTTTTGTTTTGTTTTGTTTTGTTTTGTTTTTTACCGCATACATCATTTGGAACTTGGCACATTGATCCCAAAAAGTAATATACATTACTTTTGTTCTCCTGACATAAACCAGCAAAACAAATCCAGTGGACGGAGTGGGGTGGGGCCAGACATAAGGGTGTGACTCCCTTTGGGAGGGGATTGCTGTGAGTTTAGCACGTGTGTGGGGACTACCCGAGAATGTCAGGGCTGGTGAGGCGCAAGCATGTGATTAGGTGAGGGCGTTGTGTGAGTGTTCAACTGTGCAGTGTGATGGGGTTCAGGATTGCTTGTCTGTGGGTCTAGTGGGAAGCAAAGTGATGTTAACTTTTCTAGTAGACATGAAAATATGCAGCCTGGGAAGTCTTTGTGTTCGGGTGCATCCAAGCACCCTGAATCTGTTAAAGCTTACATCAATGTCGAACAAGTGTTCTGGCTTTAAGGGAGTGGTCATAATTTGGGCAACCCTTATGCCCCAAGATTGTCAGCCTGGAAGTCACATGGGGGCCACATCTCCATTCATATTTTAATTCCTCCTGTTCCATGCTCTGGGATTCCAGTCCCTACCTTAGAACTCCTTTGGTTATCTCAGCAAGTTCCTAGGGTGCTAGTATTTCTCATGGGTTTCTGCACCCACAAGTCCTTACTGCTGTCGTTGCTTGGATCCATGTGGATGATGTCTTCTCTGCACATTGACTCCTCTGGCATCTCAGAGACTACTCACCTTCCACAGCTAATGCTGGGCTGGCCACCAGGAAGGGAATGGGTCCTTTCACTAATGACCTCCAATGCAGCTGAAACCAGGCTGCAACTTCTGGCAAGACTTGACTGAGGGGATGACAGCATCAGGAAATGAAGTCACAGCATGGCAAGTAGATGCGGCTGTCTCCATAGCCCACAGGCTCAGGCCCATTCTGCCCTAAGAGGCTGGTTGGTGCAGCCTGCCAACTCCCTGCCAGTGTGTCTCCCTGTGCCAGGAACTGGCTTCTTTTGTCCTGACAATGGCAAATCCACATGCATGACTCCATTTATTTGGAGTCCAGGTTCAGTTTGCAAAGAGGCCAGAGAAGAAAACTGTTCTTGGGCTAAGGCCAGTTGCTGCTTCTTGACGCCCTCTCTTATGACGGTTGACAGTGGGTGAGTCCAGTTCCTTCAAAGGAAAGTCTCCCTCCTCCCACCTCCAGCTTCCTTGAATTATGGCCACAGGGGATCAATGGCATGAGAGTGACAGAGACTACTTGGGAGACTGCATTGTTTGATCTGTCCCCCCGACAATAATAACACATAACACGCTAGTCTTCGTCCTGCCTGGTCAGGGAGGAAAGCTTTGACCATCTGCTCCCTGCAATTGGAGTGCCCCCAGCTATGATCCACCAGCAATCACTTATCCCTGCCACTCAGCCATTTATCAGTACTGTCCTGTCTAAATCCCAAAATACAAAAGCTGTACTCCCCCTAGAGGAACAAAACCTTCTGAGATTCGGTGCTGGATTGATCCCAAATACCAATTTACTTCCCCTGAACGAACCTCGAGTTCTGCTTGCCCAACAATGGTGAGTTCTTCTTTCTCCAAAACACTGGGAGAGGATGTGCTTTCCATTCACACCCTGCAGGGCCATTCAGGTGGATTTACCCCAAAGGAAAGCAGATGGAGTCTTCTTCATAGGCATTTTCAAATGTCTTCCTATTCTGAGAGAGAAAACGTATGGAACTATTGAGGGAACAGTTATTCCAATGCTTTTTTTGTTCCCAGGGAAAACTGAAACAAACCTTGTAAGTCTTATCCTGGGAACCATGTGATGTGTCAATTGACTTAAGCAGGAATTTAACTTTCAGATGGTATAGAGCAGCCACAGTTTGGCTGGTACTGTGCCTGGCCTTTGAGGCTACAGAGATAACCGGGAAGGGTCCCAGCCCACAGGGTACGAGTGCCAAGGAGAGCATGGGTGAGGTAGGAGGTGGGATTTGACTTTGGAGGCAGGGCTCAGACACTGGACCAAATTGATGACTAAGGGCTGGGGCAGAAACAGCTTTCCATAAGACACACCCACTAATGTGCCATGTCAGTTTACCATTGCCATGGCAACACCTGGAAGTTTCCACCCTTTTCCACAGCAATGACCCAATGACCTAGAAGTTACCTCCATTTTCCTAGAAATTTTTGCATAGGCCACCCCTTAATTTGCACGTAATTAAAAATAGGTATAAATATGAGTGCAGAACTGCCTCTGAGCTGCTGCTCTGGGCACACTGCCTGTGGGGTAGCCCTGCTTCACATGGAGAAGTACCTCTGCTGCTGCTGTATAATGTGGCTTCAATAAAAGTTGCTAAGACCACTTGCTAGCCCTTTAATTCTTTTCTAGGTGAAGCCAAGAACCCTCCTGGGCTAAGCTCCAGTGTGGGGGCTTGCCTGCCTTCATTACAAGCTTATCCTCAGAGACCCCACAGTGAGTGGCCCCTGACAAATGCCAGAACCAGGATCCCAGAAAGTGACAAGGAAAGGGGGAGGCAGAGATAGACCCTGGCTGGGGAGGTAGCTGTTTGTCATGAATCTTATTTATTGCTCTCTACTTTAGGAAAAAGAGGTACAGAACAAGCTGTCTGTGTATGTCAAAGAAGTTAAAGGGCCAACAAGTACCTCTGAGTCCAGTTGGGAGTGAAAAGAACCCAAACACTGATCCCACTTCTTTTTTTTTTTTTTTGAGACAGAGTTTTGCTCTTGTCGCCCAGGCTGGAGTGCAGTGGTGTGATCTCGGCTCACTGCAACATCCGCCTCCCAAGTTCAAGCGATTCTCCTGCCTCAGCCTCCTGAGTAGCTGGGATTACAGGTGCCCGCCACCATGCCCAGTTAATTTTTTTGTATTTTTAGAAAAGACGGGGTTTCACCATGTTGGGCAGGCTGGTCTCGAATTCCTGACCTCAGGTGATCCACCTGCCTTGGCCTCCCAAAGTGCTGGGATTACAGGCATGAGCCACCACACCTGGCCCCCACTTCTTTTTAAACGAGCATGTGGAAATGACCAGAACTTCCTTTATTCTCTGCAGGTACCACTAGAAGTCAGCTGTGGAGGGTTACAGAGCAGCTCCACAACTTCATCCCACACAGACCCTGCCAACCACGGCAGAATGGAGAGGAGCCCCCTGAACCTCCACCTAGCCGTGTGATCTGCTCAGGGTTCCATGTTTTGGGGGAGGGGAAAGAGGCCGCCTCTGGGGACACTCCACACTCTGTTCTTTCTGCCTCACAGGGTCTCAGAAGCTTCCGAATGATGCCCCACCACTTGCAAGAGGGGCAGGTGGTATGGAAAGGTCTCTTCACAGGCACCCCTCTGCATGTGCGGCCCTCAGCCCTGCGGCAGGACACCATGCTGTCCATGTCAGTGAAAAGAAAGGGGGGCCAGGCCACGCTGTGTTGGAACACAGGCCCCACACATGTGGGCATGTGTTTCTGGGAACCACATGGTGTCAGGCCCATGCTAGCCACTATCACCACCCAATCTCTGCCTGGTGCCCTGGGGCTTCATTTGGAAGGAGAAAGAACCTGGGCTGTCAGAGCCGAGACAAGCCAAGCTATAGGGTAAGGCTGTGGGCCCCAGATAAGCCAAGCTACAGGGCAAGGCTGTGGGCCCCTGGATTCCCACAGAGGAGCCAAACAGCCAAGAGACGAGACTTTATTTACAAGTCTCTCTGTCCCAAACAGCCCAGGCAAAATGTCACGGGTGAGTTGAGGAGCCGGGAAGTCACTGCTCTGCCCTGAGTTTCTTCAGGTACTTGCTGGGCCAGGGACAGACCTGGAATGGGGCTCATGGTGTGATCATTTTATGAGTTGTGGACACACAAAGAGATCTCCATCAAGTCACCTTGGGTCACCTGGGATATTCACAGAAGTCCCACACCAGGCTCCATAACTGTACTGGGACCCCAAGTCTCCCCCTGCATTCTTCTTTGAGAAGTAGACCCTCAGAGGGAAAGCCCAACAGGGTAGGAAGACCCAGGTTCTTCCACTGTCGTGAGTGCCCACAGCCTGGGGTCTCTGGGCCATAAGAACATACGCTACCTGGGGCTTCTAGCCCATATCAGAGAGGGGACTCTGAGTCCCAAAGTCAGAGGTTTCCGGGAAGAAAACATTGTCTGTCTTTTCAATAGAGACCCAGAAGTCTCTGCCCTGGGAGACCCCAGGTGACAGTCTTTCAGAACCCCTGTGGGTCTGGCATTCATGAAACCTGAGACACTGAAGATGTAACTTTAATGGTCTCCACTAATTCATGGTCTGCCTTTATGCACTTAAGAAGAGAACTCTTCTTTCTTATGACACCTCCATTTATTCAGAATTAGCATGTAAAGTCCTAAATTAGGCATTCTGCACTCGGGTTCTGACAGAGCCATTACTTTTTATGCTGAGAGAGTTGAGTTAATTTTAAATTATTGAGGCCCAGCACCTGAGTGAAGTGAGTGTCTTCACAGAGATTGGGCATCTGTAGGCCCTGCTAACACAGAGACACAACTGGATTGAAACCCATTTCTCCCCTGCTGACCAGATGCATATACACAATGGACCCAGAGAGAGGTCTGGCATTGCCATTAATTTTGCCAGAATGGATTTTGGGCAGAACCAGGCTTGGGTCTGCCTCTCAGGAAGCAGAAGGCCGACTTACAGGTGCAATCTGCTTGCCCGACCCAGTTATGGAGTGGAAAGGCCTTGCCTTCCCCAGCACCAGTCTCTAACAGCCACAGTGCTAGGCGCTGAGACTGTGTTTCCAAGGAGTCCTTAGTGGCAGAGACACTTGGGGTGAATGAGAGTCACATTATAGTTGGACAGGAGAAAGGAACCAGAGCCTGTTGATCCTATTCTCAGTGCATAGCCTCCTCCCTGGCACCTGCCTCCCAGCAGGGCAGCAGAGAGCTGTCCATGGACTTCAGAGAGTTGCTTCTGGAATCTCCCGAGGCCTCCTCCGCATTGTATGCGGCCAGCATCCTTTATAGGGTGGTCACTGCAGGATACCTGCTGTTCTGTAAAATGTCTGTGACCTTCCCCACCACCCAGGGTGCCCCCAGTCCCCCTCGTTAGATTGCTTTAAGATGAGCCTTGCATCTATTGGACAGAAATCGGCAACAGAATTGGCCAGCTGGAACACGGGCAGCTGCCTCCCCAGCTGCCAAGGCTGCCGCCAGGATATGAGGAGCTTGAGCCTCCAGCCAGCAGATCCCAGAGATGCCTGTCTTCAGTGCAGTCCTCATTCCTGGAGGACCCTAACTCCACTGGGGCATCTGTATTCCAGGAGATCCCCTCTCCTCTCCCAGTAGCCCAAGTTTTTTCCAGAGAATTCCTACTCTCGTTGGCCCCTCCCACTTCCTCACACCACACTGCCAAAACAGCAGCACTCCCAATTGTCTGCCTGTGTTGTCTCCAGGGTCACAGAAGGTGGGATGTGGGACCATTCTAATCAGATGCTAAACAGTTTGAAATTTGCAAATAATCACACTGTTGACATTAATTGCTATTTTTACTCTCTGCAAAAATTTGACCCATTGTCCAAGTAAACCTAACAGATATGTGGATTATATCAGTTGGGGCTGCCAAGGTGACACTGTCAAGTTGATTTCATGTCATTTTAATGTCTTCTGTAGGCCCTATACTCTCTCAACCAGAGGTCCTCTGGCCAGAGTGGAATGGTCAGAGCTTAGAAGCTTGTTCTGCCCATAGAGGCAGTTGTTAGCCTCAGACAACCGGGGACTTCCAGGTGAGAGGACTGGAATTGTTGTCTGTCCTGGAGGCTGGGAGAGTCCAAAGTGGGGACAGTGTGGACAGCAGAGCCATGCTCTAGGATCAGCATTCAGCAGACTGCCTGGAGCAGTGCGGAGCCTCCTAGGAGCTTAACTTGATCAACTTTCAGCCTGAGCTGGAACTAAATCCAATAGAGATTGGCTTGGAGCAAGAGACAGCTGGCTGCCTGGGCCCTCTGGACAGCGGCCCCCTGAGAGCGGCAAATCAGAAACAGGCGACAGGCCAAGCCCAGCCTCAGCCTGGTGTGGAACACAAAGCAGACCCACTGGGCGTTGTGGAAGACTCCTGTGGGTTTCTGCTCCTGACCTTGAGAACAGGAAGAACCCAAGGTTCCCACTGCACCTATCCCAAGAAGTCCATGGTCTGGCTCAGGCCAGAAGCCAGAGGCCTCCTGGCCACCCTATGCTGCAAAACACTCACATTCATCTACTGGGAAACAGGCAGCATGGCACCGAGGAGTGTCGTGTTCAGTTTTAAAATGCCACAAATAACAGATTTATAGATTTTTCTAAATACATTATTTTAGCTTGACAGCATTAATCATTCATGCTTCCTTCTTTCATTTTTCTACCTGCAATGGATTATTGAAACAGAAAATAACAACGAGAAAGGCTAGCAGCAGTATCAAAATGTCAAGTTTGTACTTACAGTTGTATGGGCCCAGACAGGGTCAAGAGCCCCAATTATTTGTGTATGTACACAGTGGTACGACACGAAAGGTTATGTCACCTGCAGCTATTTTCCTGCAGATTTAAATAGGACTGATATTCAGCTGTACAGTGAGCTGCTGACATGGAACAGAAAATTGTAAAATACTGCAAACTCTGGTGTCAGAACCTAAAATATGAATTGGGTGATTGTGAGGTATAGCTGCGGGCAGTGCCGCATGTCGTGGTGCAAATCCGCTCAATTACTTTGGGTTATTCTTGGCCTGCACTTTTTCATTTAAACATAAGGCAAGAGTGAAATCACAGGACTGGGCCGAGGGTAAAATGTCAGGTCTGTCTACTTTGCAAGATGCCTTTTAGAGACCAAGAGTGCACACACCAACCAGGCTGGACAGAGAGAACAATATGCATGTGAATCTACAAGGGTGACCTGGGGCACCCCTCGGCTGGTGAAGTTGGATAGATGATGGGACAATAAAGGCCTATTATGCATATTCTGTAATTTTTTGTTTTCTTTTAGAATGTAGCCATTATATGGAAAGACCTGCAGGAACGATTTGCCATTTGGTCAATAAATGAAACATTGATTTTTTAAAAAATTAATTTTATTAAAAAACAAAAAAGGCCCGGTGTGGTGGCTCATGCCTGTAATCCCAACAATGTGGGAGGCTGAGGTAGGTGGATCTCCTGAGGTCAGGAGTTCGAGACTAGCCTGGCTAACATGGTGAAACTTTGTCTCTACTAAAAATACAAAAATTAGTTTGGCATGGTGGCACGCACCTTTAATCCCAGCTACTCAGGAGGCTGAGGCAGGAGAATCACTTGAACCCAGGAGGTGGAGGTTGCAGTGAGCTGAAATCACACCAGTGCTCTCCAGCCTTGGCAACAGAGAGAGAGAGACTGTCTCAAAATCATAATAAATTTTTTTTAAAGATGGAATCTCACTATGATGCCCAGGTTGGTCTCGAACTCCTGGCCTCAAGCAGTCTTCCCACCTTGGCCTCCCAAACTGCTGAGATTGCAGGCATGAGCCATTGTGCCTGGCCATTTTTTTTTTCTGTCAGTGAATTCCAACCCTGTGTCTTCCTCACAAGGATTCTGTGAGTATCTGTGGTCAATAGACTTATGGTATCATACATGGGAATAAAGCCCTAGAAGGTACTACAATAGCCTTTCGCAGACAGCTCAATATCTCATTTGATCACCACCGCCACCCAGTGAGATATGTTTTAGACAAGACAAACAAAACAAAAATAGGATAAACACAGATATAGATAGGACATGGTTGAGAAAAGAATCAAATGTTAAATGCCACTCAGCTATCAATTAGCAGAGAGGGCTCCACCCCACATGCAGATTTCTGTGCCCCAGGTGCTGTGGATAACTTGTGAGAGCGCCCCTTCTGTCCCTGCTTCAAAGGGCAGTGGGTCTGCATAGGCTAACTGGTCCTAGGAATGGCACAGACTCTTGTTCCTGGCTTTCCTACCACTGGGGCTTTGGGAAGCAACTAGCTTGTTTTAGGTCAAGATTTTACGGTTTAGCTTACCAGTAGGGAGGATAACTCAAAAGGCAGTGATTTCCAATTCTAACATATTTTGTAGTGCCACAAAAATGCCCCCTCTAGACCAACAGAGATAGAGAGAAGTTGACTTTTGGACCTCAGCCTGCCTAGTAGCTCTTTATCCCGACGCCATCCTATCTCTCCATGCATGGCACCCCTGTTCTCAACTTCCCATGTGTTGGGTGAGCCACTCTCCTCCAGTGCTTGAGAACACCACTCATATCTTTGCTAGTTCTGTCTCAACAGTCTTAAATGGCTTTCCTCCCTGCCTCTACTTTTTCCTTTCCAACTATCAAATCCTTGCTCTCTTTTTCCTGGCTCTGCTCAAGACCTCACCTCCTTCAGGAATCTTATCAGGCAATTCCTCCTGAATTACTTAGGATGAATACAGAAACCAAAGTGAATTGCCATGGACCTCAGCAGCAGAGAGCACTTATATCAGGATGTGAAGGATGCACAGGTTTCTCTAGGAAACAAAGAAAAAAAGATATTCCTGGGCTTCAAAGCTGGATGAAGTGAATAGATAAGAAGGTATGTTATATCCACACAAGAAATGAAGGACTGATACACGTTATAAAATGGATGGATCTTGAAAACAAGCATGTTAAATGAAAAAAAAAAGCAAGTTGCAAAAGAACAAGCTAGGTCTATATATTGTATTACCCTATTTACACAAAATGTCCAGGCAAATTCATACAGACAAAAAGTAGATTAGTAGTTGCCAGGGGTTGAGGGGAGAGGAGAATGGGGATTGACTGCTAATGAGTCTGAATTTTCTTTTTGGGGTGATGGAAATATTCTGAAATTAGTTGTGATTGTTGCAAAACTCTGTGAATATACTAAAAATCACCACATTGTAGAGTTTTAAAAGGCACATTTTATGGCATGTGAATTATAGCTAAAAAATGATGGGAACGGGAACCAGGGACAAGATGTTCCCAAGAGCATTTCCTCTTTTTTTCTCATCTGTTTCCTTCTCTCTTCTGAGCAGCTTGTTGGCTTGCTTTGCTCCCCAATCCAAAGTAAAGAAAATGGCCTCCCATAACTCCCAAACTTCCATTCCTTTGCACAAGAGACTAATCAGAATGAGTCAGGAATCTCTTAGTCCTGATTCCAGGTTTCCAGGAGAAAAGCTAATTGGTCCAAATTGGGTCAAGTTTCTACTCCTGGACCATTCTACTGCAGTTAGGCAATCTGGATTCTTAATATAATCATAGGAAGTAAGGGGAAGAGGTGCATCCAGAAAAGGGGTAGAGGAAGGATAGGCTATCCACTATATTTAGACTATCCACCGCTGATATTGATCTTCCAATTACAACTAAGGTGTTAAAACCTGTTATATAGACATAGATAGACATGAACACATGGATAATTCTCTTAACTCTTCTGCTACCCTTTAGCACACTTTCCTACATGCTACTTCTTGACCCTATCTTTCTGTGACTTTTTTTTTTTGCTCTAGATAGTTTCAAATATATTAAATTTTACCCTACGCAAGGGCCACTGTCTTTCTTTTGTCTCTATCTCTGCAGCATTAGATGCATCCCTGGAGACTTACACTAGAGTTCAGCATGGGGAGTGAGGTTCTGGTCGGAGATGGTTCCAGATTGTATACAAGCTTATACAACTTTGGAGGATGTCTTTAAGA
The DNA here is from genome assembly GCF_029289425.2 of Pan paniscus. Classification (NCBI taxonomy): domain Eukaryota; kingdom Metazoa; phylum Chordata; class Mammalia; order Primates; family Hominidae; genus Pan; species Pan paniscus. Next base: position 36,864,677 of record NC_073269.2, read on the forward strand.
ATACATGACATATACAAAATTAGAATTGGAAGTAAATATTTACTTAGGATGAGAAAAGAAATCGCCAAAAATATACATTTGAAACAGCTAACAAGTATCACAAATATCTCAGGGAAAAAATATATTTTATTAATCAATTTTTTAAATTAATTAACATTCTGACACATCTCGATGGTATATTTTTTTCCTACCGTTTTTTCGGCCTGCATTCTCTTTGATCAACAATTTTATAATGTCATTTTCTATAGTGGGACTGAAAAGATCCTTCCTCTAGCATGCATAAAACATGCAAATTCACACTCAGATGAATTTGCTGAGTGACGTACTGCTACAGATTTGTGCCTTACAAACATATGAATTCTCATACATTCTGTTTCTCTTATTCCTCATCAAAAAGGAAAAGGAAGTATGGTATGTTTATAATTGTATGTTTTATGTTAAATATATTCCTTATGGGAGATGATTTCCATTTTGACTATGCATCAATAATAACCTATTCCACATTAATAATTTTACATGTCTAATGACTGGAAGAATTTCCATAGACTAGCTTCTGGTTTCATACACTGCAAACCATTTTAATTCTCTACAACCCTTTCGAGGTGCCACTGGATACATGCATATGTCTATAGAGACTCTGGCCTTGCGGTTTCATGGCTTGCATGGGGGTAGATTGATATAGAAGGCAAATCATTTCTGCAAGCCATCAATATGGCAAGCATACAACTACACACAGAATTGACTACAAATACATTAATGCATCCCTCCAAACTCAAAATGAACATATCCACATTCAGCCTGTCTTTACCCAGATCCCAAAAGTGTCCATGGCCTCTCTAACTCCAACTGACACTAGAAGACTTATGGTGGAGAGGAAGTTTGAGTGGGAAGAGACAGTGTTCTCAACCAATTGTAGCTAAAACCTTTGGGATCTTCCAAAGTACAGGACCACATTCCTAAGGTTTAGGGCTTAGGAAGGCACCCATGCAGGCAAAAGGCCATGAAGATCAAGCTGTATCAGTGTCAAGGTAAAATGACTTCTTTTTATCAGTGTAAATGTTATGGGATATTAGAGAAGGGAGAGATGGGTGCATTTGCTGGATGGATTACAATGGGGTGCATCTTTTCATTTTCTTCTTAAATGATATTAAGAGCTGGGGTTCAAAATCTAATAGTCTTAGCCCAATCTCTTGAAGCACAGTGTTCCAAATAATGGAAGAGGGGATCCATGTCTCTTGGGTCTCCCCATAACTCCATGTCTACCACCTAGTAGGACCTAGCAGATAGATCTCTGCACAGAGATCTGATAGATGGGAAATGGATGAGGGCTGCAGCTCTTGCTGTGAGGATCAAACAAGGTAATGGATATGGAAGTGTTTTACAAATAGAAAATTTCTGTAGCAAAATATGTCTAACAAAAGAGTTCAGTTTGGTTGAGATGCTCCCAATACCATTGATTGAGGATAATCGTTAGTATTTTTGGAAGACATCTTCCCCACCCAACAAATCAATTTGAAAGAGGCACACCACTTTTAAGAAAGACTAAAGTCTCTTGCCATCTTCTGTTGTCTTCTGTCATCAGGAGATTGTGAAGAATGGGTGGGAAAAATTCTTAAACCATAGTCCAGGTTTTATATAACACCAGTATTTTTAGACGTGTGCCTGCTATGAACTGAAGTGTATTTTGAAAACTTAATAAAAAGCAGATATTCACCCACAAATGTTTCATTTTAAAGTGAGATGAATCTTCTTCCCTGCCCCATCACCAACCCTCTGCTATTCTAAGTCTCTTATTCTAGCCAGGATTTTTATTTGTTTAAGGTGACTTAGCAAGGTATCTATATTGAAGTAATGCATCAGCCAAATGGGAGAACTGCTTTATCAGATACTGTGCAAGTGACCAAAGACTCTTCACAGAGAAGCTTAAATAAAAAAGAGAATATTCTTATTGGATTATATAAGTTATATAAATGGAAACTCCAGAGTTAGAGGCTCAGGCACAGCTGGGTTCAGAGACACATGTGATATCGCTGGGACCTGGTCTCTCTCCCACTCAGCTCTGCTCCGTCTGGTGCCAAGGTGGTTGCCAAGAGCTCCAGATCTCCATCTTCTTGGTTTTGAGTACATGGGAAAACAAGAGAACTTCGTCCTCAAAAGCCACAGCAAAGTTATCATTGTGACTCTGAGCTCTGATAAGGTCGTGGACCCATCCCTGAACCTATTGCTGGGGACTTCAAAGTGTGATGATGTCCCATCGGTCAGGACTGAGACATGAGTCTGCCATGGTGGGAAAAGGATTGCCAGTCCCAATCTGAAAACACAGATGGAGAATGGGAGAAAGGTGGTCCTCCAAAACACAGATGCTGGGCAGGATGTCCACCAGCCAACCACCAACCCAGGGCTGACCCCACTCCAAGCCAGCTTTGAAACAATTGTTCTATGACTTAGAACCAGGACTCGGTTCTAGCACACTCACTAAAAAAAAAAAAAAGGCCTCTGAATCATCCCCTATGGTGGTCAACTGGCAAGAGAAAGGAATCACTTCAACAAAGGTTTATCTTAACCAATCTACCCAAGCAAAGGTGACAGCACTAAGTCCCCACATCCATTGTGTGTGTGTGTGTGTGTGTGTGTGTGTGTGTGTGTGTAGATATACAGAATGTACTTTTTCATAGACGGCTGTTAATTATGATTCTTCACCAAGGTGGTATAAACAGATCTCTGCCAATAGAAACTTTTAATTAGATTTATTAATTCCAGAATGTAGTTGAAATGTGGTGAATATTGATTGTAATGGCCTCTGTTTTAAATATAATTAATTCACGATCTGCATAATTGCTCATTACCTGTATCTTAATTATGGGGCATAAAACATTGTTTATCACTAACATAGTCCTAATGGGGAGAGGCGCTCACTCTGATAACTTAGGATTCTTGGTATTTTTGTTGAAGAGAGCAATGAGACATTTCATTTTCTTTAGAGGGAGAGAGAAAAAAAATAGAAAGCTGTGTCTCCAATGACAACCAGTATGCACAGACAACCTGATAAACACAGGGCATTTATGATTCTTTTATGACTACATTTTCTGACAAGATAAAGTAAATACTCTTTTGTGGGACTTTACAACTGCACAAGGCTAAAGCTACTGTCCAAGAAAACTGAAAAATTTGAGTATAAATATACTAGTGTGTTTAAGGCTGGCTCATGGGCAATGAGGATCTCCTAGCAGCTTGACAATTTTCATATAATACCATGAAGAATTTCATGGTTTTTCTTCATCTTACTGCTAGTACCAGCACAATACATCTTTTCTAGAAAAAAAAATTATACAAATCTATGGCACTTTCTGTTTTTTCCCATATACCATAAATCCTAAAGATAGTTCATGTGCCTATTACCGTTAGCATTTTTTTTTAAGTCCGAGCAACAAAACCTGAAATATGCCACATATACAAAAAAAATCAGGTTGCCAGAAAATCTGAGTTAGGTGAGATTTTAGTGGTTTTTGATTCTGTCAGGTTTTTTTGGGGGGGAATTTCTTTTACAAAGACTGTGGTCTGTGGACATCCATCTGTGCCTCTTTGTGAGCTCAGCACTTTTCCAGTGGGAAAGAGTTGTGTACCTGTTTATAGGAGCTTGCAAATGTCATCTATGGTAACTGACTTCATTTGGTTATAGAAACAAAGCAAGATTAGCGAGAAGAAGACACGCCACTTTTGGGCCACCTTTTCCTAATGCTGCTTAGCCCTGTAGGGGAAGCTGGGGAAGGTAACCAGTAATTTTAGATCATCTTCTCAAAGTAGGGAACTCTTTACAACAGAATTTCTCACAAGCCCTCATCATTGACAATGCATTTTTGTTCATATTTTCTAATGCATGCATACATGTCACAGAATACTACTACATGTCCTTAATCCTAAAACCAGTTGGCTGCCAGTCACCTGAACTTGATGATGTAGTCACTGAAATAATCCACCAAATAATGCATGACAGTGAGCTATTTACTGAGGACAGTAAGTGGATTGGTTTTATCTAAATGTACAAATCTGTATTAGGTCCCAAGAAGCTCTGAAAATTGAAACAAAAACTGAAGAAAAAATGGACAGTCGGGAAAAGGGAGAAACATGTTTTGCTGCACTAAAAGCCAGAAAAAGAAGCCATTGCATATTTTTAGCAAAATGCTTAAATTTCATCCATGTACATTTCCTCTGTCTTCAGTTAAGTGTGAGCGACCGGTTAATAGTATCTAGGTTTCTGACAAAAAAAGCAGCAAAATAGAAGCTAATTCTGGATAAAGGAAAACACTATGTTCAAAGCAGGTGCTACTTCCCTCATACTGATCATCAAGGAAGAAGCCTGTAATTTCTCTGAATAGAAAATTTCTCTTTGTCTAGCCCCCAGTAAATACATGCTGACAAATATTCACATGCTGTCTGAAAGGTGCCCAGAAGGTGCAGGTTTTCTGTCTGGGTCCCCAGTGAGCGAGGAGCTCCATGCCTCTGGGAATAGGGCTGTTCCCTCCGAAATGGGAACTCAGTCTGGCCAGACCCCTAACATTGTGAATTACTCTGCTGAGCTGCCATGATAGTGCACTACGGACCGGCTGGTTTAAACAACCAACATTTATTTTCTCACAGTTCTGGAGGCCTGAAGTCCAAGATCCAAGTGTCAGATGTGGGCAGAGTTGGTTTATTCTGAGGCCTCTCAGCTGGGCTTGCAGACGGCCACCTTCTTGCCCTGCCTTCACCCTCTGTACCTGTTGGTGTCCTAATCTTCTCTTCTTATAAGGACATTGACAAATCAGAATAGGACCCACCCTAACGACCTCATCTTAACTGAATTACCTCTTTAAAGACGCAAATACAGTGACATTCTGAGATACTGGGGGTTAAGACATCAACATATGAATTTTGGGGGGAGGGCACACATCAGCCCATCACAAATAGTAACATGAAAAACATAAGCAGAGGTATGGAAAACTGCTCTGTCAATTATAAACTATTAGGTAAATACAAAAGAACGTCCCCACATTCCCTCCCAGTGCCCACACTAAAGGGTGCATTTTGAGCAATGGTTCTCAATCGTGTGAGTTGTTGTGGTGGTCGGGGGGGGAAGTTTTTTAGGGGACACTTGGCAACATTTGGGGACATTTTTGGCATTTCTGGTTGTCACAGGTGGAGGGGGTTGCTACTGGCACCTAGTGGGTTGAGGCCAGAAATGCTGGTGCTAAACAAGCCACCATGCACAGGACTGCTCTCTGCAACAAAAATTACCCCATCGCAGATGTCAATAGTGCCAATGCTGAAAAACCCCGATCTAGAAGGATCTGCCCCCTTTCCTTTCCTTTTAACCTTCTTCTTCTTTTTAAATCAGTGCTCTCACTTTCATGGAACAACCTGCTTCTTGAAGGCAGAAGAGAATGGCGTCTGAAAAGGAAAAGGGAGCAAAGCCTCTTCCAGGAGGCTGCTCCCAGGAACTGCAGAGCCTGCTAGCGGAGCTCCTGTGTGACCTGCAAGCCACCACCATACCCAGGCTGCCTTAGTGCTTCTCCAAGATCATTTCTCTGAAGTTAGAGAATGCTCCACTTTTCCCTCCACCAGAGTTATGATTGCTTTACTCTTCAGTTTTCTGGAAAGCTCCTCTGAGTGTCCAAAAAGCTAATAATGAAATGGATGCCTGTGACCAGCGGTTACCTCCATGAAGGCCTTGGACAGCTGGGGAAATAATTCTGCTCCCTGCGTCCAACCACACAAGCATTAGGCCTGCCTCATTTCCCCTCCCCTCTTCAATTTCATCCTCTGTTACATCTAAATTTAGCCCTCTCTCCAGTGACCCAGGGAAAGATCAAAGCTCTCTTTACATTCCTGCAATCTGGAGAGGAGGGAGCAGAACAAGTCCTGAGAGTAAATGGGGCAGGAAATGGTAGGAGCAGAGAGGGGGGAGGCACACAGGGATCTCCAGGGGCTGGCCGACCCCAGGGATATCCCTGGAGACCAGAAGGCCCAGGGAATTGAAGGGGAGGTCTTGCTCCTCCATGTTCTGGGTCTCTGGAAGTGTTAGGGGGGTGAATACCTCCTTCCAGCAGACAGGGCTGTACTCAGCCCACATGGTGAGATCACTGGCTGGGCCCCTTGGCTCAAGCCTCCCACCTCGGGGTCCCTTCACCCCACTTCCCCACTCAGCAGATTCCCTGGGGCCTCCCTTCCGGTCCTGATGAGGGAGGAGAAACCATTTGTCTTCTGACTAGCAGAAACAGAGCCTCTGTCTCAGGCTGGGTTCCCTGGGACGGGCTCAGGTGTTGAGTAGCAGGCAGGTTTTTGGGGAGAACCCCCTGTGAGGAATGGAGGAAGGCAACAGGGGCAGAGGGAAAAGCTGACAGCAGCGCCTCTTGAGTGAGGCCTTGGCTGGTCCCTGGGGCACTCTGGGGTTGGGTGGGGCCTTCAGAGCTGTTCCAAATGGAGGCAAGGGGGCTTGGCCTTTGTACCCTATGAGTTCATCCCAGAGAGAGGTGAGCCATGTGCCCTGTTGCAAGCTAGGGCATCCACAGGGGGTCATCTGGGCAGAGCACCTCACTATTGATACCAGCCTCTTTGACCAATGCAATGGAGAGTTTTAAACTCAGACAGGTGCTATCCGTTGGTCCTCCTCTGGCCATCTCCCCAGATAACAAGAAAGCATCAGAGGGAAAATGCCCGTTTATGGTTTGACTTTCACTGAGAAATTCACTTTATAATCATATCTTTGAGAAGCAAAGGTTGCACTGGGAAGGGGCCAGGGAGGGCTGAGTTGGGGCAGGCCTTCCCCGGGCCTCACACGGATGGGAGACTGCAGGCCTGGAGTGTGGGCTTGGAGGGTGGGAGACCACTGTGGGGCAAGTTGGGCAGGAATGGAATGGCCACAAACCTCCCCAGACTTGAGTCAAATCGCTCTTTTGTGAATTTTGTGGTTCAAATAAGTGTTTTCTGTTTTCGTTGTTTTTTTTTGAGATGGAGTCTCTCACTGTTGCCCAGGCTGGAGTGCAGCGGTGCGATCTCAGCTCACTACAAGCTCCACCTCCCGGTTCACGCCATTCTCCTGCCTCAGCCTCCTGAGTAGCTGGGACTACAGGTGCCCCCCACCACGCCCAGCTAATTTTCTGTATTTTTAGTAGAGACGGGGTTTCACCATGTTAGCCAGAACGGTCTGGATCTCCTGACCTTATGATCTGCCCGCCTCGGGCTCCCGAAGTGCTGGGATTACAGGCATGAGCCACCGCACCCAGCTCTGTTTTCCTTTTTGTATTTTGAGACAAGGTCTTGCTCTGTCACCCAGGCTGCAGTGCAGTGCAATCACGGCTCATTACAGCGGTGACCTCCCAGGCTCAAGCAATCCCCCCTTCTCAACCTCCCCAGTAGCTGGGACTACAGGCATAGGTGGGACTACAACACCACACTCAGCTAATTTTTAATTTCTGTTTTTTGTAGGGATGGGGGTCTCACTCTGTTTCCCAGCCTGGTCTCAAACTTTTGGGTTCAAGTGCTCTTCCTGCCTTGGCCTCCTGAAGCGCTGGGATGACAGGTGTGAGCCACTGCACCTGGCCCAAATAGACATTTTAATGCAAGTCGTTGTGAAGTGGAATAAAGATAGTTAACAACTATGGTTAAGATGCAATGTGTGCTTATCAAATGCCGGGCCCTGCTGTGAGCAGTTTCTGTGTGTGACACTCATTTATTCTCTCTGTATCCTATAAGGTAGATATGACTGTTAATGTCTTGGTACCTTAACTTCCCACCTATAAAACTGGCCCAAGCAACTTGTTGGAGCGACTTAACCAAGTAAGCAGTGGAGCTGGGCTTTGGCAGAGGCTGCCTGTTGTTGGCTCCTGCAGATTGGGCCACTGGGCGGCCCTCCCTCCCATGCTGAGAACAGGCCGAAGGAGGTCTTTTGACTAGGACCCTGGGATTCAAATTTTCAACATCCAAGAGTAGGGACAGGAACCAATGTCCTGTTTTGTAAACCAGGAAACAAGCTTAGGGAGTGTCTCACAATTACTGCTGGTACAGAGGCCAGATGCCAGGGGCTTTTTACAGAAAATCATGCCGCCCCATGCTGGGCACTAACATTCATAGGTCCCTTGGACATCTTTGAATGAATGATAAAAATGCAAGTTTCTGTTGCTGTAAAATATTGTTCAGTAATAGTATATTATGTATTCACATCATAGAATTCCAAAGTGGGAGAGGGCCTTAGAAAATATTGGTTTCTTCTCTATCCTTGCAGAGTGAGAAACTGAGGCACAGAGAGGAGAAGTCACTTGCCTAAAGCCACACGGCAGCTAATTACAGAGCTAAGATTAGGTTCCTGGATTTCTGCCTCTTAGTCACAGTCCTATTCGGGAAGCAAACTGTTTTGGAGGATGGGGAAAGAGGAGGAGATTACTTGGCTATCAGTGAAATTGATCAACAGAGTCAACATTTAATTAAAAAATATATCAAAACCTTTCTTGATAATGATCGACCTGTTACACTGGCACAATTAAAGTGGTGATTTTATTTACTGAGTTACTGCCAACTCCTATGATTTTTTTTTTGTAATACCCTTGCGATAATTCAATTGGAAATACGTGGTAAGACGCAGAAATATAATGCCTTTTCTTAGGATAACTCATGCCACAGCCAACCAGGGAGTTGATCTGATGGGTCCATTGCAGAACTGAGGTCTCCTTGGTGCCATCCTATCTCCAATGGCTCTAGAGGGACACATCAGGGACCTTAGACAGGGCCCACATTTGAACTGGTGAAACGCACCCCCATGTGTTCAACAGCTCTGAGGCTGCTGCACATTAGAGGTAATTAGGAATAGGCTCTTTTTAAGATTTAAACGATAACTTTTAAGAATTAAATTTTCACTTAAAATTTCATGAGACAGAAGGACAGCTACTATGGTATAAATTCTTGCATCTCCCCTAAATTCATGTGTTAAAATTCTAATCCCCAGTGTGGTAGTTGTAGGAGGTGACGCTTTTGGGGGGTGTGATTAGATCATGAAGGTAGAGCCCTAATGAATGGGATGAGTGCCCTCACAAGAGGCCCCAGAGAGCTGCCTTGCCCCTTCCCCCATATGAGGACACAGCCAGGAGGTGCCATCTTTGAATCAGAAAGCAGGCCCCTGCAGACACCAAATCTGCCTGTGCATTTATGTTGGACTTCCCAGCCTCCAGGACTGTGAACAATAAATTTCTGTTGTTTATAAGGCACCTGACTTATGGTGTTTTGTAATAGCAGCCTAAAAGGACTAAGATGAAAACACCCCCACTCCGCCAACTTCCTCATCCCACTCTGAGACTCTTTCAAGGACGGAGAGCCTACAGCTCTTCAGGCAGACAAGCTCACAGAACTACTGGTGGTGGCTGCTTCTATTCTGATGAGCAAAGGCCTAAAGCCATGTGGATCTTGCACTTTGAAAGTGAAATGATGAGCCCTTAATCACTGAAAAACATAATTGATTCCCATTTCTCTGGTTAGGTGTCCTGGTACACTAATGCCTCAACACAGTTTGTTGGGGGATGGATGAGAAAGAATTCCATGATCAATTAAATTTGGAAAATGCTACATACAATATTGCCTTCTTGGACTCACATATTAAAAGCTCTGGGATGTTCTGAGTCAATGAATCAATTTAATTTTTGGTTCATCATTTTCCAATTTATCTGACCGCAGAACGCTGTCTTCATGTCATACCTATGAAAAACCTGAAGAACCCATTTTCAAAAACTCCTAATTGGGCAGAACTAGACTGAAACTGATTATTAATCAAAGGAGGCTTAGGCAATAGAATGAACAATCTGCCAGGGTCAAAAGACCCGGATTCTGGTCTAGACTCTTTCTTTAATTAGCTGTGTGACTTTGGGGAAATCACGTTCTTCTGGTCCTTGGTTTCCTTGCCTATAAAACAAGGGACTGAAATTAGATCATTCCAGAGGCCCCTTACATGGGCGATATACAATGACTTTTCTGATTTGTGAAGACTCATCTGCTGGTAGGCTGTCTACTCTCTCCTTACCTATCACAGCTCCTGTTGGCACCTGCAGGGCCTGCAGGGTGGCCTGGAATCTGCTCCAGGCCGGGGGAAGTGCATTATAATCCTTGAGGACATTCGGATAGGATTGTTGTGTGTTCCTGGCCCACCATAGGCTGGTGGCTGTGCCAGTCAGTCTCTCTCTCTCTCTCAGAACTCTTCCCTCTGTGCAGAATTTCATGGTAAGTATTATGGGATGACGCAGGAGACCTGGACCCTCTACCCTCTGCCCCTAGGATTGTGAGTGTCGAAGGGGAAATAAGCCAGGTCCACACACAGATGCAAGTGATCACACGCAGCAGTGGGTGTCGACAGGCCAGGTTCTTAGCGAGATCTTAGAGGAAGCTTCCTCCTCAAGGTCTGGGTCATTGTAGAGACCTCACTGGGCATGGAGGACTTCACAAAGCCAGAAAGATTTGTTGAATTCAGGGGTTCAGGGGCCTGGATAGAAATGAGGATGGTCTGAGTAATGCTAGGACAAAACAGTATCAAGTGTGGTTAGCGGCTGGTGAGTCTCTCTGCATGAGCATAAGTAGGCAGAAGGAGTGGGAAATCAGGTGGGGCCGGGGGCTTTGGACGGAAGACAGCAGCCTGTGAATGCCAATGCAATCAGGCTCTAGGGTCACACAGGCAGTGGGTATCCATTCTTCAGGAAAAAAGAAAACTACAAAATACTAAACATAATACTAGAAATAGAATAATTCAAACAAATATAATAATAAAGTAAAAGTAAGCTCTTTCTGCCTCTTCCAGAAGATCAACCAATAAGACAGGTTCCCATAGAGGTGATTTAATACACTGTCATGTGCAATGTTTAACATCAGTAATAATAAATCGTAAAGGGGGCTAATGCTTTACATGGTGGAGCATAGAAAGAGGAGTGAGAGGCTTAGATGAGGAAGGGAGATGGAACCTCTGCCCTGTGAAAGACCGCAAGGGGTAGCTGGGCACTCCTGGGGGAGCTTTCCTTTCATTCTCATAAAATGAGAAACAGTGAGAGTAAACAACTGTTACGGTAAATACTTAAACAATGATTAAAAGACAAAGGCTGCTGACATCAGTCTTAGTAGAGATGCTACTACATATGAGTTCTACCATCAGAGGGCCTAGAGCCACTCTTTGGAGGCACCTGCTTATTTCTCCTGCCTGTGTGCTTCCACTTAGGAGTCTAGACAACCATGCTCACAGGGGCTGTCTGCAGGTCACTGGATTGAGCAAGGACTCTCAAAATCAGGAAAGACTTCCTTAGACACCCTCTCTTGGGTTCTTTCTCCTTCTTCCCTGTGTTCCAGGTTTTGTGCTCAAATCTCCAGTGTTCATTCCCAGTGTCCTCCTTCCCCGCTATGCACTGTCTGCTAAAGGCCTTCAGGAGTGTCTCATAGTGGTCATGGTCACTGTTCCACTCACCTGGTGATAAGTAGAAACCTCCGGCCAAAGTCTCTGGGCACAAACCCCAAATACCATCCTGGGCTTTCTGTTAGAATGCCAGGTGGATAGAGTGTGTGTGTGTGTGTGTATCTGCAACAATGCCTTTGCTTCCAAGTGACGGGAGCTCTAACTGGTAAGAACAACAAAGGGGATGTATTGGCTCATGTAGTGGGAAACCCACTTGTAGAGAGGACTTGAGGGTCACTGCAATGCTTTTCTTTCTGCGTCTCTATTCTGGCTGCTAGGACGTCAGCTTCATTCAATGGCCGCTTCCTCTCTTTGAGAGAAAGATGGCAGCCAGCAAATCAGCTGGAGTACGTTTTCTTCCCCAGGAAGGTTGAGATTGTGAGAGAGAGAGAGAGAGAGCGCGCTTATGTTTTAGAAGAGTGAGAAAGATCCTTTTACAGAAGCTCCAGGAAAAACCTCTTTTCATATCTCATTGGCCTGAAATGGAACCCAAAGTCATTCCTGAACCAATCACTGTGGCTAAGGCTAGGGGGCTGGGCTTCTTTTCTTGTCTTGCCAATCAGCACCTACCACCAGGTGCTGGGGAATTGGTCAATTCCCAGTACACATTTAATACAAAAGAAGGAGAGGAAACTCTGCAGGGGAAAAGAAAGGATTTTCAGTAAAAGTTTAAAATGGGTGCTGGAAAGTCAATCAGGAGCTGTCCCGGGACAGGAGTTTGACCCTATGAAGAATACTGCCCAATCATTCATCATTTCTGAAACTCTTCTTATACATACAAGCCCTTAACTGGGCCCTTGTGTATGTGCCTAGATCAGTTACGATGCTTCTGGCTGCAAGTAACACAAAATCCTGACTCCATCTGTCTTAAATAACCAGAGAACATGGAATCTCACATTCGGAGTAAGGACGTCTACCGGAGACAGCCCAATGAGCTGCTCAGTAGTCAACAATGGCCCAGGTTGTTCCCGTCTCTCTTCTCTCTTGTCCTCACCATCTGTTTCATCCTAAGTCTTCTTTCTTTTGTATTTTTGAGGTGACTGTTGCATCTCTAGACATGACAATCCAGAATAACAAGGAGAAACCATCTCTTGTGATTTTTCCCTTGGAGAGAGGACATTTTCCCCAAAGCACCTGGGCTGAAATCCTATCTCCACCACTCAGTGGCAGGTGGCCTCAAGCAGCATCAAAGGGATAATAATAGTCCTTGAATCCTTATGAATATCAGTGGAGTGATCCCGCTGAAGTGCTCAACACCAGCCCTGGTACACTGTTGTTCTCAGAAACGAGGAGCTTGACTTGCCTGGTGTGTCCTGCTAGTTGAAGGTGTTTCCATGCTCTGGCATGGATTGTCTCCGAGTATCCCAGTGTTCAGTACGCCTCTTTCAGGTGTCTACAGCCAAAGTCAAGGTCAGAAAATGAAAGCTTTGGGGGCTTCTCTCCCTTTTGTTGAGCCCTTTGATCAATCTCACCCTCCACAGTTCCTCTACTTATTAACCCTAGGGTGGCCACTTTGCTCTAATCATCATGTTTGCTGAAAGGCCCCAATCTACAGTCCCCTGTCTGAAAAAAAAAAAAAAAAGAAAAAGAAAAGAAAAAGGAAGGAAGGAAGGAAGAAAGAAAGAAAGAAAGAAAGAAAGAAGAAAGAAAGAAGGAAGGAAGGAAAGAGAGAGAGAGAGAGAGAAAGAAAGAAAGAAAGAAAGAAAGAAAGAAAGAAAGAAAGAAAGAAAGAAAGAAAGAAAGAAAGAAAGAAAGAAAAAAGACAGGCTAACAATATATGTGTCGGGACCTATTTTTAGTGCTTTACAAATCAGATCTTCCCTCCCGGCCTCCTCCTGTCCCTCAGGACTTTCAGATTTACTACTTAAATATTTATAAACTGTTACAATTATTTATTAAAGGTTTATGTTGTTATTATATTTAGTGTGGAATATGCATTTCGTCCTCCAAAAATAACAGGACTTTCCATTAAACGACATCTGTTAATGATGCAGTAAATTGACTCTTAAAGCAATAGAGAAAGTTCTCTTCTCCTTTGACAACCCTAAGTACTCTTATTTAAAAGTAGGGGCCCTACCTCACTGGAAAATACATTACTTCTGACTCCCCAAATGTTACTCTATGCAGATTTAGGAAATTTGTAGTGCTTACACAGAGAAATTTTACCCTCAGCTATCACCATCTAGTCAAAAGCAACAGATGCCTTCGTAGTTGGTAGCCCTTCCTTTCCTCCAAGGCTTCTGTTGGTGCATAAATGTGCACACACATGTGTGCATGTGTATGTCTTTGTGTGCATATGTGTGCACACACGTATGTATAAGAGAAGCCCTTGTCTCAGCTCAGATTTATTTGTTCATTCATTCAGTTTAATCCACTCTGTGTTAGGTGTCAAACTCAAGGAAATGGATAAGAAACACTGCCCTGAGAGATTCACAGGACTAACAGAAGAGCAAAAAATAAGTAATAAAATATCAATGGTACATAAAGAATTATTAAGCAGTGTAGATGTACATGTGCAATGCCATGGAAACAAAGAAGCACTAATTTTGTAGAGGAATTTTTTTTTGATGTACATGTAGCTCTATGTGTAATAGCAAGGCTTAATTTGAGAAGAATTCTCTGGCTTTTTTCTTGGAATGGGACTTGCCTTCCATCACTAGGTTGCTAACCCATCCATCTGCCAGTGTTACCCAGACCATGGTCTAGCCTGGTGGTTCTCACCCAGGGGAGGTTTTCCTTCTAGAGACATCTGGCAATCTCTGGAACCATTTTAGGTGATGAGAGGGTGCTACCGGCATTTAGTGGGTAGAGGCTAGAAATACAGCTAAGCACCCAGCAATGGCCAGGACAACCCACACACCAAATAGTTCTCTGGCCCCAAATATCAGGAGTGTCCAAGTTGAGGTTGAGAACCACTGTCTTGCTCAAAAGGGTCCTGTGGGGGTGGGAGTCATTCTGAACAAGGCCAGTGAAATTGGCCTGAGTTTCTTGGAGGAGAGCTGAGATTTGACCCGGAGAGACAGTTAAGGGTCTTAAAATGACCACTGCCCCTTCCTCTTGACTTGGTGATTTACCATCCAGAAATCTGCCTACAAAAAATTGGTCAGAATGGCTGATACCGAATTATGCACAGAGATGCTCCAAGCTACAAGAGAAACAGGAACAAAAATAATAAAGTTAAAAACAACCTAAATGGCCAACACTATAGGTTGGCTCAATAAATTAGGGTATATTTTTAAGATTTTAAAGATGTCTGCAAGTAACTTTAATGACATATACAATGCATGTAATTTTAAATTCAGTGAAAAGGAATGTCCCTTCCCCAATCTCTCTTTTTGTCTCACACACACAGAAAAAAGGATGGAGAGAAATAAACCTATGAGTTAATACCTGTTAGTAGATGTTGGGATTAGAGATACTATTTGTTTTTAATTTTACTTTAATTTTTCGGTATTCTCTAGATTCTCAAAAATTAACAGAAACAATTTTCTTAGTTGTTTTCATTTTTTAAAGATTATTTTAGACTGGGCGCGGTGGCTCACGCCTGTAATCCCAGCACTTTGGGAGGCCGAGGTGGTTAGATCACTTGAGGTCAGGAGTTTGAGACTAGCCTGGCCATCATGGCAAAACCGCGTGTCTACTAAAAATACAAAAATTAGCTGGGCATGGTGGCAGGCACCTGTAATCCCAACTACTCGGGAGGCTGAGGCAGGAGAACCACTTGAACCCAGGAGGCAGAGGTTGCAGTGAGCCAAGATAGTGCCACTGCACTCCAGCCTAGGTGACAGAGTGAAACTGTGGGTCTCAAAAATAAATAAATAAATAAATAAAATAAATAAAAAGACAAAATGTTGGTTATTTTCGAAAGATGGCACATCAGTTTAGAAGCCAAGAGACCAGGATACTGGGCTTGGCTCATCCCCCAGTAGATGCCATGATGTCAGTGACCCATAGCCCTTCCTCACCTTCCTCAGTAGATCTGCTTTTGCACTTGGTACCAGGGGATGCCAATAACCTCCACCTTCCTGTCTTTCAGAGTGGCTCTGAGAAGCCCAGGAAACACCACATGGGGAAATGCAAAGCTGAATAAATGAAATGGTTGAAGATCGTACTTCTGGTAGGAAGACGTTGATAAATTCTTCCTATAGGGAGGGGAGGGAAAGGAAGGGGAGGGGAGGGCAGGGCAGGGGAGGGGAGGGGAGGGGAGGGGAGGGATCTGGATCTAGCCTGGTTTTCCCTTTGCTCTTGGCAGGTCTTGGGGCACCCAGGAGCCACCACGGGGCATTGCACTTTACAGATGAATTTCCCTACCTTCGCAGGAGGAAAAGCAGTGGCCCTCTGGTTACTTGGTTGCCTAGGATTTAAAGCTGGGAGTGGACTCCACAGTGCGTTTTTGTTTGTGGTTGGAATTTTTGAGTTATACACTCCCTGGGCTGTTAGCTGAAATATTAGTGCATCCTCACAAATAAAATCAGTCCAGGAAAAGCGTTGCTAGAATTTCCAACAAAGGCTGTCTTTGCCCTTCCGCGTACTTCCTAGATGGGGGTTCTTAAGCCACTCCTCGGAATCTGAATCCTACCAAGTGATGCCTGCCTTCTGCCTGCTACCCTGGGCCCCTGGATCTGCTGTCCTCTGGCACAGGCCTCATTTGCTCCCTGGAAGCTGGGGAACCTTGCTTGGCAGTCACTAGGAAACTAGCTTAGAAAAACAGCCTCCCCGGCACCTGTGCCAGCAGGCAGGAATCCACCTGCTTTTTCCAAAAGTGTTTGCCTGTAGGGAGACTGCCTGAGGCCCACGTAAATTCAGAAATTTCTGGGGTTTGGCTTAGCAGGCCCAGAGGGCCCCGGAAGACACTGAGTGATTTCCCTCTGTGGCGTCCGTGAGAGTCAGTGTCACTGCTGGTGAGTCCATTTTTCCCACTCAGAGAGTTGGGGCACCCCCTAAATAATTGAAGTATTAGTAACAGTTTCTTTCCCCTTCTGCAGGCACTCCCAGAGGTCTGCCGTTTTCTTTGCAAGAACAGTTGGCATTAAATATGCTGGGTGTCAGTGCAGCAGTGAGGTGGTTAATTTTGACTGAATATTATGCTATATAACCACTTGGCATTTAACTTGAAAAATGGCTTTCTGCTTCACCTGTCAGCATACCCAGTTCTCATCAAATAAGTGAGTGAGAAAAATTTTTAAATTTCAATTTCCTGATGCTATTAGACACTACTTCTTCCATACTTAAACAGTTTAGCAGTGCATGTACAGGTTTTGGTATTCAGACCATGCCTGAGACTACATGCTATTACAATAGCTTTTTTGTTTAAAGGGTAAAGAGATGCATGGATCTTTATCTTGAGGTTAGGAAAATGTATTGCAGGAACACGGCCAATCAGGCTCTGAATAACTTTGAAACATGGTACCATCACCCCAGTGTAATACAAGGAATTCCAGCGCCTACGGTAGAGGATTTGAGAGTGTCAGAAGAAAGCCTTAGAAATGAAGTAAATGTGCAGAGTAATCCCGCATGGTACTTCAGGGGGAAATTGATCACTCAGGTTAGCATTAATCTATTTTTACTGTTTCTTTTGTCAATTATAATTCAGTAAACCATGCCAGGGACTTACATTCATGAACTCTCTATGTTTAAGATTAAAACCCCAGGCTCATCCATTTATGTGAATTAGACATCTCCAGTTGTTCGTAGTTCAAACAGGTTGATTAGTGTCACCTCATTTTGTTTATACATCCCGAAAATGAAAAGCAGGCAGAGGGAAGATGACAGTATTTGATTTCTATGTCTCAGAACCACTTTGTCATAACTCATTTTTATGGTGGATGTGTTGTGAACAGGATGGGAAATGTGCCTTGTTGGTTTAAGGAAAGGTCAACAAGCTATGGCCTGTTGGCCAAATTCAGTCTGCCTCTTCTCTGGTCTGTTTCTGTAAATAAAGTATTATTCGGACAGAACCACACACACTTATTTATCGGTTTATCTGTGGCTGTTTTCAATCTGCAGAGTTGAGTTGTCCCAACAGACACAGTATGACTCATAAAGCGTTCTTATCGGCCCTTTACAGAAAAAGTTGTCTCCCTGTAATTTCAAGCTTCAAATGCTCATTTTCTTCCTTTTGTGATTCCAGGCCTAATTTTTCCATATCTTTAGAGGGCACATTTCTAGAAAGAATGAATGGCTTGAGAAGTTTTGTACTTATGAAGAGGTTTTTTTTTTTCTTCACTTAGGCTGGATGAGGGGGATGTGAAATCATTCTGTTTTACAGATAAGAAGACTGAGGTACAGCAGCGTTCAGTGACCTGTTACAGGCCACATAGCTGGGAATAAAAAGACAAACTCCGTTCTTCATGGGAACTGTGGGGATTAAATACATCAGTAAATGTAAATGGGTTGAAAAAATGTTCCCAGCATAGAGCAAATTTGCAATCCTTGCTAAATATGATTATTCCCTTTATTTTCATTGTTCCAGGGCCCTCACCCTGGTATACCAGGCAACCAGGAAGAAGGGATGCCTGCTGCTGTAAGCCTGTGCCAGCAACACAGAGACCCAGGCCTTCAGCCCAAGCGGGGCTCTGTGTCTCCATCGGAAACATGAACCAGATTTCCTTGTAATGGGCTCCATATTTAGGCCCAGCAGCCTTAGATGTCTGGCCAATAGGAAAGCTATGTCCTTCCTGCACAATTTCAGCCCTAAGAATCTGTGACTCTCCCTCCCTGGAGGCCTAGAGAACAAGAGGAGGGAGGGCTTGAAATCAATAAATGGATTGCACACCTGCAGGGCTCTGCCATTTGTCATCTGTGACCTACGCAGGCATTCTGGGGCTTACGCTATCCTGAGCTGCGTGTGTTTCCATGGTCTCCCATTATGCTCCACTTTGACCCCTCAAAATATTGTTTCAACTTCCAGGAGGCTGGATGATGGGGAGAGAGAGGCAAAGAGAGAGGGAGGGAGCAAGGGAATTGGCAGAATGAGAGAGGGAGCATGTCCAAAAATGCCGGCTCCAGCCAACTGTATCAGATGCCAGCTGCCAATACCACCCTGGTCCCTCTGAGGTCAGCCAGGTAGCTGGAGCCCTTCCTTGCCTTCCAGGCAAACAGGCTGCTACTCCAAGGGAAAACAGCCCTCAAATGCAGCCCTGCTCGGCTTCTCAGAAGGCTAGGGAGGAGAAAGGGGATTGAATTAACCAAGATATCCAACATATCGTCTCCAGGGTGAAGTAGAAAATCAACAGCATGACCTTTAAGGCCACTCACTCATTCACTCCAAGATAAATTCTATAGGTGCCCATGGTGTGCTGGGGAGGAGAGGGGAGGGGAACGGACAGCTCCTACCCCGAGGAGCTTTGTGTCACCCATGTCATCAGCCCAAGTGCTGGCTTAATAGACGGAACTTGTTCTAAAGGTATGAGAAGAGTAAATTGGAGATGGTAATTGCAGGAAGTGATGGCAGAGGGAAGAAAGAGGTGGTGTTTTAGGAGTAGGGTCTGGAGCTGTTCCCATAAACTAGGGCCATGGAGGAAGCGGCTGCCCATGAGGGTTGTGAAACCACAGAGGTGATGCCTCTACAGGCAGATATGCCACCCCTCCACAAGCCCAGACTCTCAGGGGTACTGCAGACAGTTATCTGGGCTCATTCCCTAAGGCCCCTTTTAACGAGAGAGTCTCAAGACAGCAGGGTTGGGAGCCTGTGAGGCAGGAAGAAAGTTCCAGCTAAAAAGACAATCCCCATTAGTTCAGTTGGGACTCTCAAGAAGATGAGTGCTTTCCTAAATGCAATGAAGGCAAGGAATAAGAAGGATGGGCTTTCCTCCCAAGGCTGCTGGGAGCTCACTTGGTAAATATGAATTGGTCGCCTTGCCAGGCGGGGCCTCAGCTCCCCGACCTGTAGCATGGGATGACCGGGTTGGCTCAAAGGTGTTACCCATCCATGTTATCAAAGAGAACAGTTTTAAAGCTCACCACTTAGAAGATGGAGTTTTAGAGAAAAGACAGTACCCAAGGACTCTCAGGAGCATCGTGCATGGGGCCTGATATGGCACCACAGCAGCTGGGGTCCAGAGACTCTGGAACTGAGGGCTGAGCCTGAGATACGTGGTGTGAGTGTGAGTGAACAACGCATTGGCACGGTAGGTGCGTGTTTATGCATGACAGTCTTCAAACCCTGCTTCTGCAGAAAGCACAGTGACCATAGCAGATACTGAGTTCTGTCGTGGTAGGGACCTGCGCCACCAGGGCCTCCCTTCGTCCCCAGCAGCCTGGAGCAGGGCCTGCTGCGTCCCTCCCCAGCCCTCACCCCTCCCAGCCAGTTAAGAGAGTCTCCAGCCAGGAACTGATTTGTGGACGTGCCTCAAGGTCCGCCAGTGTCACAGTCCCGTGTGATTTATCGCCTGCTCCACACCTCACACTTTCTGTTGTGTGCTAATGCCCCGTCCTTCATATCTTTCTTTAATCATGAGAGAGTAATTGCAGATATTTAAACACTTGAGTTTCCTGCAGGAATTTTGAGACTGGGTTTTATAGGCCTTTTATAACAGAACAAATCACAGTTTGGATGAAATTCTGGGAATTCTCTTGCAGCATAATCATGTTCAGATTGCCTCCCTACTGCTAGCTTAATGTGGCTGTCCAAGTTTGGGATTTACTGGGGAGCCAATTTGTTTTAAGAAATTAACAAAACCGATACCTAAGTACCGCAGTGAACATAAAGTTTTTATTCATTTTGGTGAAAGGGAAAAAAAATACCCAACATTCTGCTACTCACAAAACAGCTCTTGAAAATCATTTTTATGAAATTGAATCTCTCTCCCCAAATGATTCCCCGATGCTAAGCGGGATGGCCTTGTAATAATCACTCCCTTGTATTCGTGCGTTAACCAGTTCAAACTTCACAGGCTTTGCCCAACCCAAGGGTCTCATGGCACCGGCTTTATACTTTTTAAAATTTTATTTATTTATATTTTTATAGAATGCAGGGAGCCACACGGATGAGAGAGAATTCTCAAGTGGGGAAAGTCATATGTGGACTGTGAGATTTAGACACAAAAAAGGAATGTATCTCTCACACCCCACACCCCACACATACACAAAGTAGATTTTTTTTTTTCCAAAAATGTGGTCTGGAAAAAGGAAGGAAGAAGGATGCCTGTCATGGAGCTGGATGTGTGAAAACCTCTTTGAAAAGCAATGACATTTCCTCCTTGGGGGACCTCATCTTCCCTTTGCTCCTACCTGGTGCTGAACACAGGAAGTTCGTGCTCTCCCTTCACCATCACAGCTGCTTGGGACATAAACCACATTTAAATCAACCCCTTTGTATCTGCCAGCAGCTGCTAGGCCTCTGAAGGAATCTCTCCTCTCAATTCGCTTTTGGTGAAAGAAAGGGAATTTGCACCCAGACAGGGGAGGCTCCCTGCTGGGCACGAGCTGACTGAGTGCCCTGGCCCAGGGCAGGTGTGGGTGTACGGAGGGGTTTGGGGAAGGGCCCTGAGATTCCATTTACCCAAAGGGTATTATGACTCTAAGGTGCCTTCTTAGTCTGCCTGGAGAGTGGGGAGCCACCATGGGAGTCCGAGACCACGGACAGGACAACAGAAACTCACTGCTGGGGCTCATTCCCTTTGGGCAGCCCCTGGCAGTTACAACCAGGATGACCGCGAGGCTGTGGAAGGAGCTTGCAGCCAGTGGCTCTTCTGAGTGGGCCTCTGTGCGGAGCATGGGCAGAAAGAAAGGAACCAACGTACTCAGCAAACAGTGCTCGGTGTATCTGCTGCCAGGCCCAGTGCTGAACCCTCCAGGTGAGACAACTCGATAAGACACTACTGCCCTGCCATTTGCACCTGGGGCATGCGTCACAGGTGTCCCAAGACCTGCATGGATTGATTTGCTCTCTCTAGGTAAGGACACTCCTTAGGATTGATGCCACTGTCCAACCTGGCCTCCTGAATGTGCAAGACAGAGTGTGCCAGGGAACAAAGTTGCCACATTTCCCACATGGTCCAGCCCCGGGTAAGGCATTTCCTGGGCAGTGCAGGCCTCTATGGCCCTGTTCACCTCATTCCCTGGAGTCTTGTACCCTACACACACGCCCTACTGTTCCCTCTGCTGCCTGGGACTCCCAGCCGTCTCCACCAGCCAGGGCCTCACCGAGGGTCCATGCAGATCTTAGCTATTCACACCGGATGCTCCTGGAGCCAGGCTGCGGCCCTTCAGACCTTGGCCATGGTCCTGTGCTGCCCATAGTTGTGGCAGGCTTCCACATCTATTCTTCCCTAGCTGGTGCCAGGTCCCGGCCCTGAGGTCTGGGGTAGAGGCTCCCTGGGCTGCCCTGGTTGTGACACAGATGGCTCTGAATGTGCTTGGCTTTCCAGAGCCTCTGCCGCACCTGTGCTCTGGTCCTGCCTGGCCCTGTAGGCTGCGACTTCCCCAGGAGGCCCAGCTCACTGTTGGAACCTACTTGCTACCTGATAGCCTTTACTGCAGTTCTAGCCTAGAACCTAGAACCTTGCCGGCATCAAGACAGTCAGATAGTGGTGAAATATGAGGCAGGGCAGCTGTTTGCTCCATGTGGGTGTAGGGCTCCAGCCAGGGCCTCACCATGGCTGTTTCTCCCTCAAGTCGCCTCCTCGGTGCCCCCTGCCGACCCGTTGAACTCTCCGCAGCCTTGAGCTGCACCCACCTCCCTTAGGCTTGCAGGATCCTCACCAAAACACAGGGCTGCCCCTCTGGAGGGAAAAAGCCTCAGGTGGTGCTGCTCCTGCCTTCCTGTGAAGTCTTTCCAGTCTCCCCACAAGCATGGGTTGAGCACCTACTGTCTCTCTTCACAAGGCTAAGAGCTGGGGATACAGCAGAGACTAGACAAAGTCCGTGCTCTCCTAGAGAGTAGAGCTCAGTAGCGGTGACAGATCACCCAGAAAAAGGCAAATGAAGATCATTTTCCACAGTGAGAAGGGCCAGAAATGAAATAAAACAGGGTGATCAGGATGGGATGTGGGGGTGCAGGTGCCCACATTAGACATCATAGTCACAGTGAGTCTCTCTGACACTTGAGGAGGTGACCCTTACAAAGTGTCAACTAAGGCCAGTGCTCCTGCCTGTAGTTCCAGTGCTTTGGGAGGCCGAGGTAGGAGGATCACTTGAGACCAGGAGTTCGAGACCAGGCTGGGCAGTACAGCAAGACCTCATATCTACAAAAAAATTAAAAAATTAGCCAGGCGTGGTGGCACACACCTGTAGTGCCAGCTACTCAGCAGACTGAGGCAGGAGGCTCACTTGAGACCAGGAGGTCGAGGCTGCAGTGAACCGTGATGTTGCCACTGCACTCCAGCCTGGACGACATAGCGAAATCCTATCTCTAAAAGAATAAATAAAATAAAAATTTAAAAAGTGGTGACTCAGTGAGCGGGGCAGCCAGCGTGCAAGGATTGGTGGGAGGGAATTTTGGGCAGAGGAAACCGCAACAGCAAAGGCTGGGAAGTGGGACAGAGCTTGCCTAGGGTGGCCGGGGCTTTAGGGTACGAGGGGAAGAGTCTGACCACTGAGGCTTCCGAGTCTGAGAGGGAGGCAGGGGCCAGATCACAGGGCACAGCCAGCAAGGCGAGGAGAAGTCGAGGCTGGGCTCCATCGTCCTGCCCTGCTCCTGGCTGATGTGAACCCGTCACAGCCTGGAAAACACACACTTGACACAAGCCTGTGCCAGCAGGGATTAGGAGAACATTGTTGTCTCAGAAGAATACGTTTTTAATTAACAGGTTTTATTTACCACCGTGCGTTCTCTTTTGCTCACATGGCCCTGTTAAAGAGCATTTTAAATTATCAGCTTTTATTTATCACAAGAAAGTCTCCCCAGTACGGGCACTTTCCTGTTGTTCCCCATGCTGGCCTGAGCGAGCAGGGAGATGGGGAGACCAGGAGTTCAACCCCGTCCTCTGCAGGCCTGGCCCCAGCCTTGCAGTTGGACACACATGGCCTTCTCCTCTCCTCTTTCCTGGCTGCTGACACTGGGGCAGGTGACAGTCACCTTTTCTGATGTGGTTTGCCCAAGCAGTGTCTGAATTAAATCTCGCCAGTTGAAGCCTGCCAGGGTGCTGCTGGTCCGGAGAGCTCACTGGGGCTGGGCAGGAAACATTGTGGCTTTTGCACCCTGGCTAATTCCATTGTGCAGCTTTCAATGCCACTCTATTTAAATCCCTGTCAGAAAGCCCTTAAGGACAGCCAGTTTTATTTACTGTCAACGTAACCAATCCTTTGGTTGATACCGGCCTAAACACCTCCAGGAAAGAAAGCCCAGGCTCATCAACTGGACCTCCATCCTGCTGAAGGAACAAAGGAGGCTTCCTCCTCTCCTTGGCATATGTGCATATTAAAAAATTTATTGAACCTATTTTAATATCCTTCGACTAATGGAAGGGTTTTAAGACCTTTCTAAGTATAGTAGTAGTAAATCCTGCTGCGTATTTCACCCAAATATCCAAAATAAAAATACCTTTGATTGAGAGAGGCGAGTCGCCCACTGGGGCCCATACCTTCAGTTTCAGTAGCTCAGTTCAACATCAACAACAACAACAACAACAACAAAAACCACATTGTAGCAATCAGCCCTCTAATAAGCCTCTAACTCGGTTTCTACCTTATCCCAAAGGTATAGGAAATAGCACCGCTTTTTTTAAAATATCAAGAAAACATCATTTGCTCTAAAATGTCCCTAAAAGCAGGTCTAAATTGCCAATAAAGGCTAGGTAATTGTATCAGCATGGATCAGAAAGCATTTCTCAGGCCCGATGAAAGAGTTTGCAGGGCTGAAGGACTCGAAAGCTGCTGCCCAATCCCCC
Organism: Pan paniscus; assembly: GCF_029289425.2. Classification (NCBI taxonomy): domain Eukaryota; kingdom Metazoa; phylum Chordata; class Mammalia; order Primates; family Hominidae; genus Pan; species Pan paniscus. The sequence goes on from NC_073269.2 coordinate 36,888,959, forward strand.
CCACGCTTAGTCAACAGCCCGCACCAGCAGTTCAAAGGGAGATTTTCAGCACAATGCAATTTCCCTTTTAAAGCCAAACGCCTCTCTACTCCCCCCATTCTCATTTTGTTCTAATTTGTTAAACTTAATTTCTTCTGAGGAGTTGTCTGGAAGCTCAGGTCAAATCAGAGAAACTTTCTGGCTGTTTGTTTTTGAAAAGCAGAACGTTCTCCTTCCTAAGCCTCTGGGTCTGAATTACTTAATTATTCTCTCCTTTTCCTCCTCGTCCAGGTGAATGATATATGCACTGAAAAAGCAAACTGCATGGGTGGCTTGTCTTCTTAACCACATCACCAGCCTCGCTCTCCACCTTAGAGCACTATAATCACTTGACTAGCAAACACATATACAGTATAAATATTTAAGAAAAAGTAAATTCTATTAAGCCACTGTGTGATAGATGCAGTGGTAGGTACTTATCTTTGAAATATTAAACTCTAGACATTTATATCCATACAAAAAAGAGTTGCCTGCCATTTGATGAGAATTATGTGCCTGGCACTAATAAAATATTAAACTCCAATTTAAAAGATAAGTATCTTATCCACTTTTTTCATAATAAAACATTTTACAGTGCTCAAGAAAGCCAATATGCATCAGAATTTCCATACAATACTGTATTTACAAACTTTCATAAAAGTTTTGTGTCTGCATTTATCAGTGGCTGGTTTCACACTAGCATCCTGATCATTCTCCCTAATGATACGGTGCATTTCAATAATGCATGATGGAAGGTGTACAAACAGCGCTTTGTTTTTGTGTATGGTAATTCCATATTTTTGGTTAGTGGTTCTCCCTGGCAGTTAATTAAATGGAGGTGGTCACTAAGATTGCATTATCCCTTTTGGTCCCCATTATATAAATTAATGTCAAACTGATGCAATGTTTCATGTTTAAAATAACAGATACAAGTGTTAAAAAATATAGCCTGCAGTTTTCCTATTTGACAATGCATTATTTTCAGCTGCAAATGTCAGTTTCTAACCCCTGCCAAGAATATTGTGGCGAGGCAATGAGTAATAAGTGTTAGTTATCAAATTTAGTGTCTTTTGAAATTTGCCCGTGTTGCCAGGGTGGGGGTGGGGAAGCAGTCGATGCACTTGTGTAAATTTATGGGAAGCTCCACTTCCAGAGCCCTGTGGGGAAGGAAAGGGATTCTAGCAGGCAGCTAGACTTTCCACGGCATTAGCTGCCTCCAGCCATAGCACGCAGGTCCTGACGGAGGCCTGCGAGGGCCAGCCTTGGGTGTGGTCCCAGTGTCCCTTGGCCTGGGGATAGTTAAGAGGTGAGAACAGCTGAAACGTATATGACGTTCCCAAAGGGTAAAACATTTTCAAAGGGCCTCACCTAATTGGACCTGGACTGCATAAGCCCCAGTCTTTTCATTAAAACCTGATGTCAAAAGCTGCCTATTTGAAACCTTCTTTGCCCTGGATGTTGCGGAACTGGGCTTTGGCCATGGATGGGATGTTCCTGAGCCCTCAAGACCATTTTGGTCTCTGGGAGTGGGATTCTCCCCTGACCCCTGGAGATCGGCCTTGACAACAGGATTTCTATTAGCAGCCTCCTTCTCTTACCTCTTTGTTTTGATAGATGTCAAAAGACAGTTCTGCCTTGAGAAATGTAATTACTCAAGAGGATGATAGGAGGTAAAAAGCTATATGAGAGGTAAGTTGCATGATGTTTTAAAATAAACAAATATCACCTTGGGCACAAATCCCCTATGCACCCCCACTTAGGTTTGGGGTTGAGAAGTGGAAGGTGCATCCCAAGTCTGCGCCAGTTGACTCCTGAGCAGATAAAATATTTAGATTGTGTGATACGTGTAGAGCAAGACAAACTAAATGGTTCTAACATCTAGAGACACTTTCAGTTCTCAGGGCAATGCCGGGTACCCCAAAACAGTGTTCCACTGGAAGAGACCTTTGCTCTTTGTGAACATTGGTCACCATCAGAGAAGGGGTGGGTGGGCATGCCTGTTCCCTCCTCAGACCAACTGAAGCTTGGGCAGAGGTGTCCTGTGAACATCGCCCATTCCATGCCACAGAGAAAAGTACTGTCAAATTTTAACAGAGAGCAGAGGCGTCTCTCCACAGAGATTTTTAAATTAATAAACACCTTGTAGCCAAAGAGATAGCTGATTTGCAGGTCTTCTTTCTGTTGGGCATACGTCCGGATGCAGTAGATGAAAATATGTTTTATATTATCCTGGGAATGTTATCGTAAGTGGTCGCTTTTGCAGGTGTGAGGGACCGTGGCTAACAGTGACTGGTGACTGTTGTATCGTTTGGCCACAGACATCAGCTAAATCCTGAATAAGAACTCTTTCCATTTCTTCCAGAAGATGAGCAGTGGTAGCGTTCCTTATTTCTGTAAATTACTGTAGAAACAATAGGCTGCAATTATCATCACGTTTGAAAAGCATCCACTAATTACACTCAGGATAAACGGCACTTAATACCTATGATATCTATTGTGAGCATATCAGTGTGATGCCCTAGCCTGCACTGATACCTTTATCTTCTAATATTTGGAAGAAATAATTGCTCTGAAAAGAGTACCTTAAAAGCTTGGCCTGCTGGGCTTCTCTTCAGCAGCTGTTTCATGGGCTGGGGTCTGAGGGGCACGACTCAGCCTGGACTCCTTTATTCTGGGGCAGAGACCGCAGAGTTCTGCCTCGGACACTCAACACTCACTACCTGTGTGATCTCAGGTGAGTTCCCTAACCTCTCTGCTGTTTCCTTCAACATAAAATGCGGATGAGAATAAGGCTCGCTTTGTAGGGTTGTTAGGAGGATGAAATACATCAATACATTGAAAGCATTTAAATTGTCCTTCCTGTGTATGATTTCAAGGTCCCAAAAGACTTAGTCCTGGAAAGTTTTCCTAAAGAGCTTCACACCTGTGATCCGTGAAGCTGAAATTAGAATGTTGTTCTCCTGGTCTTACCGAGAGACCTAAATGAAACAAATCACATAAAAAGGAGCATTGAAGAGTGAACGGCATGCAAAAAAAGATACTGATAACAATAACACCATATCATTGAAAGCACGGCCCTAATTTATTTATTATTTCATGCCCACTGTTCCCTCATCTCCAGCCTTTGTCTAAGATGAGACCTTGGGACTCATCTAAAGGCTTTTATTTGACGATTTCCTTGCCTCTCATCTCACACATGGAAAAACCCTCCTAACATAACTGACTATTGGCAGCTTAACTGAAACCCTCCCTTGGTTCTCCATTGCCACAGGCTCAAGTTCAAGCTCCTAGTCTTCATTCTTCCACCCCTGACTGTCTCTCCAGCCTCATCTCTACAAAAAACTCCTCTTTCTCCACATACTCCAGCCAGATGGAACCTTTTGTAGTTCTTTGAATATGCCGTGGTCTCCCTCCATTCTTCCACTCCACTTTTCGCAGAGCATTGAATAGTTACAGGCAAGGACTCAAGAAGTAGACTCCCCGGGTTCAAACCCTTGCCGAGGTCTTCCAGTGAGCACCATGGGAGCCCCAGAGCCAATCGATTTCCACTTGGAGCTCTAAGCTTGGAGAAGCTGTGTGAACTTGAATAAGTTGATTACCTCTCTGAGCCTTGGCTTTCCCATCGATAATATGGGATATTTATCTCATACAGTTGTAATGAAGATTAATTGGTTAAAATAGAAAACATGCTAGGGGCATTGGGTGACTTTGTTATTAAGAAAGGGTAAGTCATAGGCAAGTTTCAAAGATCTGTCTCCTGAGATGGGGGAGAGGCCTCTTTTTTTTTTTTCTACATGTGGATTCTAAGAGGTTTAGGTTCAAGCCCCCTCTTTCTCAAGAAGACTCTTTAGTTCTCCATCCCACATCAATTTATGCTTTCCCCAAATCCTCTCTCCCACTGTGCCATGCTTTAGCTTTGCATGGGTCAGTATTTGGTCATGACCTAGAATTATTTCAGTCTTATCTCTGTCAGCCAGTCAGATGCTGGAAGAAGGGAGTCTCGTCCCAGCTCTGCCCCATGACCAGGGCTGGGCACACAATGAACTTGGCCATGGACTGATTGACACACCAAAGTCCCGCGAAGCCAGCCCTTTGTCCCATGGGATGGCACACACAATGGCCAACTCCTCCAAGGATCCTCCTCACACTTCCTAGCCTAGTTCACATCATCTCTGTTCCCTGTGCCCAAGCCAGCCAGGTGCCTGGCCAAATAATTACATAATGGGGCTGGAGGGAGATGGAGACACAAGACAGCCAGGGGAAGGGCTAAACCCCAGCCTTGCTGCCAAATCCTCCCATTCCTGGAGTCCACCTTGACATCCCCAGATGATCATGTCTCATAGGATGTCATCCTATTAGCACTTTAAGGAGGCAGAGAAGCCTGAAGCCAAACTGGTACTTGAAATGTCCATAATTGGCCTTTTAAATCACTAATGTGTCAGATAACCTGGTACGTGATTGTAGAGTTGTTTTGGATGCTGTTCTGGTCATGTTCCTTTTTCTAACAGAAAAAAAGGTGGAGGGAAGTATGGTTCTCTATAATATGACTCTTAGTTAAGAAAAGTTACAAGAAGAAGAAAAGGAGGAGAGAAGGAGGAGAAAGGAGAAGAAAGAAGGAGCAGGAGGACAAGGAGAAGGAGGAGGAGGAGGAGGAAGAGATTAAAGAAAAGGAAGGAAAGAAAAGAAGGAAGGAAGGAAGGAGGGAGGGAGGGAAGGAAGGAGGAAAGGAAGGGAAAGGAAAGGAAAGGAAAGGAAAGGAAAGGGAAAGAAAGGAAAGTTAAGTTAAGTTGAGGTCTCCTGCCTGGCTCTCTGGGACCCCTGTGTGGACAAGGAAGAACTGCCAGCTCACTGTCCTCCTTCTAACTTGAAGCTAATCTCATGGAAAATACGATGCCTCAAATCTGAATTATTTGTTCTGTGTGTCAGGGACAGGGTGGGTGGCTTCTGTCTGCAATTTAAGGTAAAATTAACGCATATGCTTCTCCAGTATTTTCACAGTATAAGACTCCCAGCCAAATGTGAGTGTTTCCACACACTTCCTTCTTGAGAAGACAGATTTGCATATGCATTAAGGCCATTTTATCAGAATGCACACACAGAGGAATGACACATCTCACTGACAGCGCCCGGGTGACAGATAACTCCACACAAAACATACATTTGAAAGGAAAATAGGAGGAGGAATAGAATTAAAGGCCGGTGTGAGAGTGGCATCGTGTTTTGAGTGAGGCAGCACAGATTGGATTGTTTGATTCACTTCCCGGCTCTGCATGAGTCAGGTGGCGACAGGTGCTCCTCCAACTACCTGAGCTCCCCGGGAGGTGGGGGGTGGGGGGCGGATGCTGCTGGGCTCTGCAGCCTTAATACTGCATGACCTCATCACCAAGGTACACAGTGAGCCTCTTCCCTGTGGCAGCTGAGGTCTGGCCCCTGACCACCTCACTATCTCACCTCCCTCGCCTGTAACTTTGCTCAGGTGCTCTGGCCACGTGGGCAGGGCCTCTGGACATGCAGATTCCACTGCCCCAAAAGCTCTTTCTGCAGACTGTCCTGTGGGGGCCCAGAGAAGCTCATGCCAGTTAAGCTACAAGGAAACGCACTTGCTGGGTCCTGTTAGTGCCAGGGCAGGTAGAGGGTTCAGGTGGGAGTGGAGACTGGCTGGCAGTCAGGAAGCATTTCTATGCTGACATTTCAGATGAAGACATACAGAACTCTCAGGAGCTCCTGAATCTCCAAGACCCAGGAATTTCTTGTGCTCTCCTCTTATTCTCAGTAAATATTTACTTTCATATGAATATTTTTCTTTTTATTTTGTTTATTTTTTTTTATAGACAAGATCTCATGCTGTCGCCCAGGCTGGAGTGCAGTGGTGTGATCACAGCTCACTGCATTCTTGAAGACCCAGGCTCAAGCAATCCTCCTGCCTCAGCCTCCCGAGTAGCTGGGACTACAGGCATGCTACCACGACTGGTGAATTTTTGTATTTTATTTTTTTGTAGAGTCAGAGTTTCACTATGTTTCCCAGGCCGGTCTTGAACTCCTGGCCTCAAACGATCCTCCCACCCCAGCCTCTCAAAGTGCTGAAATTACAGATATAAGCCACCATGACTGGCCTATAAATATCTTTCTTAAAAGGATTCCACAAATCGTGAAAGCCTCAGGACCCACAAATCATTGATCTGTCTTCCACAAGCTTCTTTCTGTTAATTTCACACAAATATTACCTTCTCCTATGGGCCTTTTGCAATATCGCTCCCATCTCTGTATCACTCCACCCTTTACCCTGGCTTGTAGAAATTAACCCTTCTCAAAATTTTGTTAGTTCATTCATTCATCCATGCACTCATTTGAGTTTTTGTTCTTCATCTGTTCTACATCTAGACTCTCCGTGACCACAGGCACCTGCTCTGTTCACTCACCTGCATATCTCTGCATCTAGAACAGCTCAGGGTAGGTGTGGAGTGAATGGTGATTGCATGAGCGAATGGCTGCCAAGTCTACCCATGGCTTGCCCATCCTCTGGATACATCATCTACTTCTCTGGAACTGCAAGCTTTCTCATGAAATACGAATGGCTACCCTAGATGTATTAAGTTGCTCAACCCATGTCTTCTATGCCTCACAAACTGGGCTGGGTCCAGGGGTCTAGCAAAGAACAAGACAGATGTAGCCTCTGTCTTAATGGATAGTGCAGTTTGCGAAAGACAGACATTGAACAGAAAATCACACAATCATTCAGTGAAAGTTGAGATGGGATCATTGGAAGGCATCTCTCTGTCTGCTGAGACACAAGCAAATGCTTCCAAAGCTCTGTCCACATCTAGCATGCATTTCTGGTGCTGCTCATCAACCACCAATGAGAGGCTGGGTTGTGCCGTGGTGTCTAGAAGCACCATGTCCTTTGGTGTTCCTGAGGCTTTCAGCCTCTCTCTTCCCTGAAAGCTGGCATGGGGAGGAAGGGATTTTCTGCCACCCCTTTACCACTCCCCAACATACACATCTCTAAGTCTAAGGGTCGCTGGAGCCCCCAAATCCTGACAGCCATGTTACCAAATGAGGCACTTCTTCTCTCACTTGCCAGCTGAGTGACTGCTTCTGGTGATTAAGAAGAGTAGGAGTGAACAGCAGAGGGTATGGCCGATGTGGAGTAAACTTACTTGATAGAAACCAACTTGGATAGGGTCTTTGCATTCTAAGCATTTGGGAAATTCAAGTTGAAAACTTAAACATAGGCAACATCTAAACCAGGGTTGTCCAATCTTTTGGCTTCCCTCAGCCACATTGGGAGAAGAAGAATTGTGTTGGTCCACACATAAAATACACTAATGCTAACGGCTGCTGATGAGCTTTAAACAAATTGCAAAAAAAAAAAATCTCATAATATTTTAGGAAAGTTTACGAATTTGTGTTGGGTGGCATTCAAAACCATCCTGGGCCAGGGGTTCATCTAAACCTTCCCTTTTTATTAGATTTCTGTATGATACATGTAGATAACCAATTTGCATTTGTTTTTTTCCAAAGCACTGAATGAGCTGTTCTGGCTGTCTTCTGTTTTATAAGTCTGTGCACCTGAGTTCCTTGGGAACCCTCTTGCAGAGTTTCACCACCTTTATTCCTTCAAAGCCACCAATGCCCTGAAGAGCAGCAGCTCAGCCACGTGGGCCAGGTCCGTGTGCTGATGAAGGCGGTGGCTGGAGTGTGATACCCATAATAGACCCTTAGCCAACCTTTGCCGGATGCTGAGATGCTGCTGTTAGTTGTGCATGCACCTGCTAGGCCCACTCATGTACTGTCCCTAAGTCACTACTGTAGAGCAAACAATGCAACTTGTGTGTTGGGGACTGACCTCAGCAAATTATAAGCAATTAACCAAATTCGCCCTACCATTAATCATATTATTCTGCATTGCCGATTCATATGACCCCAAAATTGCCAAGTCTTTTCAGCTGTTATATATATCCAGGAACAAATGACTGCCTTCAATTCTGTCTCCATCCTGTTCTTCGAGTCAGCACCCAGCTGAGGCACGTGGCTAACAGTGGGAGAACAAGAATTACCATAGAGCTGCCAAGGATCCTTTGAGAGAGGACAAAATAGCTGAATGCAATTAAGCCTATTGTCAGTGGCTAAGGTACTTGGAATGACAGGTGTCTTGGAAGTGCAAGGTATTAGTGCTGTTGGTTGCTAAATTCCCAACCTAGAACTCTATCATTTTGCTAAGAAATTGCAGCAAACTCAATTTTTTTCTATCAAGTGTTTCCCTGGGTGCTAAGTCTATCACTGTTATAATATATTAATTTTTTTTTCCTTTGGTGACATTGATGATGGGGTACGTCTTCACTCTCTCTCACCTGGTACCTTCTCCGTGTCTTTAGGAGAGAATTTGGAATTGCTGGAATATTCTTGGCCATCCTTCATTTGGAATTTATGTGGTAATTTCAGTGAAACCGAGACCTTGTGCAGCAGTTTTCATCTTTTTCAAGGCTGCCTCTCTTTCTCGAGAAGCTGGAGAGTTTCCAATTATTCCTTCTGGTCTCTTTGGATGTGAATTGTAACAGATCAGCTGAGAGTCGCAGTTCAACATTGTTAAGCTTATCAATATAAATATAATGTTAAACCCCTTTTAGATAATTGGAGCTATGTGTGAAAATGTGACCAATTTGTGCATAAATTGGTCCTACACTTCTTCCTGGCAAAGACAGAGAGAGAGGGAAAGAGAGACCAACCATATGTGAAGTTGGTTTGCTTCTTCTCGGGGACTTTCCACACCTTGAATTCTTGATCTGGCTTTGTGGCTGCTGACAGTTGGAAACCTGCACAGGTTATGCCAAAACCATAAGGTCCTTTGCCCTTTTGAACCAAATTCTTCTGTCTTAGAGGCTGCACGGCGAGTATCAACAAGGCACTTGCATATCACACCAATGGGAGGGTTGCAGACAGTCTTGAGAATTAAACGTCTCCGCTTGGACAATTACCAAATTCAAAGAACCAAATGGAGAGACTGACGCCCATGGAGGGGGAAGGGAGGGGTGCCGAGGGAAATCCTGGAACTAACTCATCCCGCTTGGAAACCTTGCTGTCACTTCGGGATCCTGGAAAAGCTCATATTCTCCTCCTGGCTTCTCCTTACTGTGTGTGTTTGGGGTGGGGAGGAGGGTAGGATGGAGGGTGCGCTAGTTCACTTTTCCAGGCGTAAGTCCTCCAGAGAGAGTTAGGAGGCCTGAGATAATTATTCTAAAACTGCCCACAGCATTTTACAGCTTAAGGCGAGTGTTTAACAAAATCAGTTCCTCCCAACAATACTGAGCTAAATATTATTATACAATCTCTACCGATAAGGAAGTTGAGGTTCTCAGAAGATTAAAACTAAAAACAAAAAGAAACAAAGAAGGCTATTCAAGGATACTTGGAACCGCTTCTGAAGTTCACTCTGGAGTTTGTAAATTTTTACGCAGTGCATTTGCTCACCTGTAACAAAGCTGAAATGAGACCATAATTAAGGAAGAAAGTCGCTGAAGCGCTGCAGCCTGTGACGTCATCAAGCAGGCTTCTGGCTGGCCTGAACGTGGAGGTGGCACCCTGTTTCCACGAATTGCCAGCCCAAGATGTCCCTGGGGCTGGAGGCATTCAGTCAGGAGCAAAGGCTCCACCCCTCATCCGTTTACTGCTAGACTGACTTTCAGGATGCAGAATGAAAGACTCACCCAGATATTACAGAGGCCTGGGGGAAAGACAGACAGGACCTCTCCAGCAACTGCTGTCTCAGATACCGAAAGGCTCTACGAGGCCATGGTCTTTGCACAGAACCAAGCTTTGCAAGAAAGCAGAATTCTCATTTCCTTTACTCCGGCTCACCCAGAAAACAGAGTCTACCTGCAAGCCCTCCAGGTTTGACCTCTGACTTTAGGGATGCTCAGGGTGGGAGGACATATGACAGCCTCCCCAAATCCAAAAGATGCCCTGGCTGGGCACCATGGCTGACACCTGTGATCCCAGCACTTTGGGAGGCAGAGGCAGGAGGACTGCTTGAACCTAGAAGTTTGAGACCAACCTGGGCAACATGGTGAGACTTCATTTCTACTAAAAAATACAAAAAAAATTAATCAGGCATTATGGCATGCACCTGTAGTCCCAGCTACTTCAGAGGCTGAGGTGGGAGTATAGCTTGAGCACGGGAGATTGAGGCTGCAGTGGTCATGCCACTGCACTCCAGCTTGAGCATGGAAGTGACGGCTTGCCTCAAAAAAAAAAAAAAAAAAAAAAAAAGGTGCCCCACGATCTCATCTTTTGCCCTGGAAAGAGAGATGCTTTCTGGGAAAAATCAAAGATCTCTGTTTAAACTCATGGTTACATTTCCAAATGGACCCCAGGATGTAATGATCACATGCATTTTTCTCGACTCTTCACCTTTTCCCTCTAACTTGGGGAAAAGTAAGTGCATAAAGAGGTTTCTTGGGCATCACTTGCTCTGTTAAAGCAGCGTGATGAGTTAAGCAGACATGAATCAGAAAACATATGGACCCAATTTTGGTTTAAAAATTAATAGGAAAACACATTCTCATCAAACTCAAAACAATGAAAAATATTTTTTAAGGAGGCAAAAAATCCAAAATACAGCTGGGTTTGCCCACTCCACACCAATTCTTAACACCCATGGTCTCCTTCCTTGGTTTTCAAAAATAGCAAATTGTGCTGAAGGTTGTGTGGAACCAATTAGGACAGCATAAGTGAGGTGTGGGCTTCCAGCAGGATGGACCACCCAGTGCAGGGGCCTTACAAGGCATTGCTGGTGGTTGATGCTGTATCTCTAGACCTGGTGGAGCAGACAAACAGGGCAAGTCCCCAGGATAGAAGAGATATCCACACAGTGCCAGAGTGAAGAAGTCACAGATGTGTGTGTGACAGGTAAGCTAGATTCACCTACTGACCAACAAGCTCACAAGATGGAAAAGGTAAACCAAACCCAAGCAAGGTTCATCTTCTGTCAACCATTAGATGTGACCTTACCCTAAGGGAAGGACAGTTTATTCTTCGGGCATCGTTCCCAGCCTGTCTTCCCTTTGATAAAATTCTCCTCTCTCTTTCCCACAGCCCTCCAGCCATGGATTCTCAACATTCCAGTTGCCTTGAGCTGCCCCCTGGGATGGCTCCTCTGAACCAAAGCTGTTCCCTGGTGCCCCAGCATGTCCTGCCAGAGCCTCTAGGATGAAGGAGTTTGTTGGTAGAAGTGACAGGTGATGGGAGGGAAAATCAGAAATGTCACCCTCCATGGGTATCCAGCCAGCCAGACTGGAGCCTCTAAATGGCTCCAGCTCTTTCTAGATTTTCCTGGTTGATGACTCTTGGAGTCCATCCTCCTGGAAGCCCTGAGCCACCTTCTCACCTTGCCCTTCCTTCTCAGGAGACGATCTTGGTTTTTACTTTAAGGACTAAACAAAAGCCACCCGTTGAACCCATTGTCACCATACCTACCACGCTTCCCATATCTAAATCCATCGTTTTGTCTCTCCTCCCATGCGCCTCCCCCTGTGCAAAGCGAATCCCTCCAGCTTTGCACTGGGTTCCACTCTTGTTTCCTCCTCTGGGACCCTGATAACTTTCATCCTTTGCTCATAGACTGCTCATTTCCATGTAAGGCATTTTCAGGATGGTGCTTAAACGCACTGTCTGGAAGCCAGACTGTCTGTCATTGTATGGAAGGCTTGGGGGAAAACCCAGCTTCCCTGCGCCTGGTGTCCCCATCTGGGAAATGGAGATAATAATAATTCCCACCTAATGGACTTGTTTTGAATATGAAAAGGTTAATACATATAAAACACTTATGCAAGTGGCTAGCACATCATAAGCATGAAATAAATATAGGTTATCTTATTATCCCGGCTTCCTTCATGCCAACATTTAAATGTGATCATCTCTCATATTTAAGAAGGAATTCTTTCTCAACTCACATCTACAGCCAACTGCTGTCCTCTCTAAAAATTCACCCTTGCTATTGATTTTCTTGGGTGAGACAACTGTGTGCGCCTGTTGCTTTTCCCTCCTAATTTCTCCCTCCTTAGTCTAGGGTGGTCCAGCTCCAGTCCGTCCATTCTTGAAACTGCTTGCACGATGAACTTCCTGCCACTAAATCCAAGGAACACATTTCACTCCTGTCTCTTCACCTCTATGCACCCTTGGCTCTGGTGACCTTTTTGCTCTCTTCCAATACTACTCTGTGGGCTCTCACACCCTACCCCGGGCAGTTCCTCCTTGGCTTCTTTTGCTGTGCAGATTGATAATGTAAATGCAGATGTTTTTAAGAGTCTGATCTCACCTATTCCCTGGTTGTTGGCCTGTGATAACTCTTTCCAGCCAGCCTTCTTTCCTGAGCCCCGTTGGAAGTGGACCTTCAGATGTCTCATAGGCTCCCATATGAAGCCCTCCCCTTTATCCCCAAGCTGTTCCTCTGGGAGTTTCTATGTCCGTGGAGAGTATCAACTCGCACCCCATAGTCCAAACCAATGGTGTAGGGGTCATTCTTCAACTTTTCCTCTACTCTACGTTGATTCTATTTCCTAAATACCTATCAGACACCTCAGCATCTCTCCAGCTCCACAGCCATTACACCAACCTGGACTACTACTCTCCCTCCCTAGGTCACTAGGATCACCCTTCACTTGTTCTCTGGCCTCGCACCAGTCTCCCCTCTGATGCATGCCCTGCACTGCCCCAGGGAGATCTCCATCAAAAGTTCACTAAAGGTTTCCCATTGCCCTGAGGATGAGCACCAAATTCCTTAACTTGCTTTTCAAAGATCTCGAAACCACTTTTGCAAGAATTATGACAGGGAGAAAAGTTTAACCTAACTGACTCCATCTTGCTTCTGACCTCCCAAGTTAACTGTCTTTGCTCATTCCTGGACACAGGCCAAGCAAACTGTGGGAGGAATTAGCTTATAATTTCTCTTTGAAACAAGGATGATCATAGTCCCTCCCCAAATTGACCCCCTCTGGGGACTGAAACTGCCTTTGTAAGACTAATGAAAGGCCACAAGTTTAGGATTATGGGTGTGGGTGCCTGAATTCTGCTAAGCTATAGGTCCAGTGAAAGAATAACCAGCCATTGTTCCAGAAGTCGCAAGATTTGGAACTTCCCCAGTCACTCCTGTGGATAATATCACTATTGTCAAAACAAAAGATTGGTCTATGAGATATTTTTCAGACTTTTGTGTTCTGGTGACTGACTGACTCCACCTGGACCCATGACTCACAGCAAAGAGCTTATTCCTACCCAGAAACTCCCACCTAGAAAGTAACACAGTGCGTCGAAGGCTGTTTGAACACCCCTGTGATTTCATCCCCAACCAATCAGCAGCACCCGTTCCCTAGCCCCCTGGCCAACATAATTATCCTTAAAAACTCTAGCCTCCAAGCTCTCAAGGTGACAGTTTTGAGAAATGCCTCCTGTCCTTCTGTTCAGCTGGCCCTGGCATTAATAAGCTATTTCTCTACTGTAACACCACGGCCTCGGTGAATTGGTTTTATTTGTGCAGTGGGCAAGAAGAAACTTATTGGGCAATTATAGTCTTGGCTTACTGGCATCTGGTCTCATTGCCAATGGAAGTTCTCCATTTCATCTTTTATAGTCTGTGTTTCAGCCACATGGGTTTTAGTGGACTTTTGTCATGTATTGGTTGCCTAGCATCTGAATACTTTATTTTGATTTGGGGAGATTCTCCTGTGTGAATTTACACCAAAAGGGCTGTAGATACGCCCTCTCCCCCTCACTGGCAACTAGCATGTGATCATGTGACTCAGACATGGCCAGTTAGGTGGACAATGATGGCAGTGCCCCGCCAGTATCATAATGAACCTTGACTGGGTTCTTGGCAGCCCAACTTCCTTTGGCTACTGCTTGATTCCTCAGTAGTCCTGTCCTTTTATAAGCTACTTAATATTCTTCCAACAAATTCCTTTTCCTCTGAAGTTAACCAGAGTCAGGGTCTAGTACTTGTATTCAAGAACTCTGACACTGACATAAAATTTTTTGCAAGCCCTCTAACGTACAAGGCATGTGTGATGCTATCTGTACACACTTCACTTAGTTTTTTCCTACTAATTCTTCAGACCTGGATTTAAGATTTCTTCTTCATCTGAAACCTCACCCATCCCTGCCTCATTTAGACCAGATTTGGTGTCCTTGTGAATGCTTTCTGTAGCACTGGGTTTCTCTCTGTCATAGCACTCATCATCCTAAAATGTAATTGCTTATTAAGTTGTCTCCACTACTAGAAGCAAGGTGCTCAAGGACCCCACTTGTTTTTCCTATTCTTATATTCCCAGAACCCAGCATAGCATCTGTCACATAGTAGCTCTCACTAAATATTTGCTAAATGACTGAATGCATTGCAGCCTCATCCCAGTGCCCAAAGTTGTGACTGGACCCTCCTTTAAATTCAAATATCTTTAGAGATGTTCAGCTCCCAACATCCTACTGTGAATTACTTTCCAATTCATCTCCAAGCCCCACCTCCTAGCTCTCTTTACCCACTCTCTTAGAAGTCCACTGCCATGGCCACACTCACAGACCTGGATTCTGTCCTTGGAGAAGCAGATCTGTGATGTGCCATTTTGTGGTAGTTATGCATGAAATGCTACAGAGGCACTTGACCAAGAAACAAGCTAGAGGGAAACATCCTGCCAGAGGCTTTGGAAGGAGAAGTGCTGTGTAGGGATGGTAGGAGTGAAAAAACAGAAAAGGAACAAGGATGAGAAGGTGTCAGTCTCCCCCACTAGAATGCCAGTTCCATGTGAACTGAGTCCCTTTTTATCATTGCTGTATCCCCAGGTCTAGAGCAGAGCTTAGTGCATGGCAGGTACTCAATATGTATTTGTTGATTGATTGATTGATTGATTAACTGATTGAATGCATATTACCTACAGTGAAGCAACATAAAATACACATGCAAATATCTTGATATTTCCAGCATGAGGGATTCAGGAAACATTCCATAGAGCAAAACATGCATACAGCTATGCTCATTATCACTGATTGAAGATGGACAAAGTGTAATGGTCATGCCTTTATTTAGATAACACCAGAAATACTTAGTATGAACACTTTCACAATGTCATTTAAACACATGGTCTTCTAACTCTCCTTTCCTCACACTATCTTAATTCATTGCCCTTGCATTTTCCCAATTTGGAGTTTCTGTTTCGGAAGCGTGTCCCCCTGGGGAAGCATACAATCCTGTCCTCCTCCACCTTCATCCCTGGCCCCTCTCCACATAACAGTGTCTGATATTCCTTCCAGCCCATTCTTTATACATTGCCTTCCCAGCTGCTCCACCCCACTCCTACTAGAAGGCCTCCTTCAAGTCTGACCCGCTCTGAGAAGCCTCTTTTCATCATCTCAGTCCTCGTCTCCTGCCCTTCTCTGAACACTTACAGGACCTGGTTCTATATTGACTACTTCTGCTCTGTAGTTGTGTCATTTATGAGTTAAATCTGTCAGAGATAAAATTAAGTCTGAGACAAAACTCACAGCCTGTTTATTCATAAATACGTAGTAAGGAAACCCATCGGCTGTCACTTTTGTGGACAAGTGTTCAGGGGTGTTAAAGGAGAGTTCTTACACAGCGTAAAAAGAGGAAATACAGAGACAGTCTCTGATTCGCAAATATTATGCTTAGGTGGAATTTTGGAAGCTGGAGAGACTTTCTAATTGGTCTTCAGGTACTTTTGGCCATCCTTGGTTGGCGGTAATTTGGGGAGATTTCAAGAAAAGAAGGGTTGTTCAACATTGGGGTGGGGGTTTCCTGTGGCTGGTCATTTCCTGGAACTGGTGGGTGGGGTACTCGCCGCCGCGGCCAGCAGTCTCTCAAGTCTGATACTGTAGCTCATGGGCTGCCATGAGGGAGAAATCACGTCTCACACGTTGCTTGTATGTGCTTCCCATCTTGGCGTACAGCCAACGTTCAGTCCTATTTCCAGATTTAACATGAGGACTTGTTGAATCGGCTTTGGAGAAGGAAAGGTAACTGTACAGATACATGCACACCCACTGTGTGTGCGTGTGTGTATACTCCACTAGAAAATGAATAATTGATATAGGAAAGGGACATGAATTGATATGTACTATACATACTGCTCTCAGCATCTCCATCAAATAAATCCATCATATCTGAGTCAAAACTCATAGTCTAATTCATAAACATGAACTCATCAGCCATCACTTCTGTGGAGGAGGGTTCGACAATATTACAGAGTAAAAAGAGGAAGTCATGACTATATGTGCCCAGTGTCTGGCTGGTTTTGAGGTGACTGGGAAAGCTACAATCAGGCTGATGATGTCTACAGAGGACCATGCTGCAAGCCCCATCCCATGAGAAGCAACTGAGCTGCACTAGCTGAGTTTCTAAATGAGCCAGTGAGTATCTATCAGGACTGGGATGCTCTGGGAGAGGTAGGAGTCACCTGAAAGTTTGGAATAACCAGGAACAATGCATAGGAAGGGAATATTGCTGCAGCACTGCCTATGCGGATGAAAATGGAAATTTCACAATGGTGTCATAGAGCCCAATGTGCTATCACTCCATTGGAAACACTAATGTGAAACAGAAGTCAGGGGGTAGAACCCACAGAGAATAAAAACCTTTTGGGAAAATAGATGCTCAAGAAACATTTATTGATGAACAAAAATTCTTATCAGTGAGCACCAGATCACTGCCTCCCAGCACTGATGATGCCATTTTGCATTTTGGCCACATTGTGGATGTGGGGGCTGGTGGCAGCACAGTGGTGACCAGTGAGAAATGGCATCTGGTCACTCCAATGGCCCAGCCAAGTGAGATACTCGGGAGCTGGGGTGTTGGGAGTCGAGGCAACACTTAACATAGCCAAACTATTCTGCACTTTAGTGACCAAGTACTCGGGGGTGGGAGAAGAGCACCCCGAGGGTAGATGGCATTGAATGTGGCTGCCTCTGCAAATGAACCCATGTGCAGCACAAAATCTCTCTAGTGGCTGGCTGTGACTTTGCATCTCCCCGTGGCATTTTTTTTTCCTCCTCAAAATTAAATGACAGAGTCATTGTGCACTTGGAGTTCCCACAGTATAAATGCAATGGTCAGCCTTTTGATAAATAGACTTTGAAATGCTCTACATATGCCTACCACAAGCTTTTATCCATTTGGCTAATTTTATTCTTTGTAAGCCACAGAAGACGGGGAAAATGGCCCTGTGATTAGATCTAGCACAGAGACTGGGGAAGAGAAGTGGAATTTGAGCCGTCCTGCAAAGCCTGAGTAAAGCATCCTTTGTAAGAAAGGTGGAATCAGAGCATCAAAGAATCTTGGGGCTGCGAAGGACCTTCGGGGTCCCCAAGCCCTATGACTCCCAACCCTAACCCTCCAGCCTGGGTGTGTGCTTTTTTCAAAGAGCTCCCTGGGTTGGCTTTGGGTAGGTGGCTGTATAACAAAACAGCCTTGGCGTTACGACACTGGGTTCAAAACTATGTGTTTCTACCACTGTTCTGTGCTTCTGTTTGCTTTTCTTACAAAAGGACAGAACGTAGTATTTATCTCATAGGGTTCTTGTAAATAGTACACATGGTCACCCCTGTAGGGTTTTTAGAACAGGATTTAGCATAATATATCAATCATGATCAAGATCAAGATGAGGAAGAAGGGCTAAGTTGGCAAACCACTGATTCAACCTAGCTGCTGACACAGCCCAGAAGTGGTGTTTTGGTGTCCTGAAGGTGTCATGCTCTGCATTCCTGCTGCGGACAGCCTGGCTGTTAGAGTGTATCCTGATCTGATCTTATCTATAGCTCTGCCTCTGGAGATGTTTGCCAGCAAGCCTGGGTCCTTGCTGTCATGAAAGCTGTTGCAGAAGGCCTGGGCTATGCTGGGTTTGACTCAGGATCTTGCAGGCTCACTATTTCCCTAAGAGCAGGAGCTCAGATAGTAAGTCCCCATGGAGGGCAGGTTCTTATGGGTAAAACCTCAGAACAGAACATTTACAGGGTCCTCTGCTGTTAACATGCAGGGATTCCTCCCTATCCTGGTGTCTTAGGTCAGATTTCCTCACCACCTCCAGAGCCCTCAACTCAGCATGTCCCGTGAGCTAATGAGAATGAGCCCTGTATTAGTCCATTTTCACACTGCTGATAAAGGCATACCCGAGACTGGGTAATTGATAAAGAAAAAGAGCTTTAAGGGACTCACAGTTCCACATGGCTGGGGAGGCCTCACAATCATGGCAGAAGAGGAAAGGCACGTCTTACATGGCAGCAGGCAAAGAGAGAATGAGAACCAAGTGAAAGGGCAAACCCCTTATAGAACCATCAGATCTCGTGAGACTTATTCACTACCATGAGAACAGTATGGGGGAAACTGCCCCCTTGATATAATTATCTCCCACTGGGTCCTTCCCACAACACATGGGAATTGTGGGAGCTACAATTCAAGATGAGATTTGGGTGGGGAGAGAGCCAAACTATATCAAACCCCTACTGTGGGATGTTAGGAAATGCCTATCAGGCTGTGTGATTTTTGTCCCACAGTGTACACATTTTCTGGAGAATCACAGGACATGAAAACAAATATGATTTCATTACATGAACCTTTCCAACATTTGACCAAATATTAAACTTATCAGGCCAATTTAACTGACAGTTATAGCATACTTCCTGAATCCGAGACACAGAGACAGGCACCAAGCAGGAAGAAGGTGGTGATATGGCCAACAGAACAGAAAATCAGAAGCCCTATAGTGGTGGTGCCACAGAAACAGTGGAAGGTGAAGTTTCTGCATGGGTCAGGCATACATTGGTGAGGCACATTCGAGGCCAGCCTCATGGATATGTCACCTGTGTAGTCCCACAGATCTGTCACTAGGACCCCCCAACCTGGCTTATTGTCCTATTGTTGCCATTTTGAAATTCTTTTTTTTTTTGAGACAGAGTCTTGCTCTGTCACCCAGGCTGGAGTGCAGTGGCACGATCTTGATTCACTGCAACCTCTGCCTCCCGATGTTCAAGAGATTCTCCTGCCTCAGCCTCCCAAGTAGCCTGGAACTATAGGTGCCCACCACCACACCTGCCTAATTTTTGTATTTTTAGTAGAAACCAGGTTTCACCATGTTGCCCAGGCTGGTCTCGAACTCCCAACCTCAGGTGATCTGCCTGCCTCGGCCTCCCAGAGTGCTGGGATTACAGGCGTGAGTCACCGCACCTGTCTGAAATTCTTAATCATCTTTGAACAAAGGTTTCTGCAGTTTCATTTTGTAGTGGGCCCTGCAAATTTGTAGCTGTTCTGGATTTAATTGTAAATGTCCATGGCCTGCTGACACCCACTGTATACTGTACCTCTTCTTCCTCTTCCCAACTGCCCAAAACATTGGATTGTCTCTGAGTTAAGGACACCAGACTAACCCACAATCTCTGCTCCCAGACGCTGGTTGTCAAAAGCTATGTCATTTTTCTGTACTTGCCCTAAAGTTGCACAGGAAAAGCCCCATGTCCCAATGTGTGCACACACCCCTCAAAGATGAGGTGTCCCTTGCTGCAGTTCATACCTTGGCTAGAAGATTCAGCGTTTTGTGTCCTCGGCTACCCTGAGAGGCTTAAGAAGCTTTGCTCTATTCTTTTGGTGAAAAAAATCAGGATGAGTGAGCTGCCTACCCCGGGCCACAGCTCCCCAAAGTCTGGCTCAGGCTGGCTGCTGAGGTGCAGCATTGAGGAGCCCGTTTATGATTTTGATCACTGCTCATCACAAATGTCCACAACCAGACTTCTCTTTGCTCATAGGCAGTAGACAAAGCAATCATGCACATTTTATGGAGGAGGACGCTGAGGCTCTGAAAACAAGTGCTTGTTTGCACTTCCTGGTGCTTTGCTTGGCTGAAGTTTGAGATAAAGAACGGGAAATCCCACCCACAGACTGTCAGGGTTGCCATTTCAATGCCATTCTCAGGTAGAGAACTGAGCTAGCACATCCACCTTTGGAAGAAATCGCCCCCTGAGTTTAAGGAGAAGCCTGCACATTGCAGGGGCTGGCAGAGGGGAGCAGTGCTGGGAAAGACTGGAAAGGCTTAGCTTCTTGCCAGGAATTTCCATTGGAGCATGCCTCGTGCAGACTCTGGAAAGACAAACTGGTTCTTAAAATATCTTCAGGTCTGGATGGCTGGGCTCGCCAATCCTTCCCTCCACGTGGCAGCTCCTTCTTGACTAGCATGCTCTCCGTGGTTCTTAGATCATTAACAGAGAAAACCAGCCACCACTGGGGACTGTAGGAGGTGGATAAAGAATATTCCATTGTCATAGAGCTTTACAGGGATTCTGGAAATGACAGCCCAGGATAACTCCCTCATTGTATAGATAAGCAGGCTGCAGCCTAGAGAGAAGGAAGGGGCTCTTACTCCCATCGACCTCTTCAAAACTCCATTACTCCCAGATTGTTCATGCTCTGATGGCCGTGGCGGATTGAAGCCTGGTTTCCAACCAAGTGCCTTGTGGTTTGGACTAGGGGCATACACTTACCTCAGTGGGACTACCACAGTCTTTCTCCTCACACTGTAAAATCTGGACTCAACCCTGATTGACTGGTGGAGGCCCTGGAGCTTTGAGATCATATAGAGTGTGGTTCAACCTTCTTCCATCCCATGGATGTTAAAGGAGGTAAAACCCACTAATGAAGGGAATGGATGGAAGCCAAAAGGAAAACAACCCAGTCAGTTGCAGAGAGGCAGTGAGCGAGAGTCCTCTTGGTTCCTTCTGCTTCTAAGGACCTCATTCCACCTAATGATTTCACTTGTGGGTCATCCTCAGGCTGCTGTGGGCCATCCTCAGGCTGCTGTGGGCACAGGTTGCACGGCACAATCTGGGGACCCTTTGGGTTCTGGCAGCCTCAGCTGGCAGCCCCTCCAATTCTGTTTTGTATTGCCCTGACACAGATGCAGAATGTATATCCTTTCTTCAATTTCCACAACTACTCACTTACAACATTCTGTGCACTGACTTCCCTAAAGTGTCTTTGGAGAGTTAATATGAATGTCCTCATGTCAACACAATGGACAAAGCGAATATGGACAAAGCATTCACTTTTAATACCATGGTCGCTAAAAGAGATGTGGCCACTTCCATAAGTACACCACCCCCACCATCTCCTTGCCCAGCTTGGCTCTTCTGCCACTTCCAAGGGTCTGATGATGGAGAGGGTGGCAGTTGAGGTACCTTCCATGGCTGTCCTCCCTCTCAACTCCTCTGCTCCTCAATCTTACCCTACACGCTGAGTTTTATGGAAGAACTTTGATCCAATGGCAGTGGTCTTTGGAGGGGGATTTATTAGGCAGGGGTTGCTGAAGCTGTTCTGACCCAAAGCTCAGGCATCCTGCCATAGCAGACTCGACACCTGGCAATATCAAGTAGGTTGGTATTTTACCCATTTAAATGTACAGTTTTGTGAGTTTTTGTACGTGTATACAGTCATGCAATTGCCACAACAATGAAGACATTTAAAACTTCCATCATTCCAAAAATTCCCTTGGGTAGTTCTGCAGTCAATACAACCCTCACCCCTAGCCCTGGAGAACCACTGATCTATTTTCTGTTGCTATAGAATTGTACATAAATGAAATCTGACAGCATGTAATGTTTTCTGTTGGATTTCTTTCACTTAGCATAATGCTTTTGCAGGTTCATTCATGTTGTAACATGTATCGGTGCTTTTTCCTTTTTTATTTATTGCTATATATTATTCCATAAGATAGTTATACCACAATTTATTTATCCACTCACACGCTAATGGACAGCCAGGTTGTTTCCAGGGTCTGGCTATTATAAAGAAAGCTAGAAAAGACTTTTGTATACAGGTCTTTGCACAAGCATATGTTATCATTTCTCTCAGGTAAATAAATATCTAGGAGTAGGATTGCTGATCACAAGGTACATGCATTTTCAATCTTATAAGAAACCGCCAAATTGTCTTCCAAGTGGCTGTGCCATTTTGCATTCTTATCCTCAACATGTGAGAGTGACAGTTTTCCCACATCTTCATCAACACTTAAGATTGTCAGTCTTTGTAATGTTAGCTGTTTTAGTGAGTGTATAGTGGTGTCTCCTTATGTTTTATTTAGTGAGAACTACATATAGTTTATTGCACTTGGTGGTTTATAATATACCACAAAGATATATAACATATAAAAGGTTTTGATGATTGTCTAAGTTTTTTCTTACAAAAACTAATAATTTTTATGTTTTTTTATTTTGACACAAAATAATTGTACATATTTATGGGATACAACGTGATGTTTCAATTCATGTATACCTTGTGCAATGATCAAATCATGGAAATTAGCATATCTAGCACTTCAAACATTCATCATTTATTTGTAGTCAGAACTCTCAAAATCCTCTCTTCTATTTTGAAATATTCTATTTATTTATTTTTTAAATTTTTTTATTATTATACTTTAAGTTTTAGGGTACATGTGCACAACGTGCAGGTTTGTTACATATGTATACACGTGCCATGTTGGTGTGCTGCACCCATTAACTCGTCATTTAGCTTTAGGTATAGTCGCAGTGCTGTGCAATAAGACACCAGAACCTATTTTTTATATCTAATTGTGACTTTTACCTATTGACTAATCTCCCCCCATTCTCCTTGCCCGACTCTCCTTAGACCCTGGTAACCACTGTCCTAGTCATTACTTCTATGAGGACGTCTTTTTAAGTTCCACATAGGGATGAGATCATGTACTATTTGTCTTTTGGTGCCTGGTTTATTTCACTTAACATGATGTCTTCCAGGTTCATCCATGTTGTCCTAAATGACAGGATTTCATTTTTTTTAATGGCTGAATGGTATTTCATTGTGTGTATACACCACATTTTCTTTAATCATTTTTCCACTGATATTTAGTTTTTTTCTAAATTAATTAATTATTTTTTATTTCAATAGGTTTTTGGGGAGCATGTGGTGTTTCGTTACGTGAATAAGTTATTCAGTGGTGATTTCTGAGATTTTGGTGCACCGATCACATAAGCATTGTACACCATATCTGATGTGTATTCTTTTATTCCTCATCTCCTTTCCACCCTTTCATTATATCACCCTTATGCCTTTGCATCCTCATAAGTGCTCCCACTTATGAGTGAGAATGTACAATGTTTGGTTTTCCATTTCTGAGTTACTTCACTTAGAATAATGGTCTTCAATTCCATCCAGATTGCTAGAAATGCCATTATTTTGTTCCTTTCTATGACTGAGTAGTATTCCATGGTGTATATATATACTACATTTTCTTTATCCGTTAGTTGATTGATGAGCATTTGGGCTGGTTCCATATTATTGCAATTGTGAATTGATTGATGGGCTCTTAGTTTGATCGCATATTTTGGCTACTGTGAATAGTGCTGCAATAAACATGGGAGTACGAGTATCTCCTCAACATACTTATTTTATTTCCTTTGGATGTATACCCAGTAGTGGGATTTCTAGATCATATGGTAGTTGTATTTTTAGTTTTTTAAGGAACCACCCATTGTGGTTTTGATTTGCATTTCCCTAAATGTTAGTTACGTTGAGCATTTCTTCATATACCTGTTGGCTATCTGTATGTCTTCTTTTGAGAAATGTGTATTAAGGTCTTTGCCCATTTTATATCAGATTTTTTTTTGTTTGTTTTGTTATTGAGTTGTTTGAGTTCCTTACATATTCTGAATTTTAACCTCTTGTCAGATGAACTGTTTGAAAATATTTTTTTCTCATTCTATAGGCTGTCTCGTTATTCTGTTGATTGTTTCTTTTGTGTAGAAAAATTTTGGTTTAATCTAATCCTATTTGTTTATTTTTCCTTTTGTTGTCTGTGCTTTTGGAGTCATATTCAAAATATTCTTACCCAGTCCAATGTCATGAAGTTTTTCCCGTATGTTTTCTTCTAGTAGCTTCATAGTTTTGGGGCTTACATTTAAGTCATTAACCCATTTTGAGTTGATTTTCTATTTGCTGAAAGATAAGGGTCCAATTTCCCTCTTCTGTATGTGAATATCCAATTTTCCCAGTACCTCTTATTTAAGAAATTGTCCTTTATCCACTGTATGTTCTAGACATCTTTGTGGAAAATCAGTTGACCATAAATGTATAGGTTTTTTTCCTGGGGTCTTTATTCTGTTCTATTGGTCTGTGTGTCTGTTTTTGTGCTGGTACTGTACTGTTTTGATTACTATGGGTTTGTAGTACATTTTAAAGTCAGATACTATAATGCCTCCAGATTTGTTCTTTTTGCTCACATTGCTTTGGGTATTTTTAATCTTTCATCTTTTATTTTTATTTTATTTTGTCTCTTTCAAATTTTTTATTTACTTATTTTTAAATTTTATATTTATTTAAATTATTATTTTATTAAATTTTTATTTGTTATTTTATATTTATTTTTATCTTTTGTGATTCTATATAAATTTTAGGATTATTTTTTCTGTTTCTGTGAAAAATGTCATTGGAATTTTGATAGGAATTGCATTGAATTTATAGATCACTTTGGGAAGTATGGACATTTTAACAACACTAATTTATCCAACTCATAAATATGAGATATCTTTCCATTTATTTGTATCTTTTTCAATTTTTTCTCATCAACATTTTATGGATTTCAGTGTACAGGTCTTTCATCTCAGTTTCAGGATACAAAATCAACATACAAAAATCAGTAACATTTCTAAATGCTAATAGTGAACTATTTGAAAAAAAAATCAAGAAAACAATATTATTTACAATAGCTACCAAAAAAGTAAGATATGTAGGAATAAATTTAACCAAGAAAGTGAAAGATCTCTACACTGAAAGCTACAAAACATTTATTACAAAAAATTAACATTTATTTAAAAAATTGAAGAAGAGACAAAAAAATGGAAAGATATCATATGTTTATAGATTGGAAGACTTAATATTGTTAAAATGTCCATACTATCAAAAAGTGATCTACAGATTCAATGCAATCTCTATCAAAATATTAACACTATTCTTCACAGAAATAGAAAAGTCATCTTAAAATTTGTATGGAACCACAAAGACGCTGAATAGCCAAAGCAATCTTGAGTAAAAATAAACAAAGCTGAGGGCATCACACTATCTGACTTCAAAATACATTGCAAAGCTATAGTAACCAAAACGGCAAGACACTGGCATAACAACAGACATATAGATCAGGGAAACAGAATAAAGAGCTAAGGACAAAATCCACATAGTTATAGTCAATTGATTTTCCACAAAGGTGCCAAAAACACTCCATGAGGGAAAGAACAGTCTCTGCATTGTGATTTTAGCTTGCACTTCCTGAAGGGTTAACAATATTGAACCTCTTTCGATATGCTTATTTGCCTTACTTAAATTATTTTGGTTGAAGTATATGTTGAAATCTTGTCTATCTTTTAGAAGGATTTTTTTTAATTAATAGGTTGTGCAAGTTCTTTATTCTTGCCTTTTGATTTTCTCAATGATCTTTTAATTAGAAAAAGCTTTAAATTTTGATGAAGCCTGTTTTATTATATTTTCTTTCTTTTATGGCTTATTCCTTTTGTGTGCTGTCTGAGAAATCTAGCTTGAGGTCACACAAATTTTCTCCTATTTTTTTCTAGAAGCTTTATGGTTTTAGCTCTTATATTTAGGTTTATGATTCATTTTGAATTGCTTTTGTGTATGGTATCAGGAAAGGGTGAAGGTGATTTTTTTCCCAATAGCTATCTAGTTATTCCAGCATTATTTATGGAAAAGACTCTTATTTCCCCCATTGAATTACCCTGGCACCTTTGCCCTGGTATCTAACCTTCACTTGAAAGTTGGTTGAAGCAATCACAAAAGACCACTTTACTCAAGGTAGAAGGACAGCTGAAAAGGAGAAACGGGACTTCCCTTCTGAAGTGGAGACAGTGTCTAAGACTCGGGCCTCCGTTCACAAACTGTCAGGAATGATTTTGCTAACAATGCGGCTTTCCATAGCTTGATATCATCCTTTAATATAGCACAAATGTTTCTGCCTTTCCCCCTCCTTCTGGGGAGCCCTCGATGCCATAGTTAGAAGTTGAAGTAACTCTCAGGAAACCAGGTAGGAGAACTTAGAATCTTTAGATATCAAAGCTAGAAGGAACCAATAACCTAATGAAGCACACACTCTTCATTTGCAAAAAAAGCAGGAAAGAGGCCCAGAAAGGTTAAGTGACTTTTCCAGCATCACACAGCAATGAAATGGCAGAGATAGGAGCAGATTCCAGGCCTCCCAACTGCTCCCTGGTGTCTGACACTCATCTTCCCCACAATAGCCTCCCTCCTAGTGATTTCTCTGAAGATGAGTGGTTCACCATGTATTGGAACTTCACAAAATCATCTGCAGGAGGCGTGGCCTCAAGTGGAGCTTGACATAGCCCTGGCTGTGGAAAGCAAGGAGGCAGGAAGCTTTAGTTAGTTAGCAGCACCAACTCCTTGCCATAGCGGTCATCTGAAATGGCTTAGTTGCCTTCTAATTGCTCCCAAACTGTTGCATATGCCAGGCTTTGGGTGTTTCACATCATCCAGGTTTCCCCAGCCCAGGACCCTTGCTCATTCATGTGGCTGCTCCACGGCCACAATCTGTTGCAGACAGAATGCATAGCAGGCATGCATGCATCACAGCAGTGGTGGGTATGTGTTCTGTCCCCGTCATGTGTCTTCAGAGTCTGCAGAGCAAGTGCAAGGCCAGGCTGGAGGAGCCACCCAGGATGGCAACCACCCGCTGAGGTGGTGCATTGGCTGAGATCTCAGCACGGGAAACATCAGCCCTGACAGTGACATCACAGATCCTTGTGTTCAATTCCCTTCTTTGCAGATGGGAAAACTGAGTCCTAGAGAAGATAGGCTATGTTCCCAATGTCATACAGCAGAGTTGCATAGCAAGCACTTTGACAGAGAGAAATTCAACTCTGTACACCATTGATTCTTTGCTTTTGTTTGATGAGACTTAAAATGAAAATTATATTTTGTATTTGCACTCCTTATTATATACTTCACAATTGCATTGGCATTTATGCATCCAAATTACTGGATGGTGTTATCTACATAAATCCATGTATACTGTGCTTTATGAATGTTTTATAGTACATGCAGCCAAAATAACCCTTGAAATGTGATTTTCATCTTACCCAGTGTCTTAGAACCTCGTTCCCTCTGAAAGATGTGGCTTTAATGTGGAGCTATTTAATTGGGTGGGGAAGAGGGGATCCTGACTCCTAGTTAAGCACTCTTTCCCCAGCACCAAGCTGCCTTGATCTTTCAGTGAAATGTCCAATTTTTGTCGGAGGTTCCCCCTCCCCAAGACAAAAAAGGGGAGTGCTGGATGGTGGTTTTGCCAGGAAGTTAGCGATGAGGGAAAATGCAAGTAGCAAATGTCCATGAAATGGAGTTTCTCACCATCTCAACAATAAGGATTTAATTTGCAAAGTGCCCCCCACCCCCACTACTTTCCAATCAGCTACAGCAAGGCTTCCTGGGGCTGAGAGCAGCCTGAGCCCTGTCCCTTTAATGTGGGGTCCTCCTCTGGGCTCTTCCTCTCTCTGGGAAGTGACTGTGCACAGGGAAAGTGTAATTGGCAGGCTGTGACACTGCTGTCTGCAAGTGTCTCTCTAAGTGGAACGCATTTCAGCTTTATCTGGTGATGTCTGCTACCTGAGAAAGGCCCTGGGCCATCTCAAAGGGCTTGTAGCAGCTAATTGTGCCTGTTAGGACCAGCAATTAGCTGGGGATCTCTGGACTTCGAAGCTCCAACACCCACCAGCTTTCCGTTCCTTTCTCTCCCTTTCACTTAACTAGCCCAGCCTAATAGAGGCAGTGAAGGACAGGCAGGTGAGGGGCAGACAGGACAAGGAAGGTGGAGGCTGGCGGGGCCTCATCCTATGCCCCTCTGAGTCCTGCACTCCACCCTTGCTCAAGAGAACCTGCGAAAAGAAACAGGCACCAGCTCTGCTCTCATGCTGTAAATACATCCTCTTTATTGCAGGACCAGAGCTAGAAGCTTATTAATCGGTATTGGGAGTCATGCTGCCCCTGTTTGTACAGTTTAAGCGGGAGTTGGAAGATGACAATAAAAAGCTAATTAGGCGCAGGTCATAAAGGAGATCACACATGCATGGTGTCTGCTGGTTACTATGGGCACACGATGGTTTCGGTGGAAACACGAGGCAGAACGTCTGAAAATTAAGACAATAAATCAGTTTCATTGAATAAAAGCCACGCATTTACCCATTAATTAAGGATAATGGTATCCTATAAGCTTTTTGTGTACCACAGGTAATTTGTTGTACTTTGCCGTAATAGTATACGTTGAAGATTAAAAATTCAGTATACCGTACAAGTAATGGATGCACACAGCTCTTCCTCTGTTCTCAGAAGCAGCTAAAGGTTCATGCATTAGCACAATCCCATATTCAGGCTCACCTGATCTGCCTTTGTCCAGTGACTCAGACTAATTATTAGGCATGTTCTTTCTCTGGTGGCTTGCAGTGAGAGGGGAGTGACCCTCCGTCCCACTGTGTCTGCTAATGTGCCATTTGGGTTTTATTTTTTAGCAGCTATCACCCATCTCCTTTCTTCACAAAACTGTACCCTTATATTTTTGGGGGGGATTTCCCCCAAGTTTTGCAGTCTTGAAGGGCTGTCAATCAAGGTGCCCAAGGCAGGATATAATCAGAGCTCAGCCAGTCAAGCTCTGTGTCCCAGGACTCAGACGCAAGCAGAGTAATGTAAGGGCAGAGGAAAACAAGGTCCTGGGAGCTCTATTTAGGATAGAGCTGATCAACCTAGTTGACAGGATGATCAACTAGGTTCTGCCTAGGAGATCTCTAAGACTCCCAACAGTCACTCTTCAGGGTAGGCAGAAGAATGCCCTGGGGATTAGGAAGACACCCACTTCCTAATCCCCAGAACCTGTGAAAATGGTACCTGACATGGAAAAAGCAACTTCACAGTTGTGATTAAATGTGCTGACTTTGAGATGGGTAGATAATACTGGGTTTTCCAGGAGGAACTCATGTAATCACATGAGTCCTTAAAAATGGGGAACCTTGGCCAGACGTGGTGGCTTACGCCTGCAATCCCAGCACTTTGGGAGGCTGAGGTGAGAGGATCGCTTGAGGCCAGGAGATCAAGACCAGCCTGGGCAACCTAGTGAGACACTGTCTCTACAAAAATAAATAAATAAATAAATAGATAAATAAATAAATAATTAGTTGGGTGTGGTAGCACATGCCTGTAGTCCCAGCTACTTGGTAGGCTGAGGTGGGAGAATGGCTTGGGCCCAGGAGGTCAAGGCTGTAGTGAGCCGTGATTGCACCACTGTGCTCCAGCCTGGGCAACAGAGTGAGACCCTAAGAAAGAAAAAAGAAAGAAAAGATAAAAGGCAAAGAAAAGAAAAGAAGGAAGGAAGGAGAAGGAAAGAAGGAAAGAGAGAAAGAGAAAGAGAAAGGAAAGGAAAAGAAAGGAAAGGAAAGGAGAAAGGAAAGGAAAGGAAAGGAAAGGAAGGAAAGGGGGAGGGAGGGAAGGAAGGGAGGGAGGGAGAAAGGAAGGAAGGAAAGAAGGAAGGAAGGAAGGAATCCTTTTTCAGCTGAGTCAGAGAAAAAGATGACAATAGGAGAAGAGTCAGAGTCTTCTCCTATCATAGGATATGAGAAGGACTTGACCACCATGCCTGACCATTTTTGAAGATGGAGGAAGATGACCACCAACCACAGGATGCGAGCAGCCACTAGGAGCTGGAAAAGGCAATGAGATGCATTATCCACTGGAGCCCACAGGGAGGAGAGCAGCGCTGCTGACACGGCGATGGTAGCCCAACGACACCTGTGCCCGACTTCTGATCTATGAAACTGTAAGATGATAGATTTCTATTGTTTGAGCCATTCACTTCGAGGAATTTGTTACAGCAGCAAGAGAACGTTCACACTGTTGAGGCTCTGCCCTCAGACTTAGCCAGATTGTGTGTCTGCTGCTTGTAACCAGCTCTACCTATCAGAACTGGAGAAAGCAACTTTGCCTTCTGTTGCCTCAAGTAAATTTGGATGGGCCATAGGTATAATTCACAGCTCAGGGTAGGCTGGCTGGCCTGGCAATGAAACAGAGCTGGAAATGAAAGGTGCTGCCTATTCTGTCTTCCCATGTTTCCAGTGCCAAACCACACCCCAAAACAACCATGGACACGTTGATGTCGGAAAGACCTCTTGGTCTCCCCTTCCCTCTCTCCTTCCTCTCTCTCTTCCTCTTCCCTCTTCCCTCTTCTTTTTTGCCCTCTTCATTTTTACTCTTTCATTTTCAGAACATGAATGCCTGGATCTCCCAACCATTGCCACACCAAAACTCCATTCACTGGTTCTGGGAAGGCACATGGATGTATGATTTTTATAAAATAAGCTCACCTGAGAATGCTGATGCGTATGAGATTCAGGTGCCTGGGAAGGGCCAATGGCCTAATTTAAAGCCAATATTTCCAGATAACATAATGAAGACTTAGAGGATGTAAGTGTCCTGCCCAAGGTCACACAGCTGGCCAGATGCAGAGAACACCAGGTTCAGTGCTCTTTCCGTGACCAGGGGCTGCTGCCAACTCGAGGACATTAGAGAATTCAGTGGACCCTCTGACATCTCTCAGTTTAGAAACCTTTCTCTTTTAATTGGAGCATTTCATCCATTTACATTTTAATGTAATTATGTTATGTTGGGGTTTTAATCTACCATCCTCCTAGGTGCATTTGATTCGTCTTCTTACCCACTCAGTGCCCCTTTTAGTTTTGGGGGGTTGGTTATTTCTTTAGTTCTTCTAGTGTTTCTTCTGTCCTTCAGAAGATATACACTCAGTTACTCTTTTCTGCTTACCTTAGTGCCATGGTTGTCCACTGGGGCAATTTCAGCGGATGTTTGACAATGTCTACAGACAGTTTTGGATGTCACCATGGCAGTGGGTGGAGGGGAGGGTGTTGCTAGTGGTGACTAGTAAGTGGAGGCCAGAAATGCTGCTAAACTTCCTATAGTACACAGGAAAGTCCCTCCCAATAAGGAGTGTATGGCCCCAAATCTCAACAGCACTGAGGCTGAGAAACTCTGCCCTAGAGATGACAACTTTTATCTTTGACTCATGAAAATTTAATGTCAATTTGGTAACTTTACAAGTTTCCCTGAAAGTGTAATAGAATACTGCAACTCCTTTGCCCAATTTCAACTCATGTGCTATCAGTGTTGGGCATTCTCCATATATTTTAAACCCCACAAGATATCATTGTTATTTTTGATATAGTCAGTTCTTCATTTAGACTTTCCCAGAGCTCTGCATTTC
This sequence comes from Pan paniscus, assembly GCF_029289425.2. Taxonomy (NCBI): domain Eukaryota; kingdom Metazoa; phylum Chordata; class Mammalia; order Primates; family Hominidae; genus Pan; species Pan paniscus. Next base: position 36,920,314 of record NC_073269.2, read on the forward strand.
TTCCTGGATCTCTGACCTTCCAGATGGAATCCTTTTCCTTCTGCCTAAAGAACTCCCTTTATCTCCTGGAGTGTTGATCTATCTGCTGGTAAGAAGTTCTTTCAGTTTTCGTTTGTCTGAAAATGTCTTCATTGAACTTTTTTGTTGTCTTTATGATTTCTAGTATGTTTATTGATGGCTACATGTAGAAAACACCACTGCCTTCACAATGAAATTGTTCTGCACAACCACAATACTATTATCACACTTAAGAAAATTAAAATTGATTAAATAATATCTAAAATAGAGTGAATATTCAAATTTCCACACTTGTCCCCGATACATTATGATAGCTGGATCCTCTTATAAGGATTCACCTGATTGTCAGGTCTTTTGTCTTTTTCAAAAGTCTAGAATACACTTTACTTATTTTTTAAATTATTGTTATTCCGTTTGCAGTTTTTTGAAGAACGAAGCTAGTTGTTCAGTAAAATATCTCACATGCTGTATTTTTCTGATTATTTCTCCAGATTTGATTTAGGTTTAGTACTTCTGGCAGGAATACTACATAAGGAATGTGCATACTTCTTGTTGTTACATGTCAGGAGGCACATAATGTCAGGTTGTTCTACTAGTGAGGGTCACTTGGTTAAGGTGGTTACTGCCAGGTCTCTTCCATGCAAATATATTTCTTTGGTGGCTAGCATGCTAATAAGCAAGTATATTTTGTGATCAGTAAAATGCCTTACACTGTGAGACTGTGACATGTCACCATCTCCAACATTTCACCCAGGGATTTTAGCACCTATTCATGATTCTTGCCTGAATCAATTATTGCACTGGGGATTACAAAGTGGTGATTTTCTCATTTTATACTCCCTTCTATATTGAGTAGTGGTTAATGTTTTTTGGAAAAGAAGAGTTTTGAGCACTGTCTTGCTTTTTGGAAAAACAATGTATCTCAAGCTTATTTTGTATTTCCCCTGTCCCAGGTGTGCAGTCACTTTTCAAAGGAGCCTTGGGGTTCTTTAATGGGAAATGGTATTTAGGAGCCAAGATCTGGGCTGCAGGTGTGCTCCTCATCAACCAGCTGTTATTGTCTTTAGCCCACTTTAATGGGAGGAATTAGGAAATACATTTTTCCCTTAAAATTCTGAATTCATATTGATAACCTCCAATTCAATAGGAAATTGATTCATATTTGCATTTTCCTTTTACCACACTGAGAACCCTACTTTGCAGCAACATGTTTACACTTTTTCTGTAAAATCCTGAATTTATACTGAAAATCTCCAGTTCAGTAGGAAAGTGATTCATATTTGCATTTTCCCAACCACTTTGCAGCAACATGCTTATACATTTTCCCTATTCTAGAATGCACACAATAGTTTCAGAATTGCACAGGAAGACAACTGCCATTAACAAACCTCCCAAACAAAGGTCAAGATTTCTTTGCAGAATTAAAAGTATATGTATTTTTAACTTTAGAATATAGCCTTCCTGTAGGAATGTGTGATTAGAGTAATATGTTCAAAAGTTACTTGAATTAATTTTTTATTTCTATGGTTATCAATTTGAAGTACAATTTTATTAATTCGCATCTTCACATTTCCTTTTTATCCCTTTGATATAATTTTACTTTTGCATACATAAAACATTTACAGTTTCAAAATTCAAAGCTATATAAAAAGATAAACTCAGAGGAGTCTCACACATAAATTTCACCCAATCTTACTCCTACCCATCACCAGAGGAAAATCTTTTTATTATTTTCCGGTATATTTTTTCTGTGTTCCTTTGTGCCAAATAAGTAAGGATGTATATATGTAAGTATACAGAATATATATGTATACATATGCATGAGTTTGTATACATATATATTATTTCCCAGTTGTTTTTAATAAAAGTATGATGTAATTTATATAGCTTCCTTTTTGCCATTGATAAAATATTCAGGAAATTACTCCATTATTCCATTATGCTTTATACAGATATTCCTCATACTTTGTTTGAGTTGAATATTGTTTTATTATGTGGATACAACAAAGTTCATTCGAACACCTTTTCTATGAATAAACACTTGGGTTGATACTGCTTTGTATTATTTCAGGGTAAATTCCTTAGTGGACTTGCATTGCCTTTTTTTTTTTCTTTAAGGTTTTGTGGTTTTATTTTGTTTTCCTATTTTCATCTGAATATTAAAATCCTTGTCCAGATGCAGAAAAAAATTTGTTGGTATATTCATTGTGATTACTACAAATGTACATAACTTAGCCAGATGATATCTTTATGACGTTATTTTTTCCCCAAGAACAAGGAATTTATTTCCACTTCTTTGGGTGTAATTTCAGGTTTCTCAATGTGTTTTTAGGTTTTCTTCATCTAGGTTTTGCACATTTCCTATTACGTTTATTCATATAAATTTATCATTTTTTGTTATTTTAAGTGGATTTTTCTCTTTCATTACATCTTCTAAATAATTATTATTTGGATATTTAAAGGCTATTGTCTTTTATGATAATTTTACATCATTCTACCTTACTGAATTTTGATATTTTCTGTACCTTTGTTTGTGTATTGGTTTAACTTCTATTTATTAGAGTTTCCAGGTACACTGGCATATCATATACAGAGAAAAAGTTTTACTTCTTTTCCAAGCTTTATGCCTCTTCTTGTTCTTAAAGTATTAGCCAATCAAAGCAGACAAGAGAAAAATGTACATTAGCTATAGCAGGGATGTTTGGAATCACTGTCTTTTTCGGGAGCTTGATAGAAATACTTCTAGTGTTTATCCATTAAATAAAATGCTACTTTAAAAACTAAAGCATAAATACTTTATCATTAGGAAAGTATTTATAAATTCTGATTCTATTGAGTATTTCCTGATGAAAACAGGAAACATTAAAGTATTCATTTAAATATTTCAATAAAGCATTTATAAAAATTTCAAACTTTCAGAACATTTTTAATACAATGGTGTTTCTTTACCCAGACTCACCAATTGTTGTTAACAGTTTGCTACATTTGCTAGTGTGTATTTTCTAAAGAAAAGAACATTTTGTGACATAACCACAGCACAACTAAAAAGTCAGAAAATTTAATATTGATATAATACATTGTTTAATTTATAGTTTAAATTCCAATTTTACCAAATGTTTCCATAATGTCCTCTGTAGGAGTTTTTACTCAGTTCAGTATTTAACTCTGGACAATTACCTAAAATTTAGTTGTGTTATCTCTTTCATTTTCTTTAATTTTGGACATTAACTTATTCCTTAATTGTCTTTCATGACATTGACACTTTTGAAGAGTAAAAGGACAATTATTTTGTGAAATATCCCTCTCTTTGGTGAATGCTTCCCAGTGATTGGATCTAGGTGACTTTTTGGACTGAAAAACTACAGAAGTTACTTGAGCTTCTTTGCAGTGCATTGCTTAAGGAAGCATTTGGTGTCAGTTCGCTGCATTATTGGCTAACTTTGTTCACCAGCCTTCTCCACTGTAAAATTACTATTTTTCCTTTTGTAATTACTAAACACTTTCTGGGATGAATTTTCGCTGAATTATTTTGGACTATGTAAATATCTTATTCCCATAAAATCTTTCACCCATGATTTCCAATATCCATTGATTTCATCAATTATCCTTATCTAATAAACTGTGCATTTTTTAAATTGTGCTTTTCTAATTCGATCTTTGTTCAGTGTTTAATAGCTGGCATTCTTCACTATAGAAGAATGTTACTCTGCATTTTAATTTTATTTTTAATGTATTGAATTATAATCCATCTGCTTAACTATTATTTATGCTATTTTTTTCCTATATCTGGACAATGGGAGTCCTGGCAAGCTGCTTTTTCTTGTTGTAGTTTTGACAAATCCTCACCCTTCTTTGAGTACTTTTACCCTTTTAGTTATTTTCATGCTATGTAATTTTTCCATTCTTTTACTTTCAATTTATCTATGATTTTTTATATTTAAAGTGAATCTGTTATATCATTTGATCTTGCTTTTATTAGTCCTTTCTCTGCCTTTTAATTGAGTTGTTTAGTTCTTTATACTGAATGTAATTATTCAAGCTAATTTAGATGTTCCGTTTTACTATTTGTTGTTGGTTTTTGTTCTTTTGGTCTTCTCTTTTGGATTTTTTTTATTTTGGTCTTTTCTACTTTTGGTTTTTATCTTCTTTTCCTGCCATCTTTTGGCTTAGTTGAGTATATTTTATGGTTTTATTCCAATTTATTGGTTAGTTTTTAGCTATACTTATTGATTTATTTTTACTAGGTGTTAAAGGCTTTAATATATACAGCCTTAATTTTTCAGTCTACTTAAAGTTAGGCCCATTTATCCCCCTCTGTCCCTGCTCTGTTTGTTGTGCTCTAGTTGTTTTATATACATATACATATATTACAGTTACATAATTTAAAAATCTCCAGATATAATGCCATATGTTTTGCTTCAAATAGCCTTAAAGGTTGTGTTTTTAAAAAAATAAAAAGTAAAAAGTCTTTAATATTTTCTATAATTTTACCAGTTATAGGACTCTATTTATTCCTAGGTATCTAGGTTTCCATCTAGTATTATTTACTTTTGACCTGGAGAATTTCCTTAAGCATTTTTATACTATTGTCTATTAGCAAAAATTCTCTTAGTTTTAATATATCTGGAAATGTCTTTATTTCACCTTCATGCCTGAAGAATATTTTTACTGTATAAAGAATTCTGTATTGAAAGTTTTTCTTTCAACATAGTCATGTGTTGCTTAATAACAGGAATATTTCTGAGAAATGTGTTGTTAGGTAAAATTTATCATTGTGTGAACATCATAGTGTGTATTTACACAAATCTAGATGGTATAGCCTACTACACACCTAGGCTGTATGATATAGCCTATTGCTCCTAGGCTATAAACCTGTACAGCATGCTACTTTGCTGAGTAATATAAGCAATCATCTTTCATTGACCAAGACATCATTATGCATTGCATGACTGTATTTTAAAGATGGCATTCTACTGACTTCTGACTTCCAGCACTTCTGACCAGAAGTCAACAGTTCTTTACATGTTGTTTCCTTTAATATAATGGCTGTTTTTCTCTGATTTCAATATTTTCTCCTTTTAAAGCTTTTTAAAAATGATACATAATATTTGTATGTATTTGTAAGGTACACGTGGTATTTTGATACATGTAGGATGTGTAATGATCAAGTCAGAGTATTTAGGATATCCAACACCTCAAACATTTATCCTTTCCATTGGGAACATTTCAAATCTTCTGTTTTAGATATTTTGAAGTACACATTATATAACTGTAGTTACCCTACTGTGCTATCAAACGTTAGAACTCATTCGTTCTATGTAACTGTATGGTTGTGCTCATTAACCTATCTCTCTTCATCACTCCCCTCAAACACACACACAACCTTTCCAGCCTCTGATCATTCTACTCCCTACCACCATTGAAACAACTGATTTTTCCTTTATATTAGATCTTTATTAGTTTGAACAAGATATGCCTAGATGGAATAATTTTTCTCTCTCTCTCTCTCTTCCTCCTTCCTTCTGTCTATCCCTCCCTCTCTCCCTCCCTCCCTCCTTTCCTTCGTTCCTTCCTTCCTTTCTTCTTTCCTCCCTCCCTCCCTCTTTTGCTCCTTCCTTCCTTCTTTCTTTCCTCCCTCTTTCCCTCTTTTGCTCCTTCCTTCCTTCCTCCCTCCCTCCCTCCCTCCTTCCTTTCTTCCTTCTTTCCCTCCCTCTTTTGCCCAGGCTGGAGTGCAGTGGTGTGATCACAGCTCACTGCAGCCTCAACCTCCTGGTCTCAAGTGATCCCCTACCTCAGCCTCTTGAGTAGCTGATACCACAGGCATGCACACCACCATATCAGCCTAATTTTTGTATTTCTCATAGAGATAGGGTTTCACCATGTTACCCAGACTGGTCTGGAACTCCTGAGCTCAATCAATCAGCCCCCACTTAACCTTCCAAAATGCTGTGATTACAGGAGTGAGGCCCCATGCCCAGATGAAATTTCCTTTGCATTGCTTTTCTTGGCATTTGTTGAGCTTCTAGAATCTATAAATCTGTGTCTTTCACCAAATTTGGATAAATTTGAGGCATCATTCATTTCTTCAAGTATATTTTCTGTTCCACTTTCCCTCTCTTTTCATTCTGGGATTCCAATGACATTTATGGTAGAAATGTTGGTATTGTCTCACTGTCCTTGTCCTTTAAACAATTACTATTGTTCTGTCTTCAAGTTCAGGGACTGATTTATATGTCATCACTAACTTATTGCTAATCAAAACCTGTAATTTTTAAAAAATTTTATCCAGACTATGGGTCTATTTATGAGAAAATTAGTGCAAAGGAGCTACTTTACCATTACTGAAAGCAGAACTCACCTGAAAAAAAATATGATACTAATGCATTACTTTTAATTTTCACTTTCATTCCCTAAGGATATTTTAATGGGTATAGACATCTTGTTTGGCAGTTATTTTCTCATAGCACACATACACACAAAACAAAAATTTGTTTTCTGGCTTACTTTTTTTTTAATTCAGAAAGTATTTCTCAATTTCATTGCTGCTCCTTTGAAGGTAACCTTGTTTTACTTGGCTCTTAACGGATTTTGTGTTTTGGTTTATTGTTTGGTTTTATTTTTATATGCATAAATATGAGTCTATTTTTTAATTTATCTTCTTTGGCATTTCTTAGGCTTTTTGGATCTGTACTTGATGGCTTTTGTAAATTCTAGAGAATTCTCAGTCTTATCTACTTAAATACCTCTGCCACATTCTCTCCTCTCCTTTTGTAACTGTACTTAAATGTATATTAGACTTCTGACTGTATTATCTATATCTCTTACCCCCATTCATTCCTTTCTTTCTTACTACTTTTCTATCACTTCCTATTATTTTTTCTCCATCCTGTATATTTCTTTTGATATGTTCTCTTTTTGCTAATTTGCTTTTTAGCTACATGATATTTGCTATAAAACTCATCTACTGATTTCTTAATTTCAGCTACATTTATTGTTCCAGAATGTCCTCTTAAATCTGCCATATCATTGCTGGAAAGTTCTGTTCTCTGTAAAAAATTTCAATATTGTCTTTTATTTTTTTGGTTTGAACACAGAAAGAATAATTATTTAGCATAATTATTTTAAAGGCTGTGTCTTACGTTTTCCTTGTAAGCCCCTGTGAGTCTGTTTCTAATGTCTTTTTTCTGCTAGTTTCCTTTCGTTTTGTTTTGCCAAGTAGCAAAACACAATCTCTTATCTCTTTTCTATGTATGGCATCTTATGGAGCAATATTTTTGATCCTATGTGATTCTCTCATCAACTGTATTATTATACCCATTCTGAAAATGAGAAACCTGAGGCTTAAAGATGTTGAGTAGCTTCTTAAAGCCACATGGATATAAGGAGATCCCCGGAATTCAGAACCGGAGCTATTTGCATTTAAAGCTAAAGGCTGAGCTTTTAACCCTTGGCTACCTGGAAAAAGTTGGGCTGATGAGATCCCATTTTTCCCAAGTGGCAGAGCCAAAATCAAACCAAACCATTGTTATGGATGGATATGGTGGTCAATGACAGTGCTACATTCTTTTTCAAGTTCTCTATGCAGACAGATTTTTGCAGCAGTGCACTGACTGTGAGCTGCTTTTGATACGTGATCTAGGGCTGGACAGCTGGCTCCTTGAGTGATGAAGTTGAAATAAAGAAATTAATAATTTTATGCTCATTTTAGAGAGGCTTCTCTGAGATTTGGGGTTAGGCAGTGGTAAGGCACCTATCACTTTCTGCCAAGGCCAAAAGCAGCCGGTAACAGCATAACTGACCCCAGTGTTTGCTTTCTTGCCAGACACTCCAAACTTCTCTGTATAGGCTATTGTCAAAACAACAGCAGCAACAGCAGCAAAAAAGAGATAACATTTATTGAATACACTGTGTGCTTGTCACTGTTCTAGAACTTTGTATTTATTGATGCATAAACGTCACTGTAACAATGCTATGAAGTACATTGTATTAATATTTGGATTTTGCAGATGAAGAAACCAATGCATAGCGAGGTTATTTAACTTGCCCAAAGTCATCTGAAATAGCACAACTACTTAGAGTGAGACACAGAGCTCACATTCAGGGCCCACGTCAGAGTCCACACTCTTAACTACCAGTTAATTACATTGTTAATTCATTCCCTTTTGCGTTGGTGGTCCTATGGTGGGGGAGAAATTGTGTAACTATCCTAGAAATAAAATGCAGGATGGGAATGGGAGTCTGAAAGAAGTTAAGTCCTGGATCAATGGAGAGCCAAGAGCCAGGAGCTAAGGAGGGGTCAGTGGTGAGTGAAAAGGGTCAGTGGTGAGTGAAAAGCTCCAGACTGCCCAACACGTTGGTGCAGTGGCTCACGCCTGTAATCCCAGTACTTTGAGACCAGCCCAGGCAACATAGTGAGACCCTCCTCTCCACAAAAATAATTAAAAATTAGCTGCACATAGTAACATGTGCCTGTGACCCCAGCTACTTGGGAGGCTGAGGTGAGAAGATCCTTTGAGCTCAGGGGTTTCAGATCTGCTTGGGCAACACAGCAAGACTCTGTCTCTACAAAATATTAGAAATTAGCTGGGCATGATGGTGTGCACCTGGAGTCTTAGCTACTCGAGAGACTGAGCTGGGAGGATCATGTGAGCCTGTCAAGGTCGCTTGAGCCTGGGAGGTCGAGGCTGCTATGAGCTGTGATTGCATTACCACACTCCAGCCTGGGTGACAGAGCAAGACCTTGTCTCAAAAAATAAAAAAAAAAGTTAAAACTACACAGTCCTAGGTGGTGGGGTATAGAGGTGAGTGTACTGCCATAGAAGATTGCAAGAAGAGGACATGGAAATAACTATCAGCAATGGTCGTGCCTGAAAAGCTGTGGATCCGGCTGCATCGTGGAGGCTAGCCAGAGTTTCTCTTATTTTTTGCTTTTTTGTTTTTTATTTTTTCATGACAAAGTTTCATTCTGATGTCCAGGCTAAAGTGCAGTGGCATGATCAAGGCTCACTGCAGCCTGGACCTCACCTCCCTGGTGTCTGAATTTCTACTTAGCTACTCCCAGTAAAAATGTGTATGTCTTTTGAAAGCTGCCTTTTACAACAGATTCTTCACTGATTTTTTTAATAAAAAATTAAGGCTTTCGCTCAGAATCTCTTATGCAACAATTCTTCCATATATACATAGATGTGTCAGAAATGACTCAAGCGTTTTATTGGTGAAGAATCTCAGAAGCTGGGCAATTTTCACCTTTATGAAGTATGCTACTTTATTATTTATTTATGGCTTTTCTCCTGATTTCCCACTTGCTTTCCTTCTTTGTCTAGTTGGTGGTGGGCCTACCCACTGCTACGGGCTCCTTTCAGCTGATAATTGCCCATCAGTTTTTACTTACACTGAGTGGTGGCTCTGGAATTGAGGGGCCCAGCTGGGTTCCTAGGTAATAGACTGTGGAGGTTCATGCCCTGAGCTGGGCTTCCCCACCTAGGCATTCAGGCTGAGCCCAGCCAGGGCCAACAGTCTAGTGGGTATGGAGCCTGAACACAGTGCCTGTGCTCAGAGCCAGCAGATGCCTAGATCTCTCAGGAAATGCCACTCTACTTGGGGTCGCCTGGCCTCCTTGGCTGTGTGGGGCTGGCTCTCCTTTCTTGATGGCACCTGGGAAATTCCAGCTTCCCCAGGCTCTAAAGTCCCTGCCCCTGCTAGCTCTAGAATACAGAAATTCACATAAAAGCTAGATTCAGTCCCAGCCTAAGCTCTCAGGCTTCTCACTCTGCCGGACACTCCTGATGTCAGATGAGGCCATGTGGGGACATCTAGGCTTGTTCAAGGCCCCTTGCCAGGCTTCACATAAAGCCCACCCTTGTGTGGGTGAGGCATGGGCGTGGATGATCTGGGTAGTGAGTGGGGAGAAAAGCAGTGAGGTGTGGGGGAGGAGCACTGGGCTGGGAATCGGGAAGTTCAAGCTCGGCTTGCCTCTGCATTAACTCTCAAACTTCTCAGGTGCCGAACTGCTGGAACCAAGGAGGTCCTCAGATCTGGCCACATGAGAAAGCAGCAGGGTGCAGGAAAACAGCCACAGACATTACAGTCCACCAGACCGGGGTCCGCGACCATTTGTGCCTGTCACTCACTCATGGCTTTGGCCAAATCATTTCAGTGTCTTCATATATAAAATGGAACTGGTGATGCCTGACATGCTCCTCAGGTGCCCAACCAGGAGGCCCTAAGACAACATTTCTCTAAGCTTCAAGCAAGATCTTGACACAGACATGGACTGCCATGCATTACTGGGAATGATGACCACATCAAAGGAGCAAGGATGTGGATTGAGTGTCAGCTGTAGCTCTCATTCAGGCTTCACAGCCACCATGTGGGGCAGGTGTGACCACACCTGGCAGGTTTCACATGGGAACTCCGAGAGCATATTAGGTTATGGGCACCATCAGAACTGGAAGGATTATTTTCAAGTCCCATTTCTAGCACACCTGTAGGGTCTCAATGCGTGTTTGTTGAGTGAAAGAAGGGACTTCCCCACCCCACTCATCCTATATTCTTCTGTGTCAACTATTCACCCTTGGAGGGCAAAGAGTGGGGCAACTCCTGGGCCTTCATTCTGCAGTCACTTTTCATGGGGAGAGTGCCCCCTTTCTGACCTCCTGAGATTCCAGTCGCTGGCATGAAAACCCATCCTTGGCTGCCTTACTCCCTGACAGGTGGGGAGTGATGCCTTTTGCCATTCATGAAAAAAAAATGTAAATGGTGACAAAAGCTATTTTTATAATGTTTTTATCTATTCCATGACTGGCATCAATAACACATAACAGTTTCATTGACATTGTATCGCATCCAATGGGCCCAGTGACCTGATTCAATGTCAGTAGAAAAGCCTCGTACATCATCCCCGTGGCTGAATTGCAACAGATCCATTACCAACGCTTCAACCTCAGAAGTGTCCCGGAACCGACACCAAGTCCATTTCAAGTCCTCCTTCCCAATCTTCCTGTTTTGTAACTGCCTTAGCTATCTTGCCATGGACTCAGTCACCCTTTGGCTCACCCCCTTAAGTTGTTCCATCCCTGAACTTACCGAGTTTCGAGGGTCAGGACAGGTCTGTGCATTTGGTACTATGTGTCACATAGTAGGAGCTCAATTTATGAATAAATGACAGGGGGAATGGCAGGGAGGAGGAAAGAATGGAATGTGGGTCTACACCTCAGTTACAGCGTGAGTGCTTTTGCATGGCTCTGTGTTCCTTGCAGCACTAGGACTCAGCTAGAACATCCATAACAACTCAGGGTCCTTGGAGGAGTAAAACTTATTCTCATTGCACCAGCTGGCTCTGCTGGGACTGAATGTAATCACAAAAGGGAAAAGGCTTTAGGACATTTTTGTAAAATGACAACCTACTGTGGGAGAGAACTCCCTGCCCCAGACTTCAGCCCCAGGACCTGGAAGCCGGCCAGCACCTGAGGAAGAGGAGGCCGCCCAGCCAGGTGCCTGTGCTGGACTCACAGAGAGAAGCCTCCCAGCCAGACCCACCTTGATTCTCCTCATCTTCTCAGCTACACAAAATGGGAACGGACATTGACTCTGCAATCTTATTACATGGGTTTAAGAGAGCCCTCACTAAATAGCAATATATGTGTCATTTGTCTCACTAGTAAGGCTGTTTAGTAGTCAAAACTGTAGAAAATTGAATATACACTTACTGTATAAAAATGATATGCTTGGTTAGTGATAGTTTAAAAGAAATAAGTACATCTATCATAGAAGAACTGGCTGTCAGCTCTTTATATGTAAGAAAAATATTGAACACAAATGTGATAAATGTTGGGCACTATTTTACAAAAGTTATCCAACGAAGTAGGTTTACAGTAAGTTCTTCCGAGCAAAGAGGAAGATAAAAGGAAAAGAGAGAGACAATGGATAGAAGAAAACAAGACAAAGGGGGTGGGGAACAAGGAGAGAGACCGAAGGAAAGAAGAGCTCCAAAGTGTTGAGAGAAAAGGCCCCAAGCACTGTCCTCACTCTGGCATCGCAGTAGCCCTTGCCTGCTCCTGCATCCCTCTATTTGGGAAAAGTTTCCTCCCCAAAGGGAGCTCAGATGGGGAGGGGTAAATCCAGTGCAGAAGATTCCACGTCATGGAAAATGGCTGATGAACACTTGGTAGTTCCATCCCCAGGCCACCAGAAAAGGCAATTGGAATGGATCTTGCTATGGCCCAGAGGCAAGAGTTGGGTAGACTAAGAGAAGAAAGTTGAACTACTGATCAACAGTAGTACTTGGGGAGTGGCTCCATAAATAAGGAAATTCCAGGTGGGAAGGGAATTCTAAAATAATGTGAGGAGCTCCCAGTGGGGTGTTGGGGTGCTAAGGGGGCTGGTTGTGTGACCTCTAAGCTGGGCCCTGGGATGGAGGTGGGCCCCTGTCTGGCGATGGAGCAGTGAGGAGGTCAACAAGTCCACTGGGGTCAGCTCCGAGGAGCCCGGGGACAGGGAGTGTGGTAGAGGAGGACAAAGAGGACAGAGGAGGTGGGAGGCCCATTCCTGGAGGACATGGGACTTGACTGAGCTTTGAGCCTGAGTGGGTAGAGAGTTCTTCCAGTCAGAGGAGAGTCCAAGGCAGAGGGTGTCCATCTCCATTTGGTTGGAACAGAGAAAGGGTGCATTTGAGGGCAGGGGTAACAGAGATAAGACCAGCAAGAGCTAGCTGGGAGCGTCTATCTTGGCATGCAAGAAGGGCTTGAAATCAAATTCAAATGGCCTCTTTTGAGATCCGGTAGATAGAGGGCAGCCACAGAGGGTGTCCAAGCCAGGCAGAGTGAGAGTGGGAGTGTGACAGAGCGGGGAAACTCATGATGGGCCGGAGTGCCCTTCCTCCCCAGGGCTTTGATCTCCAGAGATCAAAGTGCCTCCACCAGCATGTCCTCCTCTCCCATGTGCGCCCTGATACACCTCTGCACTGTCTGGGTTCCCCATGAGGGCAGAGCTTCAAAGTGGGACCCAGGGGCTGAGGGGAGATTCAGAAGTACTCAGGAGAGGAAGGTGCAGGGATGGGCCTGTGGAGGCTCAGGAAGGTGAATGTCTTCTCTGCCCAGCTCGAGCTTAGGAGAAAGTGGGAAGTGAGCTGAGAGTTCTGTGACTTGCTTTACCTCTTCCCTATTTTCCCAGTCTTACCTTCATTCCATTCTTCCTTCCTTCTCGCTCTCTTCCTTCCTTTCACCTTTTTCAATTTGAGCCAACACTGGCCTAGTACTGACTACCTGCTAAGAGTTGTTAGAAACAACTTATGGATATCAACTCATTTAATCCTCATAACAACCCTGTATGTGGCAAGTGCTGTTACTGAGAAATCAATGGGCTCCCTGCTTAAGGCACATAGATTGGATCTTGCAATAAGGTGATGCCAGGAGGCATGATCCGATTGGATCCTGCCATGGGGTGATGCCAGGACTCAGTATGATTAAGTCCTGATCCTGCCATGCATATCCACTTCTTAATTTAGTCCCCACTCCTTGGGAGTGCTTACACTCCCTCCTGCTTGCACACTTAGCTCATCTGGGCATGCAGAGGTTATGTGACCTTCAACATGTGGGTCCATGGCAGCTGAACAACAATTCATGACTTTGTTACATAAAAGTTGAACCAGATGGGTGTGGTGGCTCAAGCCTGTAATCCCAGCACTTTGAGAGGCCGAGGTGAGAGGATCACTTGAGCCATGGTCGAGGCTGCAATGAGCTGTGACTGTGCCACTGCACTCCAGCCTAGGCAACAGGAGTGAGATCCTGTCTCAAAAAAATAAAAATAAAAAAGTTGAATCAGATTGGTCTAAAGCAGTTACAGTACTATAATTATCCCCTTTTTATAGATTAGAAAACTGAGGCCGGGGGGAAGTTAAGCGTTGTTCCAAGTCACCCCGTGAGTAAGTGGCAGAGCTGGGATGTGAACCCAGTCTGTCTGGTTCCACTGTCTGAACTTTGCTGCCTCTGAATAATTCTCCTCCCCAAAGCTGCCCCCATCAAAAAACAAAACAAAACAAACAAACAAAAAAAAACACCAGTAATGTTCCGGAGAGACCCCAGGTGTTCAGCAAGAGTATTTTGACTCTGTCTTTTCCTTTCTGGAGCTTGTCTTTATTGGAGCTGGGAAGGTGGTTCCAGGGATGAGGGTGGTAGGGTGGGATACAGGAAGCTCCCCTCAGTGAAAGGCAGGAAGACTAAGCCTTCACCCAGCTCTGGCAGTCCCAAGCTTTATACCTCTGGGCTTATATTCACTGTTCCCCCTTCTGGGTATCCAATGTCCATCATACCACTCTGTATGCCCCTGCACACCTATAGCTTAGCTTCCACTTATAAGTGAGAAGATGCAATCTTTTCTTTTCTTTTCCTGAGTTACTTCACTTAGGATAATGGCCCCCAGCTCCTTTGAAGTTGCTGCAAAAGACATTATGTCATTCTTTTTTATGGCTGAGTAGTATTCCATGGTGTATATATGTCACATTTACTTTGTTCTCTCATCAGTTGATGGACATTTAGGTTGATTCAGTATCTTTGAATTGTGATTTGTACTTCAATAAACATGTGTGCAGAAGTCTTTTTGATGTAATGAATTATTTTCCTTTGGGTATCCAGTAGTGGGATTGCTGGATGGAATGGCAGATCTACTTAGAGTCTTTGAGAAATCTCCATGCTGTGTTCCATAGTGGTTGTACTAATTTACATCCCCACCAGCAGTGGATACGCTTGGGGATGTGTTTTTTATGGAAGGGATGACACCATCATTACTGATGTATGGTGAGTCCCAGTGTGGGTAGAGCCCTGGGCCAGGCCTGGAGGAGGAAAAGGAGGAAAGATGAGGGGAGTCTTGGTTTCCTATGAGTTCATATTTAGGCAGCCCAGCTACTCTAAAAGTCTGAGGGTTCTTATAGTATCAGAGCTAGGAAATCTGGTAGTCACAAAGTTGACTTCCATCTTTTCAGCTGGGGAGACAGAGGCATGTGACAGGTTCGTCAGTGCCAGGGCCACTTTGGGTCAGCAGTGGCAGGGATTTCTACATGTCAATGCACACTCAACATTCAATTCACACTCAGCTCATTCCTCAACGAGGCTTCTCCTCCATGGGCAGGCTGCCTGCATCCTTCCTGGTCAAGCCCTCTCTTTCTTCATCTTCAGTGCTGAGGTGAGGAAAGAGGAGGAGAAGAGAAGGGGTGATTGCCAAAACCCTGAAGCGCACCCAAACCAAACGGAGGAGATTCTATCTTCACTTTGCACAAGGGATGGAAGAAGCTGAGAGAAGGGCCCAGTGTGGGGTAAGCAGTGGCCCAGGCAGAGTCTCCATGCAGGATATTCACATCACCCTTGGGACAGCCCGGACAGCAAACCTGACTTTAGTGCATCAGCGACATTCTCCTGGGCCCTGCAACCAGCGCATCCTTACTGGAGCTCTGGCTTTCTTGCACAAATACTGATGCCTCCTGAGATGTCCTCCCAGCCCACTGCCCCTTCCATCATTGCCCACCCCTCCTCCACACAGGGAAGTTGATGTGTGGAGTGGGACTCATTATTAAGTTGAACCCTTAGCCTTTTTCTTGGAGAAGGGTCCTGCCCACCACTGGCCCTGCTATATGTGTCCCTTCTCTGGTCCATCTTGAGCCACACAGACACCAGACCACTGTCCTGAGGTCCTTCCTTGTCTGTGTGGCTGACTTCCCATCTGGGATCATTCTCACCTCCATCCTCCCACCCCACAGGTGTTCCAGAACTGGTCTCTTCCTCCTCCTCTCTTATCCTGTCTTATTTGTAGGAGTTCTTTATATATTCCAGTTAATAACCCTCTGTCAGTTTGATGTCTATTTTCTACACAGTCTACTATTTTAATTTTGCCTATAATTTTTTGTGGTTCAGAGTTTTACAATTGTGTTTCACTTATTTATTCAACACATATTTATTGAATGTCTACTGATGTCAAATTATCAGCCTTTTCTTTGTCTTTTTACTTCTTGTTTGAAAAGAACTTTCTTATCTTCTTCTCTGATTTTATAGTAGTTTTTTATGTTTAGATTCAGTAATGCCTACATTTATTTTTTTCAAATGGTATGAGATAGGAATTTCAATATATATTTTTAAATGTATACTATATTTCATAGGCCCTCCTGTCTCTAGTCTTTACTAAGTTCTCATATGGACACAGATCTATTTCTGAATTCACTTTTCTGTTCTACTACTCTGTCTATTCTAGTGCTGATACAACTTGCTTTTTATCAAAATGGGATTAAAACATATTTTGGACAAACACTCCTTCTCTTTTATCTTTAAATTTTTTACAGTTTCTTGGCTCTTCTTGCACAGAAAGTCTTCTATTTAAATATCAGAATCAGATTGTCAATTTCCATGAAGAATTTTGTTTGTCTTTTGATAAATTCTAGGTTGAATTCATGAATTTATTTTGGGAAAAGGGGTAGATTTTCCATGCTGAAGCCTCCCTTTCATGAATACAGTTTCTGTCTTTGTTACTCCAGTTTTTGGCCCACCTCCTCAGGGTCTTCCTGGGCAGGACCACTTTCCTCAGATGTCTGTATTTCTAAATCTTTGCCTTCCTACTAACTATACTGTCTCATTTCCCACTATTGTTATTCCCGGGCAATGGAAAGAATGCAAGCACCCAGAAAAATCTAATGGCCCATTTATAGTTACAAAACAAATGACAAAGCCAAGACCAGAACTCAGGTCCCTTGACATTCACCCACCTCATGGCCAGGCCCCAACCACTGAACTACCACACCCCTGTAGCTACTACCTCCTCCAGTGCTTCATCTCCATCCCTCACACCTCCCTGCTACCCAGCCTTACAAAAACAGTACTTTAAGCTACTGTATATGCAGATAGCTGCCCGTGAGGTCAGGACATTTATTTGAATGCTTACTTAGTGCTTACTGACAGCCAAGTCCAATGTTACATGCTGGATATACCAAAATGAATAAGACAAGACCCCTGGCCTAAGGGTGTTCACAGGGAATTAGATGTGTGCAAACAAGTTACAGGTGTCACAAGTGTGAGAGGATGTCATAGCCTGTTTGCACTGTTATAAAACCATCTCATTAATGTGTATCTTATAAACCACAGAAATTTATTTCTCACAGTTCTGGAGTCTGGGAAATATAAGATGTTATTTTTTAATT
Source organism: Pan paniscus (assembly GCF_029289425.2). Classification (NCBI taxonomy): domain Eukaryota; kingdom Metazoa; phylum Chordata; class Mammalia; order Primates; family Hominidae; genus Pan; species Pan paniscus. Next base: position 36,937,508 of record NC_073269.2, read on the forward strand.
TTTATTTTTATTTCATTTTTTTTGAGATAGAGTCTCACTCTTTTGCCCAGGCTGGAGTGCAGTGGCATGATCTTGGCTTAATGCAAGCTCCACCTCCCAGGTTCACGCCATTCTCCTGCCTCAGCTTCCCAAGTAGCTGGGACTACAGGAGCCCACCACCATGCCCAGCTAATTTTTTTTTGTATTTTTAGTAGAGATGGGGTTTCACTGTGGTAGCCAGGATGGTCTCGATCTCCTGACCTTGTGATCAGCCCACCTCAGCCTCCCAAAGTGGTAGGATTACAGGCATGAGCCACCGTGTCTGACCAGGAAATATAAGATTAAGATACTGGCAGATCTGGTGTCCGGTGAGGGCCCACATTCTGGTTCATCTATAGCGCCTTCTTGCTGCATCCTATATGGTGGAAGGGGCGAGGCAGATCTCTGGGCACAAATCTTATTCATGAGAACTCTGCTCTCATAGTCTGATTACTTCACAAAGGCCCCACCTCCAAATATCATTACATTGTCAACTAGATTTCTGCTATTAATTTGGGGGTGACATGTACGTTCTGATTATAGCAGAGGATGTGTCTGGGTATGCCTGATGAACTGGTGAGCTACACGTTGATTTGCAATGTAGGTTTTGTCGGGGGTGGAGCTGTTTACAAGGGAGCCAGGAAGGAATCAGGATATACTACCAGATACTGGCTGAGCTGTACCCACTGTTTCTTGTGGACTTATAGCTTAGCCCTGTAGAGAGAGGTGCTGTTGGCAGAGCCTAAGGGAAGGCTCTTTTGCAGCCTTGGAGACACACAGGACCCAAGGAACCCTGCTTGATCATCAGTGCCAAGCACAAACCAGAGTAGGTGAACTCAGAAGAACTTTGGGCAGTGAAGAGCCCAGGGAACATGGCCACTGTGTGACCCTATCAGCCATGCCCAGGCTGAGACTGGTATACCACCAGCACCTGTCTTCTCCGGAAGGCTCTGAGCAACCACAGCAAAGGGAGACCCCACTCCGGGGGACATCAATGTCCTCAGAGGCAAACAGACTCAGGTTTGAATCCCAGATCCAACAATGAAAGCTTGTGGTCCTCATTACAGTACCATATGGTAGAGTGGACAAGAAGAAGAAAACTCCTTGATTCCTATGGGAAGGGGATTCATACAGTAGCTCAGTGGACATCTGACTCTGAAACCCGCATGTCTGCCTTGTGTGAGGTGTCCAGCGACCTTAGCGACAGATTATTTGCCACTTTCCACGTGACCTGGTTCCAACAGAGGGTACAGCCCTGGGGTGGTTGTGTTGTTTTTCTCGGAATCACTGGTTTAAAGCAAACTTTAGGCAAACTTGACTGGCACAACTTATGTCATGTCTCTGCAGCACTGGTACTTTGAATTACTTAATGTTATTTAAATTGATATTTAATTTATGGTAAGAGGGAACTTGTGGATCAGATAAAATAAAGGCAAGGGTAAAGGGTAAAATAGACCCATGACCTCAGCTACAAAGTTAGAGGACAGGAACCTACAGGACCTGGATGGCCAGAATGGGTCCCAGAGAAGAGACTGAGATAGTAGAGGGAGAAGTAGAGAGGTGGCCAGGACTGGAAAGCAGCAGGGAATGTGCAGTCAGCCTTGGAGGATAATGGGGTGCAACCTGAGAGTGAGGACTGGGGACTAAGGCTGGAGCAGAAGATCAGAGGGAGGTGTGAGGAGTAGTGGGAAGTCGATGGGGCACAGGATCGGACCCTGAGATAAAGGGGATGCAGGTTAGGGAATGGGAGCCCAGCCAGTGTTGAAACCCATGGGAAGGCTCTGGCAGGGTTTTAGGAAGGAAGACTAAGGGTGATTGTGGGTTAATGAGAAAGATCAAAGGAAATCAATACGTTGGAGCAAAGTGGGTCCAGGCCTGTATCAGCAGACAGACCTTCCTAGAGAAAAACGAGCCCGGCTGGAAGCTCCGGGTTATGGTCTGGAGACCTGTCTAGTCAAACCTTGATCAAGGCAGAGACCTCACAGACTCAGAAAGAGAGAATGAGAAGTCCTGCGTAGAGTCAAAGCCAGCCATGGCTTTTCATTCAATTTACATGTACCTGCACTGTAGGGCACTCATGAAAAGTGATTGGGAACAAATTGAGAAAGATGAAAGAACAGAGTTCTTTCTGCAAAGTACAATCACTGTGCAGGATTCCTTTCCACATTCAGGCTCTGAGAGGCTGGAAGTCCAAGATCAAAGTATTTGCAGGTTTCTTCTTAGGCCTCTCACCTTGGTTTTCAGATGGCTACATTCTCACTGTGTCCTCACATGGTCATCTTTCCATCTGTGTTATCTATGTCCTGTTCTCCTCTTTTTTATAAGGACACTGATGCTATTAGATTGAGGTACACTCAAATGGCCCCATTTTTAACTTAATTACCCCTTTAAAATCCCTATCTCCAAATACAATCACATTTTTGAGGTACTAAGGATTAGGGCTTCAATATAGAAGTTTGGGGGTACACAATTCATCATATAACAAGGACCAGGTGGGATTTATTCCAGGTTTGCAACTTTGGCATGCTACATAAAAATCAGTTAACATAATCTACCATACTAACAGGCTAAAGAAGAAAAAGCATATGATAATATCAATTGTTGCACAAAAAGCATTTGACAAGCTTGCACAGCCATTAATGATAAAAAACTTTCAAAAAACTAGGAATAGAGAAAAACTTTCTTTTTTTAAGACAGAGTCTCACTGTCGCCCAGGCTGGAGTGCAGGCGGAGTGGCATAATCATGGCTAACTGCAGCCTCAACTTCCTGTATTCAAGTGATCCTCCCACTTGAATAGCTGAGACTAAAGGCACACACCACTGCAACTGGCTAATTTTTTGTATTTTTTGTAGAGACGGGTCTCAGTATGTCCCCCAGGCTGGTCTCCAACTCCTTGCCTCAAGCAATCCTCCCACCTAGGCTTTCCAAAGTGCTGAGATTACAGGAGTGAGCCACTGCACCTGGCTGAAAAACTTCCTTGACATAATAAAGAACACACACACACCCTACAGTTAATATCGAGGCAAGAGTATCCACTCACATGACACCTATTCAACATTGTAGTGGAAGTTCTAGCTAGTGAAATAGACAAGAAAAAAAACTTACTGACTGGAAAAGAAGAAATAAAATTTTCTCTATTTACAAATAACATGATTTTCTATATAGAAAATCTTAAAACAGCCCTCCATCTAAAAAGAAACAAAAATCATACACCTAGAGCTAAAATGTTGGCCATGTTTACAAGACCAATACGCAAAAATAAAATATATTTCTATATACCAGCTGTGAACAACTGGAAACCAAAATATTTTTAAAAATCATTTACAATTATTAAAAACATACCTAGGTTTAAATCTAACAAATTATGTATAGAATCTTTTATTGAAAATTATAAAATGTGGATTAAATAAAAAAGGCCTAACTAAATGGAGGGATATAGCATGTTTATGGGTTGGAAGGTTAAACATAGTAAAGATGGCAATTTTCTTTAAACTGATCTCTAGATTTAATACAATGTCGATCAAAATCTCAGCAAGGTTTATTGCAGACAAAGGCAATCTTATTCTAAAGTTTATATGGAAAGAAAAGGGATCTGAACAAATGATCTAAAACAACTTTGAAAAGAAGTATAAAATAAAAAGAACCAGTCTAACCAATGTTAAGGGTTACTATGTAGCTATAGTAATCAAAATAGTCTGGTTTTGGTATGGGGATAGACACATGGGTCAATAAAACAGAAATAGAACCCTGAAATAGTTTAAAATATGCCCAAATGATTTCAACAAGGTGTAAAAACAATTCAGTGGACAAAGGGATAGCATTTTCAACAAATAGTAATGGTGCAATTGGACATCCATAGGTAAGAAAGTAAGCCTTCATCTAAATCTCACACCTTATAAAAATTCAGACCAAAATGGATCACAGACTTAAGTGCAAAGCTATATCTATTTTAGAATAGGAGGAAATCTTTAGGACCTAGGACTAGGCAAAAGTTTTTAGACTTACACACACACACACACACACACACAAGCACATTTTATGAAAGGAAAAATTGGTACATTAGACCTCATCTAAGTTAAAAGAACTTTTGCTATTAAAAAATTGTAAAGATGAACAAACTGAGGGAAAGCATTAGCAAGTCACATATCCAACAAAGGCCTCGTATCAAGAATGTATAAGGAAGTCTTAAAAGTCAATAGTTAAGAAAATGAACAATCCAATTTGAACATGGGCAAAAAAACATGAACAGACATTTCACTGAAGAGGACATACAGATGGCAAAAAGAAAAGAACATGAAAAGACATTCAACATAATTAGCTATGGAAGAAATTCAAGTTAAAACCACAATGAGAAAAACTCACATAACATGCAGAAGAGAAGGCTGTGTAAAGGCAGAGGCAGAGACCGGAGTAAGATCCATCTCGAAGACAAGAAATGCCAAGGACGGCCATCTGGCAACCACCAGAGGCCAGGCAGGAGGCATGGAGGATTCCTTCACCCTGAGCCTTCAGAGAGAGCATGGCGCTGCTGACATCAATTTGGGACTTCTAGTCTTCTGAGCTACTGTGGACAATAAATTTCTGCTGTGTTACAAAATTACAAAAACACAATGATATCTCACTACTCACCTATCAGAATGGGTAAATAAAGAATCCTGATTTTAACATATGCTGCTCAGGATCCAGACAACCCGGACCGCTCATCCTCTGTTGGTGGGAATGTAAAATGCTACAATCACTCTGGAAAACAGTGGGGTGTGTCCTATAAAACTAAGCACACACTTACTATACAGCCCAGTAATTATACTCTTGGACATTTATCCCAGAGCAATGAAAAATCTATGTTTACATAAACATGTTTATGTGAATGTTTATAGCAGCTTTATTTGTTATAGGCAAAAACTGGAAACAACCTAAATGTATATGTATGTGTATGTATATTCATATATAAACATGTGTATATATAAAGTTTCTTTTTGAGATAATTTTTTTACTCAATATAATTCTTTTATACACCCTCCATTTTGTTATTTATATCAATAGTTCATTCACTTTTATTGTGCACTATTCTGTGGTATGGATGTAAACCGGTTTGTATGGTTAAACTAGTTCGTTTAACCATTTGCCTCTGAAGGGCATTTAGGTTGTTTCCAGTTTTTGCCTATAACAAATAAAGCTGCTATAAACATTCACATAAAGGTTTTTATGTAAACATAGATTTTTCATTTCTCTGGGATAAATGTGCAAGAGTATAATTGCTGGGCTGTATAGTAAGTGCATGCTTAGTTTTATAGGACACGCCCAACTGTTTTCCAGAGTGATTATACCATTTTATATTCCCATCAGCAGTGGATGAGGGATCCGGGTTGTCTGCATATTTATATATCAAATATATATATTTGAAATAACAAAAGTACAGAGCTCAAGGATAGAATAGTAGAGTTAGTGATAGGACAGGAGTGGATATAGCTGTAAAGTTCTAGCACAAGAAAACCTGTAGTAATGAAACAGTTCTTTATCTACATTATGGTGGTGGTTACAGGAATCCACATATCTGACAAAATTGCACAGAACTACACACACAGACACACACACACACATAAGTAAATAAATAAGCACATGCAAAACTGGTAAAACCCAAATAAACTCTGTGGATTATATCAATATCAATTTACTGATTTGTTACTGTATTTTACTTACACAAGATGTTACTGTTGGGGAAAACTGGGCAAAGGGCATATGGAGCTTTTCTCATAAGTTTTTCTTCAACTTCCTGTGAATCTGTAATTAATTAAAAATAAAACATTTTTAAGAAATTCAAGAGGAGACTTAGAGAAGAACTTTGTATGGATAGGAGGGGTTCCGGGAGAGTTATGGGTTGGTGAGTCACCAGTATTTGTTTAAACCAAGGATTTGGGTAAAATCACTCCAAGAGTCTGAAGAAAGTTTCCACCTCAGCATTTAAACATCTGCTGGGGTAGGCCCTATGGAGTGGAGAGAGATGTAAGGGAAACTCTACACAAGGGAAAGACCTGGCTGTGAGAGAAGAAAGTATCTCAATTAGGAAGGAGTGTGGACTGAGTGGATGCAAGCGAGAAGTTCAGTAAGTTGGAGTGAAGTGTCTGTGGTGTTTAATGATCTTGACGAGCTGTGTCAGGGTTGTGAAATGATGGGATGATGGAGTGATTGAGGGAAAAATGGAGTGGTGAGCACAGGATGTGGAAAAAAAAATCAAAGATCTCTAGAAACTGGTCCTTTGCCAAGCCTTGGTGTTGGGCGAGGGGGACAGCTGGACCATTTATTAGCTTGTTTACTCTATTACTAGAATAAACCTAGCAATATTCTAGGTTTGAGGACCTGAGTGATCCTGGGGAAAAGCTTCCTAAAGAAAACATTGAGGCATCTCAGGCTTTAATGACCTATTTACTCAACACTGGAATTAGAGTAGTGTGATATGTGTTTGATTCAATACCTAGTTCTGCCACTATCTTGCTGTGTGATCTTGAGCAAGTTACTTGCCTCATCTGGACCTAAAAAGTATGCATGTTTTTCCTTTTTTTTCCCATCTCTTCAGCACCCTTTTCCTCTAACAGTGCAGTTCCACCTGTAGACAAGAAAGAAGACTCCCATCCTTGCTTTGGTACGCCTATAGCTGTACGCCTCCTGACAGGACAAGAGAATGTGACTGGATAAAGCCAATGCCTCCTGCTCTAGACCACACCAGCTAGGTGGGCCCCCTGCCCAGATGGTCCTAAGCCCACTTCTAGAATTTCATTGACCTCTTTTTTGGATCTTACCTCCCAACTGCAGACCACACACTGGGCTAGAGTTGTGGTCAAGGGTCTGCTGTTTGCAAGTGTAGACAAAGCTGGAACTTGTGAGCTTGGTGTCCACACATAAAAAATTGGAGGCTCTTTATGAGGCAAGAGAGAGAAGAGTGGGAGAGGGAGTAGTTAGTAAGCTGGAGTGAGAGGGTTGGGTGCATTCTCCATGTATAGCTAAAATTCCAAGGTGTTGGTAGAAATTCTAAATTCAAGCCTGACCTTCCAGTTGTTATGAAGCTTTATTTGTCAAGGTGGGAGGATATCGCATTTTAAAAAATAGTTTGTAACATGATTTGTAACATTTAGAAATGTTTGTACTGTCATGCTGGGCTCTGTAAGTGTTCAGATGGGGCCCGTGACAGTCCCCTTGGAGGAATGTCCCCTCCCTAATTATGTGCAGTTTGGAGAGACAGGGACTTCATTGCACTGCCTTCCTTCTATGGAAGCAGCAGAAGACCCTTGAGCCTGCTTCTTCCAGAGTCTTCTTTCTTTGTCAATGATGATTGACATTTCTAATGTTAGTAGTCAGGTATGTGACTTCAGCTCAGACAATCGTATTCTTTCTTACTGGACTTGAGACTTGGGTGGAATGACTTTGAATAAAATAAATTTCAGATGATGTTCATTCTAGCAGGAGTGGATGCCTGGGTTGGAGCATACCTGTTCTGACTCAGGTCTTACAGCTGGGCCCCACCTCCTTCTCCAGACTCTCTTTCCCATAGGCTCTGGAAGCTCCTCAATATCCTTCTCATTTGTGCTTCATCCAGCTGGTGGGTTTCTGTAGGTTATCATCAACTAATCCTGTGGCTATTTTTTTAGGCCTCAGATTTCTGTTTTGTCCATGACCTCACAGGGTCTTCTCAGCTCTGATGTCCAGTAGCTCATGTTGCAGAAGTTTCAGAAGCTACTCAGCTTTTCCAAAATAACAAGTTCATACTTGTAAATGGGAGGTTTCTCAGCTATTGATGCCCCCCAAATAGCATCAGCTGGGTAGAGCTCGGGGACAGGAGAATGAGTGGGGAAGGACATTGGACTTGGGGGGAAGCTGATATGTCCATGGCCTTGAAGTGGACTACTGTTGAGGAATTTGTGGGCTTGGTCTTTGTACCAAAGGCAACTGTATGACCAACATTGTTTAATGGGTTCAGGGTGACCCTAAGTTATTCCACCTTAAGGCCAGAAGAATACAACTCCAGCTATGTACTTTTCATTGAATGATCCAATTTAACCCAATCTAATTAGCTCACGTTGGTGCCAGTTGAAGGCCCTGAACATCACTGGATTCTTCAAGGTGGCATGAGTTAGTATCTGCCCCAGGGAGCTCATAGGCTGCACACTGGTTTGACAGGCTTTCCCAAAGCACCTCTCCCGTCTTCTCGCTCTTACTCCTCCTGAGCAAGAGAACATTTGCACCAACATCCGGAGCCTAAGAGATGCAACATATGCAACATATACATTTTAAGAATAAAAAAAAGTATCTGATTTTTCAGAATCCATATAACCAAAAGTGCTAGACCTTTCTACCCCTCTCTGCCCTCCTCCCTTACCCACTCTAACCATAAATATGGAAAGAGGGTGATTCAGTATAATTCTATTTGGCCAGGGCTGGAGTGGTGTCTGGAACACTCCTTCGGAAAGATGGTAGACAAAACCTCTGTGCTATCCAGACTCTGGGCTGTGTGACTGGATTGCAAAGTGGTGGTGGTGTTGTCCTCCTTCTTAGCGCGGGGAGGCTCTGGCAGTGAGTGCGGACGCGGAAGTTTGTAGGCTTGATGAGTTTGTTCTTTAGTACACAGCTCACTCTGTTCCTAGCCCCCTCTGCAGATGACAGGAGGTGCTAGACGGTGGAAAGTAAGATGTGTAGTGCTGTAGGCAGAAATTTGATATGGTGTAATTACTGTACATTAAAATAGATGGAATTTGGATTTGAAAGCAGAGCAGACCATATCTTACGTGATGATGAGAAGGGACACATCACCCCACACTGCGTCGCATGTGCCTGAAGGAGCATTCCAGCCTCTGAAAATGGCACATGGACCAAAACGTCCAAATAAACACCTCATTGCCGAGAGCGGGAGGGGGAGGAAGTTCTCACCGAGGCAGTTGAGAGTAGACGTGAATCAGAAACTACAATTGTATGAACCATCTTTTGGTTCAAACTTGTACTTGAATATAAGGCATTGCAATTCTCTTTTCAGAACCAAACTGGAGCCATGCTAATTCCTTTCTGTGGGGAGGATAGAGAAAAGCAATAGAATCTCCCAAGGTTTTACTGAACCACTTGTGCCAGGTTAGGTTAAGAAGACATACGAGGAAGATACATGTTCTAAGGAGTTTGATAGTTTATTTGGCAATCTAAGGACCAGTGCAAATAATTTTTCAAATATAGTCTGTAATTGAATATTATTACACATAATGCAAGTAGGAATGTCCAAAACGAAAGCATCTGTTGGGAAGGTTCAACTTGAGTGGAGTGGATTCAGGTAGACAGAGGGCAGGAACATGTGCTATCTGATTGAAAGTGGGGGAACAGCTTGAGAAATAGCACACAGGTGAATACGGAGATGCTAGCTGCATGCAGACGTGGGAGGAAAAGAGGGAGAACACTTTGGTGGCATAAGACAAAGAGAATTCAAATGCCGGATGGGGACCTGACTAGAGAGTCTAGTGATTCTTTTCTGCCTATATCAACCCTCAGAGCTTCTGATCATGAAATACCAGGTTAAATCCTGGGTTAAGCTTCAGAGGGTGGGAAAGAACCATGGGAAGTGGTGTGCAATGACATTTTATTAGGAAGAGTGCCATCCTAGTAGTACTGATTCTCAGGTTTTGATTGGGTTTTGGATTTTCTTTTTGTTCATCTATTGATCTTACTGCCTCAGCGAATGGAAAGACAGCATAAAGTTGCCTTAATTCCTCCGCAAAGCACTACTGAATTTTTAGAAAAGAAGATGCCACACTGGGTGTCCTGGCCACCAGGCTGGCTTTCTCTGAGTCTAACACTGAATTTCCCGACCTCTCTCCCACATGGCAGAGCTCACAGCTGCCACCACTGAGATGCAGCACCTGTTAGGGTGATTTTCTGAAACTGCTCTTAAAAGACATTTTAAATATATAAACGTCACTCCTGGAGGTAAGGCCATTTTGAATGCAAAGTGATCATCACATCTCTTGCAATCTATTTTTAGACTTCTTTCCTGGAGCCAGAAGAATATGGGCCAACTAGTTAAGAGGGAACTGAAAATAAAGTTTGGACTGCAGATGCCGTCACCAGCATTCACAAGCTGAGATAATATAATGGACCATGTGTTTGCACTTGCGCTTTACCTCCCTTTTCCTCACTCCCTCTCCTTGAGACCTCTGCCAAGGTTGACACCTGGAGCATGAAGGGTGGAGAGTCAGCAGGCCTGCAGAAGGCCTCTTGGCCAGCTTGCTGTTCAAAACAACATCTGGCTAGGAGACCATGATTTAGCTCCACCCTCCACCTCCATCTTACACACACACACATACACAAACACAAACACATAAACACACAATTCTGCCAAAGTACCAATGAAGACAAATGGGGAGAAGAGGAAAGTCGCACCGTCACCCAAAAAGGGGCTAACAGACATTAATGCCAGCCGATGAAAGGAATTGACCCTAGTACCAATGTCTTTAGAAATACAAAGCGGAGTGGGAAAACACAGTTATAATGACATCCTTTTACTTGCTTTTATTTGTCTTTGACAGATCTGCTAGAAAAAAAACGAGAAAACCTAAATAATATGACTTTTACCTTACGCAGAATGTATCTTTGTTTCTAACACACATATAGGAACTTAAATTAGTCAACAAAAACTCAATAAACTTAAAAAATTATAAACATGTTTCACACATAATGTATTTACTTAATAAGTATAACTAAAGTAATAATGACAAATATTTTTAAAACAATAACAATTGTTAGGAAATTAAGCAATACTCTATGAAATACCTTTTTGCTAAATAAAAATTCAAAATTTTAATTGCATATTTCTATTATATTTATAGAAAAGAAACAATGCAAAACCTACATATCGAATCTCAAAAATAGTCAAAATTCCTCTCCGAGAAAAATTTAAAATATTACATACATCCATTATTTAATAACATTGTTAATGAATTAAGCATTAACTCAAGGACATAGAAATATAACAATAAAAACTTCACAGAAAATACAGAACTAAATCTATAGAATCAGGATTTAAATACATTAGAAAAAGTAAATAAGTAAAATAAATTATATATATACTTATTCTGTGCATATATATACATACACAAACACATGCAATATTTTAAAACTTTTTGTTTTTGGAAATGCTAAGGATTGCAAAAAAGAGGAAAAATACATGACCAGTATAAATATTGGAGAAGACGAAACAAAATTATCATGATTTGCAGTTAACCACATTGTCTTTGTCTAAATGTTAAGACAACTGAACAATGATTCAAAGTAACATGAAATGTAATTAAAATAAATGTCAAGATTCTCTCTGAAGTTCAACAAAATGATTTTAAAGTATATGAAGAAATCAATTCGCCAAGAAAAAAAAGTTATATCCAGTAATGCAGAAAGTCTTGCCTATATACTTTATAAAGCTACAATAACAAAACCAGCATGGTTTGGCCTTTTTTTTTGACAAGCCAATGGACCAGAAAAAAAAATTCAGAGGCATTCCTGGGTTTATGTCAAATGGAATTTAAAATCTGTAGTTAAACGTTATATGGCTCAATCAATGTGTTGAGACAATGACCAACCACTTGCAAAAAGAAATTTGATGACTAATTTATGTGAATAAAATGTTTAAATGTAAATTATAAAATTAAAAAATTTAGAAGCAAATGTGGGTGTATATATCATTGACAGATAAAAGAATAAAGGGGGAAGCTGAGAAAACTTTAACTATAAAATGTGTAATACTTTGCCCAGTTTGCTCTTTCTACTTTAATTATAGTAAATTTTAATCCTAATACAATTAAAATGCTTTCTATTGTAGCAAATATATAAATTAACTCAATTATGGTAGGTTTGTTGTCTTGCTTGGAAAATCCTATGTGTGTGTGTGTGTCTGTGTGTGTCTCTGTGTGTGTGTGCATGTACATATTAAAAACAAATACCCCCTGAAAATCAGACTAACAACGTTTAAGAGTATGGATTCTGCCAGTGCGGCAGACTTAATTTCCAAGTATGTGTGACCTTAGGCAATTTAATTAATCTTTTTATGCTCAATTTACTTATCTGTAAAATAGAAACAACATTTCCTAACTTATCGGGGTGTCTTGATAATTAAATTACTTGGAATATGTAAGGCACTTACAACAGTAGTTGGCAAATTTAAGCATTATATTTGTGCTATTATAATTATTAAAATACTACTAATGAACATGAGAAGGTTCTTTAGAATTGAAAACGCACACTAACATTACTAAAATTATTTTACATTTATTTTGTTCAAATAAATGCAATTTAAACATTAATGAATTCTAATTTTTAACCATAAAAATGATGAAACCAAAACATTTCAACTGTCAGCAGGTTTTCAGAGAAATAAACACTGTATTAATTGGTTTCAGACTGATTTTATTTTTGTCTTATTCTTAATTGAAACTTAATTTCAAACATAGCAGTGCAACTTGGCAATACCTAATAAAATATTAACAATACATATACTTTTAATTCAACAATTCTTCACCAGTAATATATCCTATGGAAATTATACATGGACAAATGTTTAGCTGCAAGAATGATCTTTCCAGTGTTTAGAAAATTGGCATGATTTCTTTTTTAAATGTCTGATAGAATTCACAGGTAAAACCATCTGAGCCTGGTGCTTTATTTTCTGAAAGGTTGTTAATTATTTATTCAATTACTTTAATAAATATGGGCCTATTCAGATTGTTGATTTCTCTTCTTGTGTGAGTTTTGGCAGACAGGCTTTTAAGAAATTGGTCCATTTCATCTAAGTTATCAAATTTGTGAGCATAGAGTTAATTCTAATATTCATTTATTATCTTTCCAATATGTAAGGGATCAGTAGTGATGACTCCTCTTTCATTTCTGATATTAGTAATTTGTGTTTTCTCTTGCTCTTTCTCTGCCTCTCTCTGTCTGTCTTTTGGTTGCCCTAGCTACAGTTTTATTACTTCTAAAAATATGATCAAAGTGTAACTTTTGAGTCTGTTGATTCTCTCTATTGATTTTCTATTTTCAGTGTTATTTATTTCTACTATAATTTTTATTATTTGTTTTCTTCTGCTTAATTTGGCTTTGATTTTGTTTTCTTTTTCTAGCTTCCTATGGTGGAAGCTTAGATAATTAATTTTAAATCCTTCTTCTTTTCTAATATGCACATTTAATGCTATAAATTTCCCTGTAAGCACTGTTTCTGCTGCATCCCACAAATGTTGATAAGTTGTAGTTTCATTTTGTTCAAAATATGTCTTAATTTCTCTTAGTATTTCTTTTATTCATGCTATTTAGAAATGTGCTGTTTAGTCTCTAGATATTTTAAGATTTTTCAGCTTCTTTCTGTTGATTTCTATTTTAACTTCATTATGATCTGAGACCAGACATCATATTATTTCTATACTTTTAACTCTGTTAAGGTGAATTTTATGACCCAGAATGTGTTATATCTCAGTCACTGTCCCATAGGAACTTGAGAAGAATGTGTACTCTGCTGTTGTTGGATGAAGTATTTTATAAATATCAGTTAGAGCCAGCTGATTGATGGTTCTGTTCAGTTTGACTATATTCTAACTGATGTTTTTGCCTTAGGAAACTAAATTACTGATAGAGGGGTGTTGAAGTCTCCAGCTATAATAGTAAATTTATCTATCAACTTTTGCCTCATGTATTTTGGCCCTCTGTTGTTACACACATACACATGAAGTTTGGAGAATTAACATTTTTATTATAAAGTGCCTCTCTTTATTCTTGATAATTTTCCTTGTGAAGTCTGTTTTATCTGAAATTAATTTAGTGTTTTATTTTTATTACTTCTAGTTTGGTATATTTTTCTCCATCTCTTCACTTTTGTGTGTCTTTATACTGAAAGTGAAGTTCTTGTAGACAATGTTTAGTTGGGTTTTGTTTTTATATCCACTCTGACATTCTCTGTCTTTTAATTGGTGTATTTAAACCATGCAAATTTAAAGTGATTATAGATACAGTTGGAGTAATAGCTACCATATTGTAACTATTTTCTATTTGTTGCCCTTGTTCTTTGTTTCTTTTCTTTCCTTATACTCTTTCTGGTTTGAATTGAGTATGTTATATGAGCCCATTTTCACTTCTCTCTTAGAATATCAAGTATACTTCTTTTTACATTTTTAAGTGATTGCACTAGAATTTGCAACATACATTTACAACTAATCTAGGTCTACTTTCAAATAACATTATACCACTTCAAGTTTAGTACAGTACTGCATAACACAGTATTCCCATTCCTCACCAGCCCCTTACAACATTACTGTCAATCATTTTCCTTATATACAAGCTATAGACACTCAATATGTTGTTGGTATTATTATTTTGAACAAGTTGTTATCTCTTACATCAATTAAGAATAAGGGAAATAAAATTCTTTATTTTACCATTACTTATGCCTTTTCTAAAGCTCTTCCATTTTGTATGTAGATCCATGTTCCTGACCAATGCTCTTTTCTCTAAATTGATGTTGTTTACAAGAGTAAAATTTGGGAAACAGAATAAATATTCATCAGTAGGATAAAACCATGGTAAATTCATATAATGGAAAATTATTAAGCTGTTGAAAATAATTGCAAGCTTCCACACTTCACCTGTTCTCCACCTTCCCACTGGTAAATGAATCAGAGCTGAGGAAAGTTCACCAGGAAAAAAATTCCAGGCATCCTGTGAGCGCATTTCAGAGAGAATTAACCATCTCTACCTCCTCTTGTGCTTCTGAGAGTGTTTTCCACTGCTGCTGAGGTGACAGAGGCTGTGAAGAAGGAGAACAGAGTGCCCAACAGCACGCAGCAGGACACAGAATGTAGACTGGCAGCCTTGAGTTGTGGGGGTGCTTAGAGTAGGAGCCCCCATTAAGGTTTGCAAAGTGCAGCTCTCACAACACGGGGTCAGGTGGCTGGAGAGGGGCTATTCCTTTGTCCTGTTAATTACTTGGGTTGTTTCTAGAGGCATTGGAATATGACTGATTTCCCCCACCAAGCATTAACTTTGCCTACTCCTCATTCAGAAAACTAGGCTTTGTTGTTCTCCTAGCTTCAGGAAAGGGAGAAGTTTTTCCCAGAGGAAAAGAGGGGGAAAAAAAGTATCTTTCTTTCTCCATAATTTCAGCACAACCTAGACCCTTGGAAGAACTTCAGAATTCTAGGTATGGGCAACATTTTAAAGAAAACTTCAGGACTCAAAGTTTCCTCTGGAGTGCAGGGAGAGAAGCAGAGAGATCAGTGTTCTCTGCAGGGGTTCCTTCGGCCTCTGCCCTAAGCTGAACCTTAATAGGAGGAAAGCAACCCAGAAAATTTCCTAGGAAATCTAAAGCAGTAGTACGTGGCACAGATTCCTTAACAACAGCCAGGAAAGGCAAGAAAGTCAGTGAAGGCAGCAAGGATTTAAGTAAGCTGGTGGAATTTCTAGACAGTGGTAAAGCCCAGGAGAAGCATGCATCTCAATCCCCATGTGCTTGAGGGCAGTGTGGATCTTAGGGATGGACCCCCTGTAGCAGTGGAATGGCCCAGTGACTCAGACTAGACACGGGGATAGGCACATTGGTGAATGTCAGATGGTATTGAGTATCAGACACCCAGCCTTCACTCTATGAGCCCAGGCTATGCATAGCCCTAGAAGCAACCTGTGTGGAATAAGTGAAAGAAACCCCCAGTTTTTCTTAACTTAAATTTCTATAATTCTTATAAAATGGCTGCTCAAAATGGATGTTAATTGAGTCACAAAAAATAAAGTTATATTTATTAAATTCTTGTGGTTTTAGACTAAGATTCCAATTTGATCATTTTAATGATAATTTTAGGCCCAGACTTTCCTGGGGTGATGATGTGAGGAGAAGGGAGAATAAAGACAACTATTACCAAGTTGTTGGGTCTGAAAGTCCCATCTCACTAAGGGTTAAGGCAGACCATTTCTTACCCAAACGGAGGAAGCTGGCAGCCCTGATTGTAAATAAGGAATTAATGAGTGCATCAAAGACAATGTTGAGATTGCATAAAAAATGAACAGTTCACACCTTATTTTTTCAAAGTTAACTTTTTTCAGCTTAAAAACCTGATAAATGATTTCAATTAACAGTTACAGAAAAAGAAAATTATATTGCAAATTCATGCAAAATCTTCCTTCAAAATCACTTGCTTAATTACACAAATCAATTCTTCAGACTGAAAATTTAGTTCTAAAATAGAAAGTAGGAATGTTTCAGAAGCAGTCACACGGGTAAGGTGAAAATCGCAGGGTGGTCGGCTCTGGCCTTTGTTTTATAGGGATGAAACAGGATAAATATCACAGAAATCTAGTATTTTATGACCCAAAGTTGCTCCATAAATAACTTAGAATAGTGTAGTACACTAGAGGTCTAAGGAAGTGCTTCAGACCTGGTTCATTCTCCTCTTTGGGCAAAAGTAACAATAAACCCTTTAACTCTGAGACAGCCCCAGAATATGTTAGTTCTGGAGCAATTACGAGTTGCCAAGCAACTCAAACAGGCATGTGGATGCTCTGTTATGATCCAAAGAAATCTTTGTCATCATCATTATCGTCATCATCATTGCTATCATCACTGCCATTATTATCATTACCATCATCATTATCATCATCATTGCCATCATCATCATCATCACCACCTAAGAACCTTGCAATCATTTGGATGAACCTTGATGTGATAGAAAAGGAATTGGGGTTAGAAGGCCCAGATACTAAACTGACTCAGCCTGTAGCTGGTGGTTTAATTTTGGCAGGTTTCCCTGCTCTGGGCCTCCCTTTATGCATGTGTGGCTGAGGGGATGGTCTCGATAAGCACAGAGGACCCTTCTCAGCATTCTCTGTTATCCCACGCTTGCCCCTACTTTCTTAGTTCATGAATCTTTAAGGTCTTTGAGGGCAAAGACCTTGTCTTGTTGACCACGATATCCCTCAGGGAGCTTGTCTGTTCTTGTCTTAGAGTATGTGACTAATACTAATTGGCTAGTGTAAATTAGAGTTGAGTCTGTTTTGTTTTGTGGGGGATTGGTGGTGTGTGGAAGAGATGGAGAAAGACAGAAGAAGCAGTAAAATGCATTGACTGTTTAGAGATGTAAGTTTTTCTCACCCTCCCCTGATCACCAGGCAGGTAACATCCTGGGACCTTGGTCTCTAAACCCCGGAAAACACATTCATGTTATGCAGCATGTTTGCTTGTCTCATCCAATATGGTGTCATACTCCAAATTTAACATCTTTTGATCTATATCTACTTGAGTTCAAGATGCTCTTGATTTTGAGAATTATGAATTATAAAGCCAAGCTATCAATCCCCACACACCCTACATACAATGTTGAAGTGGATAGTAAAATCACAATAAATGCTTCCTTTGAAAAGAGGGAATAATGGGAGGTATGTAGCAGCCAATGGTTTATGGGCATTCTGAAACCCTACTGTGCAAACAGGGAGAGCATTACTTGACTAGGTCATGGTTCTGTTTTCTGAGAGTGGTTTCCCATTCATTGTTTTTCAAAGATCTCGACACCACTGTTTGAGATCCCATTTGTTTTCTATCATTCTCTTTGACTACTTCTAGAAAAACTGGCCTGCCTTGGCAATGAGTTGCTTTTTCAGCCTGCTTCTTGACCTTAAGAAGTTTGGGGCCCAGGAGTGTCTTTATAATTCAAAATAAATATCAGTTTTTTTTATTATATACTGGTGGCATTTTGCCAATTCAATTTCATTAAAAACCTCATGGACCTTCTATGTATCTAACTAGTTTTTACTCCATGCTTCAGATTCCAAAACTAAAATAGCCTTTGAGAAAGACTTTTCTCTTTTAAGTTACTAGTTTGGGATTAGGCCTCCATGTTTTTCATCTTCTCTTTAGTCTATCTGAGAACATGTATATAACATTTACAAGGTAAGTGACACCTATGTTTAGTTTCTTGTACTCAGGGCTCATTTTATTTTATTTACTTTAAAAATTAATATACAATAAAATTGACTTATGTTGCATCTACAGTTCTATGAATTAGAAAACATGTATAGATTTATATAACCACCATGAAGTCAGGAGGGAGAACATTCCATCACCTTAAGAAAGCCCTTTTATAATATTTCTTTATAGTTACATTTTTCCCAACTACTAACTTCTGATAACAACTGATCTATTTTTCAGCATTGTATTTTGCATTTTCATGAAAGTCACATAAATGGAGCCATACAACATGCAAGTTTTCAACACTAGATATACTCACTCAGCATAATGCCTTTGAGTTTTTGCTCTTACCAACAGTCCTTTTGTTTGTGCAGATAAGTAGGATTCCAGTATATAAATGTACTGCTGTGTGTCTAACCATTAAACCACTGAAGGACATATAGGTTGTATCTAGTTTGGGGCAATTATGAATAGAATTCCTCTAAACATTTGTGGACAAGTTTTAATGTGAACAAAAGTGCTTTAAAAACATTTATAAACATTTATAGGATAAATGTCTGTGAGTGAGATTTCTGGGTCAGTGGATAAGTGTATGTTTGCCATTATACAAACAGAACACTCTTTTTTTATAATGCTTATGTAATTTTATATTTCTACCAGAAATGTATGAGTGTTCCAGTTGCTCTTCATCCTCACTAACACTTGGTATTGTCAGTATATATTTTTAAAATTTTTAACCAGTCGTACATGTGCAGTGGTATTCATTTCAGCTTTAACTTGCATTTCTCTAATGGCTAGTGATGAAGGTAATTTTTTGTGGCTTGTTTGTCACACATGTATAATCTTCAGTGAAATTTTTTTTTCTTTCATCATTTTCTCATTGGATTTTTTTTTCTGTTTCTTATTGGATTGTTTTCTGTTTTATATGAACTCTGTATGAATTCCTTGTCAGCTATATTGTTTGCAAATATTTTTCCAAGCCTGTAGATATTTTCTCATCCTCTTAACAATGTCTTTCAGGAAGAAAATATTTTAAATTTTGACTAAGTGCAATTTATTGATTTATTTTTATTTGATGAATTGTTATAGGTGTCATGTCTAACAAGTGTTCACCAAAATCTTGGTCCTCAATATTTCCTTATATGTATCTTTTTAAAAAATTTATAATTTTACATTAAATCCATGATTGATTTTGAGTCAATTTTGGTAGATTTAGATCAAGGTGTGAGTTTTATATCAAGATTTACTTATTTATGCATAGTGATATCTAATCTCTAGCATTATTTATCGATTCAATTGCTTTTATATCCTTGGTTGAATTTGAAAGTGGCTATTTCTTATTTTGCTATTCTACTCACTAATCTATCTGTGAACCCCTCCATCGACAGCACATTGTCTTGATTACTGTAGCTGTATAATAACTCCTTTTTTTTTTTTTTTTTTTGGGATGGAGTCTCACTCTGTTGCCCAGGCTGGAGTGCAGTGGCGCGATCTCAGCTCACTGCAACCTCTGCCCTCCGGGTTCAAGCAATTCTCCTATCTCAGCCTCCAGAGTAGCTGGGATTACAGGCGCCTGCCACCACGCCCAGCTAATTTGTGTGTTTTTAGTGGAGGCAGGGTTTCACCATGTTGGCTGGGCTGGTCTCGAACTCTTGACTTCAAGTTATCCACCCACCTCAGCCTCCTAAAGTGTTGGGATTACAGGTGTGAGCCACCACGCCCGGCCACTTTATTCTTTTTCAGAATTATTTTCGCTATTCCAGTTCACATATATATATTTTTATATAGCATATATTTTATATAATAAATATAAAATTATGTTGGCTATTCTAGTTAATATATATTACATATTTACATGTAAATGCAACATATTTCATAAACATAATATATACTTTGTATATAAATATAAATATATTATAAATAATTATATAAATCTGTAAGTATATTATAAGATATAATTTATATTAAAATACAAATATATATAATTTATATATTATATATTATAAAATTTATATATTATATAGTATATTACATATTTATATGTTAAATAAAATATATATTTATGTATGATATATATCCATAATGCTTATATATAATATATATTTATATGCATATATTTAAATATATAAATATATTATATACATAAGTATATATAATTTCTTACATATATAAGTTCATGTATATAAGATTCATATATATATGAATAATTTTGTCTGCATCTAGAAAACAATCTTGTTGGGATTTTGATAGGAATTAGGTTAAACCAGTATATAAATTTAAATTTGGGAAGAATTGACAGCTTTGTTGTATTGAATTTTCTAATCCCTAAACACGCACTGTATCTCTTTAACTTAGATTGTCTTTCATTTTTTTCATTAACAATATGCAGCTTTTGGCATACATACATAGTTAGATTTGCACAAAAATATTACACCAATTGAGCAATTAAAAATGATATTGTATTTTAAAATGTATTTCTACGTGTCAAAAATACAATCAATTTTTGTATGTTGATTCTATATTCTACATATTTTGTTGAAGTAACTTATACTTTCTAAAGTCATTTTTGTAGATTGTATTCTAGATCAAAGTAATTTAATGTCTACAACAATACCAACTCAGTTATTTAAGTTGTTAAATTAACTAAGTGTAATGTCACAAATGGCAAAAACAGTTTAGACAATCGGTCAGAAAATAACCAAAAACCTCATACCCTTAATGGTCTGGATTTAATAATAACTACAAAGTGCTTAATATGTAAGAGTAGGAAATAGCTAATTTCCCTCCAGATTCTTTATTATTTTCTATGTAGAAACTCATGTCATGTACAAATAAGCACACTTTTATTTCTTTCTTTCCAATCTGTATGCTTATTATTTCCAATTCTTGCCTTATTGCTCTACCTAGATCTTCCAATATTATGTTGAATCAATTATTAAATAAGGTTGTTGAATAGTAATGATAAGAGTGGATGGTATTAGTTTCCAATCTCAAGGGGAAAACATCAGTTTTTCACTATTAAATATTACGTTAGCTGTAAGTAGCTTTTATAGATGCTCTTTATCAACATGAGCACATTTCCTTTTATTTCTAATTGACCAAGAGTGTATATAATGAGTGGGTGTTGAATTTTGTTAAATTATTTTGTATCAGTTGATAAAATCACGTGATTTATTTATTCTTTGACATGATAATATGGTAGATTATATTGACTGAGTTTTCAAATCGTGAACCAACCTGGTATTCCTGAAATAAACTTCACTGGGCAAGGTATGTAATTAACATGTGTTATGTATTTATTTTGGGGGGCGCTATGCTTTTTGGTGTGTGTATGTATATAATTGTTTATAATTCTTGTTAAATTGATCCTTTTGTCATTATGAAATATATTTTATGTCTATATTAATATAGGCAATCCATCTGTCTTTTATTTACTGTTCGCATTGTTTATTTTTTATCTTCTCTTCCAAAACTTGTCTTTAAATTTAAACGGAGACTGTTGTAGACAGCATATGGCTTGATTGTTGTTTTCCTTTTAAAATTCATTCTGCCAATATCTGCCATTTAATTGGATAATTTTATTCATTTACATTTAATATAATTACTTGTACGATAATATTTACATCTGTCATTTTGATGTTTGCTTTCTTTATATCTTGTCTTCTTTGTTACTCAATTTTTCCCTTACTGACTTTTTGTGTTAAAATATTTTTTCATCTGTACCATTTTAATGCGTTCATCATTTTTTTCTTATGTATTTTTGAGTTATTTTCTTGGTGGGTTTCCTGAAGATTGTCAGTAACATTTAATTTTATAACAACCTACTTTGGATTAATACCAATTTAATTTCAGTAGTACACAAAAACTCTGTTCCTATATAGCTCCATTTGTCTCTTCCTTTGTGCTATAATTATCACAAATTACATCTGTATACATTGTGTGCACATCAGCATAAATTCACAATTATTGCTTTATGTAGCTCTCTTTTCAATTATATAGCAGAAAAAAGTTACAAAAATATTTGTACTATATTTTGTATTTAGCTATGTGATTACCTTTATCAGGGTTGTTTAATTCTTCAAATATATTCAACTTACTGCCTGGTGTTCTTTCATTTCATCTTAGACTCCTTGCCATATTTTTTATAGAGTAGGTCAGCTAATGATTAACTTTCTGCTTATCTGAGAATATCTTAATTTCTCCTTTATTTGTGAAGGATTTTAAAAAATATATATAGAAATCTGTTTTGATAGGGTTTTTTTTTTTAGCATTTTGAATATGTCATTCTACTGCCTTTTGTCTCATGATTTCTGTTAAGAAATAAGATGTTAATCTTATTGAAGATCTCTTGTACATAAATTGCTTATCTCTTCCTGCTTTCAAGCTTCTTGTTGCCTTTGGCATTCAACAGTTATGATATTACTTGTGGATACCCTGAAGTTTATTTTTCTTGGAGTTTGTTAAGCTCTTTGAATGTGTAGACTAACGTTTTTCGTCATATTTAGGAAATCACCCCCCACAGTCTGAACTCTCATTATATGTATATTAGTATGCTTGGTGTTGTCCTACAGATCTCTGATGCTCTGTTCATTTTTCTTCATTCTTTTTATTCTTTCTCTTTCTCAAATTGGATACTGTCAATTGATCTATCTTCATGTTTGTTACATCTTTCTTTTGCCTTCTTAAATCTGCTGTTGAGTTTGTCTAGTAATTTTTTTCAGTTATTGTACTTTACAACTCCAGCAATCATATATACATATGGATATAATTTCTATATATTTTATTATATATTTATTTAATTTGTTTAATGTTTAATTTACCTACTTTATTGTATATATAATTTCTATCTCTTTATTGATATTCTATATTTGTTATGGAATGTCATGCTTTAGGTTTTCAAACTTAGTTTCCTTCAACTAACAAAACATATTTAAAATCACTGACAAAGTATTTGCTAGTAAGTACAATGTCCATACTTGCTCAGGTTCAGTTTCTATTTGTTGCTTTTTTTCTATGTATTGGGGACATTTTCTTGCTTCTCTACATGTCTTAAAATTTTTGTTGAAAATATTTTAAATATTATAATATGTCAACTCTGGAAATAAGCTTCTTCCTTTTTTCTCAGGGTTTATTTTATTTGCTGTTTGCTGTAATTGCTGTTTGTTTAGTGATTTTTCTAATCTACTTTTGTAAAGTCTGTATTATTTATTGTGTGTAGCCACTTAAGTCTTTCATTAGTTAGTTTAGCAGTCAGCTAATAATTGGACAGCTATTTCCTTAAACACTTGAAAGCAATAATTCTCTTGGTTTTTGTTTAAGGTCTCTGTATGAACATTGTGGCATGCCTTCAACACTCATCCAGACAGTTGACAATTATGCCTTTCTGCTTGTACAGAGCCTCAGGTCCAGCCAGAGGTAAGTGCTTAGGGCCTTCTCAAGTCTTCCTTTATTATACACATAGCCCTATGTATCTGCATGACTTTCTAGATTTCCAAGAATATGTCACAACTTTTCAAAGCTCCTACGGATGTATTATTACCCAGCTTTTCCTTTTAAGTTAGTCTATTGTTTTTCCAAACCGTCATCCATTTCCTTGGGCAGCCACAGTGTTAAAACATTTGCCTGTAAATGTTTTTGAGAAACTCC
The DNA here is from genome assembly GCF_029289425.2 of Pan paniscus. Classification (NCBI taxonomy): domain Eukaryota; kingdom Metazoa; phylum Chordata; class Mammalia; order Primates; family Hominidae; genus Pan; species Pan paniscus. The sequence goes on from NC_073269.2 coordinate 36,961,129, forward strand.
CTCTGGGATGAAATTTCTAGTATTGAGTATCAAGTTAGGTCAAATAAAGACAGGATGTTGTAGTAGGATCTTACAGGGAACTATCAGACAAGTCAAATTCTGACAATCCTTTGACCATTTGTTCCCTTTGGTACTAGAAATGGAAGCTATTGTTTTTCAAGGCTACTTCTTTGCTGAGGACTGGGGGATAGAACTAGAATAACTTAAAACATCATAAAATTTGCTGTTAAACTAAGAGTCAGCCACTTTTCTTCTATAAACACTTTGTGATTATTGAAAGCCTTTAATTAATTTCCAAAGTTCCATAAAAGCTGATCCTGATCATATATTTTGCCAGTTCCTTTTCTTTGGTTTTATGTAGGGGCAAAAAATTTACAGAAGTCCTTACTGCACCACTTTTACTGACATCACCCATTTCTATCAATTTGTGCTTCACACATTTTGTAGCTCTGTTGTTTATTTATCTACATGGTTAGTATTCCTATTAATTTTTGATAGAGGGACACTTTTGCCATTATTTAATATTGCTTTCTGCCACTGGAAATATTCTTTCCTCAAAATCTACTCTATATATTAATGTAACCACTCCTTTAATTTTCTCTTCATTTCTAAAGGGTATTTTCTCTGGATATAGAATTCTTGGTTGAAAATTATTTTATTTTAGCACTTGAAAAATATTGTGCCACTTTCTCTGGCCTCCCTGATTTCTGATGAGAAATCTGATGTTATTTGAATTTTTTTTCCTCCATAGATAATACATTGTTTCCCTCTATCTGATTTCGAGATTTTAACTCTGCTTAGTTTTTAGATGGTTAATGTGTTTTGGCATGAATTTTTGTTTGTTTGTTTTGTTTGGGTTTGCTTCACTTCTGGAATCTGCAGCTTTATGCTTATTGTCAAATCTGAGAAATTTTCAGCTACTATTTCTCCTAGTACTTTTTAAGCACTTACTTCTTTTTCTAGTCCTTCTTGGACTCTAATATTAGACACAAATATTGAATCTGTTGTTACAGTTTTCACAATGCAAGTTGCCATTTTTCTACCTCCTATAATCAATTATAAACTATTTTTTCTGCTTTTGTTAAAAGGTTCCTCACTTTTTTTCTAGAGCTCACATTTCATCCAGCCCCAAAGCCAATGCTACATATTTCAGGGTTTTGTTACGACACTTGCTTTTACATACCAATTTCTATATGTGTTCCCTCTTAAGGCATAACCATTCTAAAATTAAAGACTTAAAATCACAACCATTTATAACTTTTCATAAGTCTGAAGGTAAGCTGGGTCATTTGTTTACTGGCTCTGCTAATGTATCTATGGCTAGCTACTAGACAAACCAGAGAGTGCCTGGTATAGAGTAGCATCTACAAAAGAAGCTGGCTGACTTGGCTCTGTTCTATATGTTCTTTTATCCTCTATCAATATAGCTTTCTTTTGTTTCATTAGTGGTGGCAGAGTTCCAAAAATTGCTAAAATCACACAGTCTTTGTGAGGTTTCATCTTGGCACTCACACACTCTCCCATCTCCTGCATTTCATTGGCTAAAGAGATTCACAAAACTAGTTCACATTCAAGGGGTAGGAAAATAGACTCCATCTCTTCATGGGAGAACCTACAAAATCACTTTTCAAAAAGAGCAGATATAGTGAGAAAAAAGTAAGTCCACTTTCACAATGAACCTACATTATCAATAACAGTTTGGCCAAAACAACAACAACAACAACAACAACAACAACAACAAACACTTAGAGGCCTTCTTCATGTGGCTGGGTCTCAGACAAGGCCAGGAGCTCAATGTTGAAATCAGGTTCTGGGAAGAAAAGTCAGTGGACTTTAAAGGTGAGAGATGGGTGTTGCAGAGGTTCTTTGAAGAGCGTGGAATACACCCAAACTCCAACATTTGAAGATACCCCTGATTTGGGTTACCAACTTGCAGGTTTATTTAAATGCAAGATTTAAAGCATAGAGTATTGCTAATGTTGCTGTTTGCAGTCCTGGCTCTCTCTGGATGAAATAATCAAAGAAGCTCAGAGAGCAAGAGGAAAAGAAGCAACATAAATAGAGGCAAAAAATAAGAGAAAAGCAATAAGCAAGTAGGCTAAGGCAAAGAATTCAAGCCCAAGGGTGTAGAAACGGTAGTCAAAGACCTAATCTGTTAGTATCCTGATGAATTGTGTGGCTGTTGTGGCCTCATTAAGACCTTCAGTCTCCAGGACCATATAAAGCTGGACTGCATTTGGAATGGTCCTGGTAATGCTTTCTGAAAATACAGTGTGTTGGCTTCTACTGAGAGCCTGGAGCTGTCAGTTCCTCAGGAGGTTCCAGAGGAATTGGGAATTTCAGTAGGCTTCTGTGGCTAATAATAGAGCTAGAAAACATATGGACTCCCTGCAGGCTAGGAGCCCACAGGTGATGCAAAGAGGACATCATTGGCTTTTGAGAGCAGCAGAGAAACCTTTTATTGGAGGTCACACAGCAAGATCATGGATGTTGCTCAGTGGGTCTGCACTCATGGGAAGCATGTGATCATGGGCAATGCAATGTTTTCTGGCTGCAGAGAGTCTAGAATCTTAAAGGTCCTCTTACCCATCATGGGAATTCATTCCAGAACATTCTGGACCCCTCTCAGGGGCAGGTAAGAAGTGTCTATTCATTGAAACCGTCTAATGCATTTTGGGGTGGTTTTTAGAACCCACTTATTTAGTCTGCTGTGACCTCTGATAGCTCACTGGGGACTATCCAGAGACACCGTGAAGCTACACCTGGCAGCAGATATGCTCTTGTTCTAATGAGTTCCTCAGTTTCTGCTCTAGTGGCTTGAGCTATGCAGCTTAACGTAATGGCCCCAGACATGGAGGGATTGACTGTTCCTTCTGTAGAGACTCCAAGGTAATAAAAACCCATATAAATGGTCACAGATCCATTCACAGTGGGGTTGGATGTCAGAAAGCGCTCAGGGCCTCGGAGCAGGGAAGTCATCCCCAGGCAGTGGGCTTAGTGAACCATTGTCCTAGACGTGAAACACATTGTCCTTCTTTTTTTTACTTTAGTTTGCCATTTTTATTAAAAAAAAAAAAACAAAACTGTGAGATTGGGTCATTGCCTCTGCACTTCTTTCTCAAGAACTGACATATCCAGTGCGAATGAAGCTAATGATGAGAGACAATATTTTAATGTTAATTAGACATTCCATGTGTCTTAGTTCATCAGAGAACTATTGCTCTTTTATGTATCAGATGAAAGCAGAGTTCTTGCTTGGAGAAAAACAGAGTACACAGTCAGAAAGGAGAGTATTTTCAGTGTTGTAATTATTCAAATGATTGTTGCTTTTTAGAAAAGCAAAAGATTTTGAGAGGGCGGGGGATACTTAGCAGGAACACAACTGCATGACAGGAAGCCACTGCAAAGCCTCTAAAACCTTCTTCTCTCTCTTTCAGCAAACATTGCTAAAAGCTGTAATCTCCAGTTAGAAAACAACCTTGAAGGGAGTTTCTCAGTGGCCTCATTAGACAAACAAGAGGTGGTAGGACCAAGCCTCCTTTGGAATGGACCTGCCCAGAAGGAAAGGGGACAAAAGGTACACAGAAAGCCCCCTGGTGTCTGACGGCCCCTGGAAATAATTATTGGAAAAAGAATGAAAACAATTGCAATACTTCTGTGAACTCAATTGTTCTATATATAAAATGAACATGTTGGACTAGCTCAGTGACTCTAAATGAAGGCTACAGAGTTCTTCTCTTCTGTGACCTCTAGGGAGAAAAGTAGAGTTACAACGTTAGGGTAGTGATGCTTTTAAATTACATGTCCAAATTAGCTCCTGGCATTGATGAGAATATGTTGTATCTTTCTAGTAGGTAGGGACAGGAAAAGGTAGAGAGTGTGCTATTTGATTGTCCTGCCAACTCTTTCATTCCTTAATTTGGGAATTAGTTGACCCCATTTGACAGGTGAATCAATGAATAGCTAAATTACTGACATATATAAATAAAATATTCATTTATTTTCTTTTTTTTTGCATTTGTAGTTTTGGAACAATTTTACTTTTACAGAAAAGTTGCAAAGAGAATTCCTATATAACCTTCACCTACTTACCCTTAATATTCATATCTTACATAGATGTACATTTGTCAAAACATTTGTATACTACTATTAAATAATTCCAAACTTTTTTTGGGTTTCACATTTTCCCATTTATATCCGTTTTCTTTCCCAGGATACAATCTAGGATACTATGTTGCATTTAGGAAATATTTATTTTAGTGTGTAAATATTTATGCTATGCATTGGTTTGATGGAATTATGAGTCAAAGAATGATTTATGATCCCCACTTTACACAACCTCCTGTCTGGAAGGCATAACCACATGTGCAGAAACATCGATGCATCCTTGTCCTTAGATCTTCAAATCAACATGCTAAGTTTGAGGATGCACAGTCAGTGGGAAGGTCTTCCCTGGAAAACCACGCAGGCAGTCCATATTGGTGATGCCAGTTATATACCAGCTAAGCCCCACATCCTGACTGCATGGAAATGTGGCAGGAATTGGTTGGTGGGATGCTCTGAGCAGGACCATTCAGTGCATTGGATGAGTCAGTCAAACAAATTACTACTGATAAAAAGACTCAAACAAGTTCCTTCTCATCATGTATTCAATTTTGCTTTACTTTCTTCTGGTTCTTTGGCATTATGCAGACTCAACCTGAAGTGTGTAGATAATCATTTGTCATCAAAAAAACTCAAATAAAATTGGTGTAACCTTTTTCAAATGGATCTGCTTTGATGGAGATATGGGAAACTGGGCACAGCATTGAACTGCTGGAGGGTGAACAAATTGATACATTCTTCAAGATTGTCATGGACTTTTTATAGTTCAGTACATCAAAACATGCATACTCGTTACCCAAGTTAGCCAAAATATATTCACAACAGTGTTGTGTATAATAACAACAAATTAGAAGCAACATAAAAGTTTGGCCAAGATTCTTTAAACAAATTATAGAACATGATGCAAAATCAATATGCAGCTTAAAAAAAATAACATTGAAGAAGAATATTTAATGACACATTCTATTACAAAAATAGAAGATTAATGTATAGTATAATTCCCTTTTTCTTTTTTTTTGAGACGGGGTCTCACTCTTTTCCCCAGGCTAGAGTGCAGTGGCACGATTTTGGCTCACTGCAGCCTCTGCCTCCCAAGCTCAAGCGATCCTCCTGCCTTGGCCTCCCAAGTAGTTGGGACACAGGCGTGTACTACTACACCTGGCTACTTTTTGTAATTTTGTAGAGACGGGGTTTCACTATGTTGTCCAGGCTGGTCTCAAACTCCTGAGCTCAAGCGATCTTCCCACTCTGGCCTCCTAGTGTGCTGAGATTACAGGTGTGAACCACTGCACCCTACTGTCCTTTTGTGTTATATATACATATATAAAAATATTTGTATCTTGAAAGTTATTTTTACTAAATATATTAACAGTGATTACCTCTGGGAGCAGGGAGCTTTTGAACAGTTTTATTGAGATATAATTTACATACCTTACAATTCGTCCTGTTTGCTTATTCTAGACATTTTCAATAAATGAAATTATACAGTGTGTGGTTTTTTTTGTGACTGGCTTCTTTCACTTAGCACAATGTTTCCAGGGTCTATCCATGTTATAGCATGTATTGGTAATTCATTCCTTTTTTGTTGCTGAATTATCAAGTTTTATTGTATGGATATACCACATTTTATTTTTCCATTTATCATTTGATGGTCATTTGGGTTGTTTCCACTTTAAGGCTATTATAAATAATGCTGTTATAAACATTTATGTACAAGTTTTTGTGTAGACATATATTTCCAATTCTTTTGTATATATCTAGGAGGAAATTTCAGGGTCATACGGTAATTATATTGCTTAACTTTTTGAGAAACCACGAGATTGTTTTCCAAAATGGAAGCACCATATTACATTCTTAACAGAAATGTATGAGGGTGTCAATTTCTTCACATTCTCACCCACACTTGCCCTTACCTGTCTTTTAGAATATAGCTACCGTAGGCTGTGAAGTGGTATGTCATTGTGGTTTTCATTTGTATTTCCTCAATGGCTAATGATGTTGAACATCTTATGCTGATTGATAATTTAGATATCTTTTTGAGAGCACTGTCAGATCCCATTTCAATTTATAACTGAATTTTTATTTGTTGATTATTTAGTTATATGAGTTGTTTATATGTATTCTGTATATCCTGTATACAAATCCTTTATGATGTGTACGATGTTATGATTTTCAAATATTTTCTCACATTCTGTGAGTTGTCGTTTCTCTTTCTGAATGGTATCATTTGCAGCATGGAAACTTTTGGTTTTAAAGAAGTATATCATAATGAAGTATAATTTATCTATTTTTCTTTTGTTCCTTATGCTTTTGGTGTCATATCTAAGATACCACAGCCTCATGCAGATAGCAAAGATTGACTTCTATGTTTTCTTCCAGTAATTTTGTAGTTTTAGCTCTTTTTTTTTGTTTTGTTTTGTTTTGAAACAGAGTTTTACTCTGTCACCCAGGATGGACTGCAGTGGCACAATCTAGGCTCACAGCAACCTCAGCCTCCCAGATTCCAGTGATTCTCCAGTCTCAGCCTCCTGAGTAGCTGGGACCACATGCGTGCACCACCACGCCCAGCTAATTTTTTGTATTTGTAGTAGAGACAGGGTTTCTCCATGTTGGCCAGGCTGGTCTCGAATGCCTGACCTCAGGTGATCCACCCATGTAGGCCTCCCAAAGTGCTGGGGTTACAGACATGAGCCACCACGCCCGGCCTAGTTTTAGCTCTTACACTTAAATTTATTTTCCATGTTAAGTTAATGTTTGTGTGTAGTGTGAGGTAGACGTCCAATTTTATTCTTCTGTATGTGGAAATCCAGTTGTCCCAGCACCGTTTGTCATAAAGAGTGTTCATTCTCCATTGAATGATCTTGGCACCCTTGTGAAAAATCAAGTGACTTCAAATGCACGGCTTTGTTTTCTGGATTATCAGTTCTACTCCTGAAGTCAGTACCACACTGTCTTGATTACTCTATCTTTGTAGTAAGTTATGAATTTGGGAAGTTTGAGTCATCCTACTCTCTTTTTCTTTCCCAGGATTGTTTTTTCTATTCTGAGTCCCCTGAATATTCGTATAAATTTTGTGATTATTCCTGATCATAATTTTCTGCATTTTCTACAAAATGGCAGCTGAATTTTTACAGGGATTGCATTGAATCTGAAGACCAATTTAGGAAATATTGCCAATATTCAGTCTTCCTATTCATGACCATGGGCATCTTTCTGTTTATTTAGATCTTCTTTCATTGTTTTCAACAATGTTTTACAGTGTTTCATTGTACGAGTCTTGTACTTTTTTGTTAAATTTATGTTAAGTATTTTATTCTTTCTGATGCTATTATAAATATAATTGTTTACTTAATTTCATTGTTAGATTGTTTATTGCTAGTATATAAACATACAAATTTTTAAATACTGATCTTATACAATGCAATATTGCTGAACTCATTTATTACTTCTAATGGGGCGTGTGTGTGTGTGTGCTTAAGAGTTTCTATGTACAAGATATACAAGATAACTTAATCTGCACATAGTGGTGGTTGCACTTCTTCCTTTTCAATCTCACTAGAATCTCCAGTACAATGTTGTATAGAAGTGGCATGAGCAGACATCCTTGTCTCATTCTTTTCATTTTCTAATTTTTGGCCCGGAGTAAGAAAGCATTCTGCCTTTCACCATTAATATTGATTAATAATATTGTTGATTTTAAATTTTTTTCTTCTTTTCCTTATATGTATTTGTTATTTTTTAAATTTTAATTTTAGTATTTTTAATTTTTAAAAATTTTTTATTTTTAGACACAGGGCAGTGGTGTGATAATAGCTCACTGCAACCTGGTCTCAAACCATCTTCCCATTTCAGCTTCCCAAGTGGCTGAGACTATAGGCACTTCACCCTATGCCCATCAGCTAATTCTTTTTTTTTTTTTTTTTTTTTTTTGTAGAAACAGGGTCTTACCATGTTGCCCAGGCTGGCCTTGAACTCCTGTCCTCAAGCGATCCTCCTGTTTCAGCCACCCAAATGCGGGATTACAGGCGTAAGCCACCTCACCCAGCCTTAAATTTTCAATAATTTGCAAATCATATTTGTAATATAAAAGTTAGTAAGAAAAAAGAATAAATGTCCCAGACCATAGCAGTTCATCTTAATGGAGGAGGAAGGCAGATATGAGAGAAGGGCCTGAAATACACACTGCTGCCATGGGGGGGGTCTTCTGATTACTCAGAGTCTCTGCATTTTAGCTTTCTCACTGATCCAAGGCTGCCAGCCAGCTAAGGAAGTAGATGGAGAGAGGACCAGGAGCACCTTGTGAATTTCATAACCAAGCCACACTTTCTAAGCCAGGAGAAAGGGGAGAGGTGACCCCAGTATAAGAAAATGTATGTTATAAAGCGAACGGTCACTCATAGAATGTACACAACCAAGAGTGATCCCTAATTAAACTAGAGACATTAGGTGGTTATAACATGTCACTGTGGGTTTATCAGTTACAAGGAATGTACCACTCTGGTCAAGGCTGTGGATAAAGGAGATGCCTTGGAGATCGAGGAATATATGTGAACTCTCTGCATCTTCCCTTCAATTTTGCAGTGAACTTGAAACTGCTTTAAAAAATAAAGCCAATACATAAATAAATAAGTAAATAAATTTAAGCAAAAGAGATGGTGATAAGCAAAGGAATTGGGTGGGTCTTACATTGCAAACCTTTCTAAGCACACCCTAAAATAAGGCTTTAAGTTTAAATTGCTCATTTGGGAGTTGACCCCAGGAAGCACCAGTAGGGGAAAGAGGAAATGAGACCAGGAATGGGAACAAGCCGATGTGGAGAGTTTTGATGTACAAGATATGATGGGGGGGGTCTACCGGGGACCCCTGGGAGACTGTGTAAAACACACCTCAGTGTTGTCGTCCCATCTGAGGGGCAAGGAAGCTGGGGTGTTTGTCTTCAATTGCCACTGGCTTTTCACTGACACAGGCAGGGCATGCCTTGCCTGGCACAGTAGGCCTATCTCATGTGGGAGCTCGTCATACTCTTGCGGCCATGGAAAGCCCACCTGCAGAGTCACAGAGACCTGCAATAGAAGCTCTACTCACGTTCGGGAACCGTGAGCCCTGAAGGGAAATGCTCTCCACTAAAGGGGTAATCTATTTTTGTACAGGAGTTCTCTTTAACCAGATAACTTTTTAGTGAACTTAAAATATAATATGATTTTAACATTTCAGATTAGCACACTTTGTGACAAATTATGGCACTCCCAAAAGAGAAACTTCTCATCCAGTGCTAACTCCTTTCCCCATTCACTGTATTTTGCATGGGGCCAGGAATAAAATTCCATGGGGCTCTTCACAATTTTGTGGAATTGATCAAGGAAATACATCGTGGTGTCCAGATCACACCTGGGTAGTTGGCAAATGTGAATCTGAGGCCAGGTTTAGGAGTACTGGGAAAGATTTTAATGGAACCAAGCTCAAGCACTGTGCACAGAAGCTGGGGTGAGGAGAGGGAGACAAGTGGGGGGCAGGCCTTTGTAGCCTCTTTTGAAAGGAGACTGCCTGTGGCCTGCTCTGCAGGAGCCCCCTCCAGAGTCACTCTTGATGATCATCAGGGCTCTTTATTAACAAAAACTCAGCCCAAACTCACATAAAAGAAAACAGAATCTACTGGTTTATTTGGTTGGAAAGTTCAAGGGATTCCTTTGGACAGATTCATAAACAAAGCGTCTCTTCCTTTCTCAGTTCTGCTGCTTCTGTGCTGGTTTCACTCTCAGGCAGGTTTTCCTCTGATGTGTTGGTGGTCAGATTGCAGAGGCCAAGGTTCTGCATCCACTCCTGGAGGAAAGAGATGAGGTCAGCCTCACCCAACCCACGTGGAGTGAAGATAGACAAAGAGCCCTCTGCAAAGGAATAATTGGAGTGCAGCTGCCAGACGCAGGAGTGATCCTGGGCAAGTGAAAATGATGAAGTCATTGTCACCATCAAAGTGAGTGTAGACATGCCTCTCTGCCTGTAGACATGCTCTTCTGCCTTTAAGACACACTTAAGTTATTCTTTATTAACTATACACCCCCCTGACACCACACACACATACACATGCTTAAACCAATTGTTATGATTTGTCTGTGTCCTCACCCAAATCTCACCTTGAATTGTAATAATCCTCGTATGTCGAGGGTGGAGCCAGGTAGAGATAATCAAATCATAGAGGTGGTTCCCCCCGTACTGTTCTCGTGGTAGTGAATAAGCCTCAGACATCTGATGGTTTTATAAAGGGGGATTCCACTGCACAAGCTCTCTTGCTTGCTGCCATGTAAGACGTGTCTTGCTTCCCTTCACCTTCTGCCATCATTGTGAGGTCTCCCCAGCCATGTGGAACTGTGAGTCCATTAAATCTCTTTCCTTTATAAATTACCCAGTCTTGGGTATGTCTTTATTAGCAGTGTGAGAGCAGACTAATACACCAATGTTGGGGCTCAGAAAGCAATATCCAAAGTATAGCATTTTGACATGAGGAACTGAAAGCTCCAATGTATACATGTTCAGCAAATTTGCATGCCTTTTCTTCTACTAATCAATCTGCTTCATGCCAGTGAGGCAAAAGGAACAAAAATGAAAATACTACATATAAAGGCAGTTCTTAGAACAAAATATATATTTTTAAATATTTGTGTTAGAGAAAGAAGCCTAAAAACTTATGAGCTAAGTGCCATATTGAGAAAGATAAAAAATAAACAGTATTATCCAGGCATGGTGGTGTGCACCTGTAGTCCCAGGTTCTTAGGAGGATGAGGTAGAAGGGTCTCCTGAGCTCGTGAGTTCAAGGCTGCAGTAAGCCATGATCACACCACTGCATTCCAGCATGGGCAACAAAGAGAGGGCTCATCTTATAAAAAAGAAAAAAGAAAGAGCAACAGAGTACATCAAAGAATATGGAAAGAAGAAACTAACAAAGTTAAGAGAGAGGACTAATGAAACAGAAAACAAAGACACAATGAAGAAATCAAATCTTATCTTTTTCTTGAAAAGATGATAAAAATAAACAATCTTCTGGCAAGACTGAGCAAAGCAAAAACAGATCAGGCACAAATAATTTTAGGACTGAAAAAAGAGACATAACTGCAGATTTTGCAGAGATGTAAACAATAGAGAATACTTGGAAACTTTATGGCTTTAAATTGGAAAACTTAGACAAAAGGGAACATTTTCTAGCAAAAAAAATGAAATCTGAAAACTGACTCAAGATTAGGGAAAATCTTCACTGTATATATGTATATGTGTGTGTGTGTGTGTTTATAGTGAAGTTTTGTGTGTATATATATGTGTACACATATATACACACACACAAAGAACTTTTACAATCAATATTATTATTTATCATATTAATAATACCCTTGATTATAATTATAATGATATATAATTACATTATCATTAATCTTATTATTAAATAAGACTACTTAATTTTAAAAGATGAGCAAAAGATTTGAACACACACTTCACATAGGAAGACACACTTGCCAATAATTACATAAGAAGTACTCAAAATTAGTAATCCTCAATGAAATACAACTTAATACAACAATGAAATAACATTTCATTCCCAGTGGAGTGGCTAAAATTAAAATTCTATCACCAGATGTTGGTGACGATATGTCACAACTGAACTCTCACACATTGCTGGTGCAGTGTAAAATGATAAAACATGATAAAATTATTTGGCTGTTTCATATAAAGTTCATCATGTACATATCATAAGACTAAGCAAATCCACTCTGAGATATTTACCCAAAGAGTTAACACCACTGTTCATGACAGAAGTACATATAATAGTCCAAAGCTGGAAACAACCTAAATATACGTCAAGGGGAAAGTGGCAAAACCAATTGTATATATTCATACAACGTGACACTACTTAGGAATAAAAAGAATAAACTACTAATACACCATTAATATGGATAAATCTCAAAAAGACTACTTTGAGTATAAACAGCGAGATACAAATTAATCCATATTATGTGATCCCATTTACATGACATTCTAGAAAAAACAAAGCTAATCCATGATAAACTATTTCTTAGCAGTGGCAGTTTGCAGACAGCATGAGGAGGCAATGACTGGAAGGGTGCATGGAGAATTTTCCTAGTGATGGAATTATTCAAAATTTTTGTGGAAATGTGGGTTATGTGGGTGTATGCACTTGTCAAAACTCATTAAATTATAAACTTAACAATAATGCATTTTACGATATATGAATTATATCATAGTGAAAATATCTTAAAAACTGGCCCAATAAAGATAAGCAAAATGAATCAGTGGCTAAATATCCACAAACGCCTACACACACATGTGCATACACTCAACTAGCAAACAAATAAGCCTAAATGGTTCTACAAAGTTCTACCAAACATTCCAGAGATGGATTGCCTCAGTCTTGTTGATTCCACAAGATGGGGGGGACTTTTCTCCACACTAAAATCAGGAGCTCATCTGCCTTCCAGCATGTGGGGTGGCTGTAGGGTAGGAAGACCTCAGAGAAAGAAGGAGAATAAAACAATATGAGGCTGGAGGACAGCCAGGGCCATACCTGCGGGTCCTAGAAACATGGGCAGCAGACATTGTTGGTTGATTACCGCAGAGTTCTTCTGATGTCCCTACTTTATTGCTAATAAAACCCTATTTTTGTTCAGGTAGAAGGAGACCTTGAGAATGAGTGCATGCTGGGCCCTGCCTCAATCCCAGAATATGAATCTTCATGAGTCTAACTTACAGATGTGCCATTCTCTTTGCCATGACTTGTTTTAAAGAAAGGCAGCTGACAAAATACAGGCCAAGGGGATGTGAATGAAGTCCCATAGTGGAGGAGTGGTAGTGGCTGGTGGGACTTTCAGAAATGTTTCCTAGACTTTAAAAAGGGACCAAGAGAAGGGAATTCTGTCATCTGGCTTTGAGTTCTGCTGTGTGCCAGTGTGGTACTTGGAGTTCTTGCAGAGATCTTCAAGCCAGGAGGACCAGTCTAGGGGACAAAACCCACATTGAGGATGCCAAGAAAGCTAGAAGAAAGCTACTGAACCACCAAATTAACCAAATATTCACACTTCTTCTGGATATTTACATAAGAGCATAAATGTTCCCAAGTCATTCTTAACATAAGTTGATCCTGTTCCCTTATCACTCGCTCCCCAAAGCACTCTAAATACTTCCCTATAATAGGGATTTGAGTATTTACGGTAAGAGCAAAGGGAAGGTACTGACAAATTTTAAAGAAGGGATGCTTGAATTACGGTTTAAAATGATCACTCTGCCTGCAGTGTGAGGAGTGGACTGGGTGAGAAGAAAATGGGGAGGGGGATAAGGAGCCAATGGAAATACTCTGCAGAAGAGATGAAACATATGATATCTAAGACCCTGGTGGTAGAGGTGATGATGGAGAGAAGTGAATCGATTCACATATATTTAGAAAGAAAAATCTTATATGTTGCCTCCTCCAGAAAGCCTTCCTTGATTTTTTTTTTTTTTTTCCAACTGGATCCCTGCTGCATTGAACTCTCCATCTGTTAAATCTTCCAATGAACATTGTGTGGACTTCTCTTTAGATACTGGTTCTGACTCAGGGCATTCAAACATGTTCCTCCCAGAAGACTAGGAGCCCCCTGAGGACTGAGACCCCATTCTCGCTCATCTCTCTTACCCTGAGTTACTGATCCCTGGCAGCCACTCAGCCAGCTGTGGTCAGCTGAGCTGCCTGCCTTGCCTGGAGGAACGCAGGTCCCACAGCTGCCTCTGTCCGGCAGGCAGGCAAGTTGTACCTTCAGTTTTCATCCACCCGCCTGTCCATCTGTACCTAACTCATAGGGAGCTGACATGGTGCTGTGTGGAATCAAACCGTGGAGTGAAGGGCAGCGAGGGGCACCCTAGCCCTCCATGCATGGCTGCAAATGGGGAGACTCACCCTGCCTCTGCCACCTTGAGAAAATTACTGTTCCCCTCTGGGCCTCAGTTTATCCCTCTGTAATGCAGGTGGAGGTCGGAGAGTGGTTATTCCTCAGGATTGACCGTCTGGTTGAGGTGTGGCCTTCCTTCCACAACAGGCTCCCAATCACGTCCTTTCTTCCTTGGAATTGATTTCTACTGCAAGAAGCTGGAGAGAGTTACATGAGGAACCCACTGACAGATGACAAAAGCAAGCCTTTGCAGGGCACTTTTGTTTTTCTTTCTCTACAGATTCACATTGTGCGTGTTCAGTGAGAAACAGAACACAGGGCTGTTGGCTTTGGAGGGCTGTTTATTTTGAAAATGCAGGTAGATGGTGGGAAGGGTGATGGAGCCATTCGCAGACAATAGCCATTGTTTGTGCCCAGACTTCGAAGTGGCTGCAGGGCTGTCCTTGGCCTCCCCTTGGGTCCCATGACACCTGGGGAGCCCGGCTGGACAGACCCTTTGCAGGTTGCCTGACTCTAAGACATACCAGAAGGACATAAATAATCAGCCACCGACTCTTTCGCTCGACTATAAAAAGCGTGCATATGCTCTGCGCAGGTTTTCCTAAGGTAAGGGACAGAGCTGGGCAAAACCGGGCTTCTGGAGCTGCCCATATGGGGAGGCGGTCTTTCACCGACGAGTCTGCAGACAGAAATTGCCCATCTGCACTGTTTGCAGGTGTTTTGAATGATTATATTATTAGCTCTGTCTGTTCAACTTTGCTTTTTTATGGTGGCTTTAGTATTGCAGTAAAAAAAAAAAAAAAGGGAAGAAGAAGAAGAAAGAAAAAAGAAATATAAAGGCAGCCATCTGGTTCCCGATTTGTGATCGTGTTCTCTTGTCAGTAAAGAGGGGAGAGGCAGCCACTGCTCTCTCGGGGGGTGGGGCAAGCACAGGGCAGCCCCCAGTTCTGCCCTTTTCCAGGAGAGTGGGATTTGGGGTAGGCAAGATTTTTCATTTTACCAGAGGAAGCTGGTTTATTTTCTAATTTCTCCTCCCCCGCCTCCACCTTGATGCTTTGCAGCTGCTGCGGAGCTCACCTGGGTGCTGGAATCAATGATTGATGTGTCCCCCAGAGCTGCAGCCTGGCCTGGAGAACTGGCTGTGTGTGTGTCCGTGTGGCCCTGGAGAGTCAGGCTGGGGCTGTCCATCCCACCCATGACTCTGGGCCTTAATTTGATCTGTGCTGTGACCTGTGAAACTTCGCAGGGCATCCCGACTGCAGGTAGCAAGACAAAGATTTATTTGATTATCTGTGCATAGGTAATTCATCAGGGAAATGCTCTCTGTGTCAGAAGGCACAGAAGCGGGGTTATTTAGGGTTGTGCAGCGCATCCAGGGCTGGGAGGGTGCCAGGAGCCACCAGCCCAGCAAGGTCATGACGCCTCCCCACTGCAGGAGATACCAGGCAGATCCGGAGTCACACTTGAGCCAGAGGATGCTGTCTGCCTTTTCATTGGCTTGGGCAAAGAGAAGAGAATTGTGTAGGATTTCTTTCCCCCATAAAAGGGCAGAAACAATGCTCCGATGTAATCTGAGGAAGCCAACAGGGGGTGCTGACACCCAACCTTCTCTTCTCTTCAGGTACCCTACCCTAGGGACAGACAAACCATGACAGTAAAAAGTATTCTATAGATAAGATATATTCTACCCTATATACATATACAAAACTACACAATATATATACATTGCTCTTGTGACCTGTCTCCTGCAACACGCAATCATGGTGACACGTGGATTCATTTGTCAGTTCAGTGAAAGCAGCAGCATCAGCCATGGGCCTCTTAGATTTCCAGAAGCCAGAAGGAGGAGGCTGGAGGAAGGCTCCAGAGAAAAGAATCCCTAAAAATACACTCCCCTGATTGTAGAACTGTTTCCATTTGGCATTTCTGATTGCAACGAGCAGAACCCCACCCAAGCATGCAGCAGGAAGGCAGGCTTCTTGGGTGTTCTATTAGGGTGGGAGCTGAATTTGGATCTTTGCATTCTCTCCCCACTGCATCTCACTTCAAGAAGTGAACCAGGCAATTTGTATTTCTTTCTGTGGGTTACAGGTGCAGAGCTTACAGCAGAAGCTGGGAATGGGAAGAAACCCTTTTCCTTTACTTTATAAAAGCCGAAGCCACTGAAGATTGTGTCCACAGGGTTCCTGAAGGAATGTGGATCTGTGGAAAGCAGCAAGGGAGAGAAAGATCGTCCTTTAACCTAGGAAGAGGACCGAAGCCAGAGCCTGGGGTGGTCAGCACTCTGCCCTAGGTCCTTGTCAGTGCCTGGAGTTGGTAGGACATTGGAGGTGATCGATCCATGGTGCACATGGCATGGATAAAACCAAGTCTTGTGGTACCCAGCCATGGCAATTGGTTATGTGAGCAGCAGAATTTATAGACATCAAAAACTATATAAATGCAGGTAACCACTGTAGGGAGAAGAAAGGTGGGGTGGAGGGCCTTCCTGGGACATTTTGCTTTGCATAACACCTCACAGTCTTTGCCTGACCCTGAAGGAGTGGGTAAAGTAAGGAGCTCCTCATATACCAGAAATGGTGCCTTCTTATTGAATGAAGCGATTGTAAATCAAGGGTCGAATGTCTTTGAATGAGTAATAGTAAGAAATGAGATACTTCGGCACCATTGAGCTTGGAGCTGCAAATTCACATCTGTAGAGGCGTTTGTGGGGTGTCAAAGGAAAGTTTAAAGAAAGACAAGATCAGGAGCCACAATAGCCTAGAGTGAGAAAGGAGGTCAAGGAAGCCCCAAAGGCCTCAGCAGTACAAGTCTGGGTTTTGACTCTGTGATCCATGGAAGTTATAGGTGTGGTGCCAGGTTTAACATATACGAGTGCTATTATTATGTAGGCCAAACAAGCCAAATGCTGGTCATTTCAGACTGTTCAAATTGATAGCTGAGAGTGCACCTTTGGGATTCAGACTGCCTGAGTTTGAAGTTTATCACCTTTATTTATTAGCTGTAAAATACTTTGCCTCCCTTCCTTCCTGCCTTCCTGCCTGCCTGCCTGCCTGCCTGCCTGCCTGCCTGCCTGCCTGCCTTCTTTCCTTCCTTCCTTCCTTCCTTCCTTCCTTCCATTCTGGTTAGCCTCCCTCTCTTATTCCCTTTCTCCCTCCCTCCTTCCTTCCTTCCTTTTTTTTTTGCCTCAGTTTCGTCACCTGAAAAATCAATTTTATAATATTTGCACCTGCTGCAATACACCTGTTAGAGGATTAATACAGATGCACAAGACTACCTGCCATGCGATTGGTGTTCAATAAACATTAGCCAGAGCTATTCTGATTGTTGTTACCCTCAGTATATCTGCTTCCTTCCTTTCTCTATACTGAGAGTTAGTATAGCTTAGAGTTAAGAGAACAACATTTGTAGCCATACAGCCAGGATTCAAAACAAAATGTGTGAATTATTTAACATTATTAATCTCATCTTCATCATATCTGGTTGCTGTCTTTACTTCTTCCTTCTGAGTAAGGCTTGTCTTGGGCTTGCTGTGGTCCCAGCTCATCATTGGTATAGAAAGAGGAAAGAAGCCAGGGCCTTGGGTGATCAGCACTCTGCCCTAGCTCCTCAGCAGTGCCTGGAGTTGGTAGGACATTGGACGGAGCGGAAGCATTGTGCACATGGCATGGATGCAGCCAGGTCTTGACCCTCAGCCCCACCATACCAGGCATCTTGTTTCTTCACTCCACAAGGATCCTCTTAGCAGGGCCCACACTCCACCAGGGACAAGAAAGGACTAGAAAATTTTCCTGTAGGTCAACTCACCCAGAGCCTGAGCAGAGAAAGCAGCAGCTTCTCCCAAGCATGGACTCTTCCAGGAGAGATATCCTTGCGGGATGCTTCACCTGCTCCCAGTTGACCAAGAGGCTAGAGAGCCTGTCTTTGGTGTGCAGGTTCCCTTAATACACCATGGAATACTATGCAGCCATAAAAATTGATGAGTTCATGTCCTTTGTAGGGACATGGATGAAGCTGGAAACCATCATTCTCAGCAAACTATCACAAGGACAGAAAACCAAACACCACATGTTCTCACTCATAGGTGGGAATTGAACAATGAGAACACTTGGACACAGGAAGGGGAACATCACACACCGGGGCCTGTTGTGGGGTGGGGGGAGGGGGGAGAGATAGCATTAGGAGATATACCTAATGTTAAATGACGAGTTAATGGGTGCAGCACACCAACATGGCACATGTATATATATATGTAACAAACCTGCACATTGTGCACATGTACCCTAAAACTTAAAGTATAATAAAAAATATATATAGAAAGAATTTTTATATCAATAAAAAAAACTTTTCTTTATTTTCAACTTCTCAATGACCACACGTTCCTATATTTCCCAAACTCCCCTGCCCTCTGCAAGCTATCTCCAGACCTTCCCAAAAGGTGGACCTGGAGGTTTGAACAGGTCCTCATTAGCACATGGCTTTGCTCCTTGGTGTGGGCAGGATTCTTGTTAACTGCAGTTGGGACTGTGTGCAGCATGCTTAGGCCACCCCATCCATGGGTCACCCCTGGGCTGTCTGGTCAGTCACGAGTCTGCCCTCAACTACTCTTCACTTCTGTGGCCATCAGGGAACACACCTGGCTCAACTTCCCCTTCTTTATGTACTCCCCTTCTCTCTCCCCATAATCTCTGGGGGCCTGTCCATATTCCCTTGAAGTCACTAATTCCAATTAGAATCAATACTGAAAACTGCTTTATAATCTATTCCACTTCAGAATTCTCCCACTGAACAATCCTCTACACTCAGCAATTTTCATGTTTTTGACTTCTTATTCCTAGGGCAGAAAATCAGATTGATCCAAGTCATCTACTGAGATGCCCTCTCCTGGTTCACGAATCCGCCTCCAGCTAAAGGGTGGAGTTCCGTGGAGCAAAAGAGGCTGCCTCACAGTGCCAAGCTAGCAGGGGAGCTGGGCAGGGAGATGTCTCCCACAAGTCTGCACAGGGCTATCTCAGGTCCTGGGGCCAGCGTGTGCCTCAGCATTTGTCTTTTACACATAAGTGGGGTGGGGGAAACCCACTCCTTTATAAAGGCTTGGAAAGAAGTAGAGCTCCACTGTGCAAACTCAGCCACATAAAAGCAAAACTAGTCCAGAATCCTCCCCTGCTTCAGTGTCCTGAAACTTCACACTCTCCTGAGTTTCTTGCACACCTTGAGGTCTTTGGGTTCTTTGAATGGTGGCCCAAGCTCAAATGACCTCAGTGAAGCATTCTATGATGCCAAGTCCAGGGCAGGTTTTATTTATTTATTTTTTATTATATGCTGTCTTACAGCCATGACACTTTCTTGAAGAGCCCCTGTGTCTTTACATTTACACGTTCCTCACTCAATCTTTTTCTCACCCATCACATTTCTATTGAAGCCCTGTTAGTTGCTCTTCCAAAGATCAAGCCACTGCGTTCACGTGGTTTACAATCTAGAGGAGGGGATAGGGCAGAGTCCTGTGGAAGAGAGTGCTGTTTCATGCAGATTGGTCAGCGAGGCCTTTCTGACAAGTTGACCCCACAGCAGAAGTCTGAATGTAGTGAGGTTGTGAGCTACAAGGATACCTGGGGAATGAATCTTCTAGCCACAGGAAGGAGAATATGCAAAAGGTTTAAGACAGGGCTCTTTTGGCATATGTGAAAAACAGCAAAGAAGTTAGTATAGTGGAAGCTGATGCTAAGTGCGTGAGAAGTGACTAAGAGTCAGACAATCTAGGGCCACATAGGATTCTACTGTGAAAGACTTGGGGGCCATGAAAGAGTTCTCACAGAGAAAGAGTAAGGTCTCACCTCAGTCTTCTTGGGATTGTGTTACTTCAGTGCTGACAGCACCAGTTAGAAGGTCATTGTGGTAATCCACTTAGAAAACAATGGTACCACTTCTGTAATCCCAGCACTTTGGGAAGCCGAGGTGAGTGGATCACTTGAGTTCAGGAGTTCAAGACCAGCCTGGTCAACATGGCAAAACCGTCTCTACTAAAAATACAAAAATTAGCTAGGCATGGTGGTAGGCACCTGTAATTCCAGCTACTTGGGAGGCTGAGGCAGGAGAACCCAGTGAACCTGAGAGGCGGAGGTTGCAGTGAGCTGAGATCATACCACTAAACTCCAGCCTGGGTGACAGAGTGAGACTCCGTCTCAAACAAACAAACAACAACAACAACAACAACAACAAAACACACAAGAAAACAGTGGTATCTTGCAGTGGTAATGTTTGGGTTGGATTTTGTCTTTTTGAGGTGGGATCTTGCTCTGTTGCCCAGGCTGTGGAGTACAGTGGTATGGTCATAGCTCACTGCAGCTTCAAGCGTCTGGGCTCAAGCGATCCTTCCGCCTTAGCCTCCCAAGTAGCTGTGACAACAGGCACATACCATATTTTTTGTAAAGGTCTCAGTATGTTGCCCAGGCTGGACTCAAACTCCTGGCCTCAAGCAGTCCTCTTGCCTCAGCTTCCGAAAGTGCTGGGATTACAGACATGAATCACCACACCTGGCCAGAATTGATCCTTTTATTGTTTTCAGCTACTGATTTGAAGAAATTTGTTACAGAAGCTAACATGAATTTCCCTGACTAATAAAAGCAGTCTACAAAACAGACAGAGTTCCTACCTTCAGGGAACTTACTGCCTAGATGGGAAGACAGATATTAATCAAAAGTAATTTCTTGCTCAAAATCCAATGAGGATTAGACAGCTGTCTTAGGAGGTTTCTTCCAAGTGGTGACTCAGGGATTCAGGATCTTTCTACATTATGCCCTTAACATCTTGGATTCTTCCAGGTCCATCCAAGGGAAAGGGGGAAAGAGAGTAATTCAAGAAAAAGTATGAGCTAGAGAATATTGTAAGAGTGTTTTAGGGGCAAAATCTAGAAGAGGTGTGCATCACTTTTGGACATCACATTTCACTGGACAGAATCAGTCTCATGGACTCAACCTTTCTGCAAAGAAGCCTGGGATATGTACTCATCCTAGAAGGCAAAATAGTTCAAGGGATGAAGCCAGGCAAAAGTGCAGCTTCAGCTGAAGTCTAGCCCCAGCCCGATCTGAAACTCCAGAGAGTGAATAGCATCAGAATTGTCCTATTCTGAGGACAGGGTCTAGTCTTCTGTACTCCTCGTCAGTCAGTCAGTCAGCCAATGCCTTTGAGCACCCTAGAAGAAGGGTATAACTTCCAATGTGTTTCAGAAAAGGCTTCCCGTCAGGTAAGGCAAGGGTTCTCAACCAATGCTTGGAGATATTTTTGCTTGTCAAAACTGGGTGTGGGGGCTACTGGCATCTAGTGGGTAGAGGCTAGGGATGCCACTGACCATACTACAATTCACAGACTAGACCCCACATCAAAAAAAAAATCTGGACCCAAAATGTCAATGGTTCCAAGGCTGAGAAATCCTGAGCTAAGGGCAGTGGTCAGGAGAAGAGGACAGCTATGAGCTTCTGGGAGTCATGCTCTATGAATTTGGGAGATGGGTGCACAGGCCAGGGATCTGGGTCGGGTGCCCACAGTGCCTAACATATGGCCACAGAAGAGGAAATAGGAGTGTGGAGCCTCTAGTCAATCTTGGACACACTGTTCGACTCCAGTTCTAGAACAGCACCTTGCACGTGGTCAGCACCCCTGACAGATTTGGGTGAATATGCATTTTTACAACTCCTGGGCTCCAGGCTGGCACAAACCTTCAACCTAGATAACTGACATGATGGTTCCAAAGAAGGATGCCTGGGAAAACAACTCTGAATAGGGCAGCCTGATGGAAGTGGTTCTTCTGACACCAGGATCTCAGGTTGTGCTATGCGATTTCTTCTCTTATCCTGGCAATTTTAGTGGCAAATGCTATGTGATTGGGGCTGCTTTAGACTTCAGAGAGGAGTACTGGATTTAGCTGCTGAGACCTCAATTCTGCTACTGAATTATAATGACTGCATGAGCAGACCAAGTCTTCTCAATTTTAGGACGCTGGGTTCTTCCATTTCTACAAGAACACTGTGCACTTCCATTTTTCTTCAACTGCAGTCTAAAGCATTCTGGGTTCTCTGTGATGTCAGTGCCAACAAGGTCACTTCTGGGGGAAAAGAGGCAGAGGTGAGGGGTGAACTATCCCAGCCCCTGTATAGGCACTAACCAGAGCAGCCCCACATTTAGCTGTTTTTTAAAATATACATTAGGGTTCCACATGAGATTTTTGTTCCATATAAAAATTCTGCTGCAAAAACTTGAATAACTGTGCATTGGATGACATGGAAGTTACCATGGGGAACAGAGACGTAGTGCCTGCCCTAGGGACTTACATGCATGTGTTCACCACAGGCCATAATTCAAGGCTGGAAGAGTGAGGGATCAATAAAAGAGTGCAAGGAAATTTGCTATTCCAATTAACAGAATTATTTGCATATATCCATTTAATTTAACAGTATAAACTCAGCTGTGACAGTTTAGAAAATTGGGAGTTATCCAGTGTGGTGCCATGCAACTCTGCCATAAAATCATTTCTCTTCTGATGATCCTTTTGTTTCTTACTATTAGGAGCTACAAGTGGTGAGGGAGATATAATCTATTGTTCTATAACTATCCACTTGCCCTTGCAAGCCTTTCACTTATGACCAAATAAAGACAAGGCCTGATTTCTGTATATAAGCTCCTTAAACTTGGCCAGGCAGGGTGGTGGTTCAGGTCTGCAGTCCCAGCACTTTGGGAGGTTGAGTTAGGAGGATCAGTTGAGGCTAGGAGTTTGAGGTTAGCCTGGGCAACATAGCAAAACCCCATCTCTCAAAACAAAATAATAATAAATTAGCCAGGCTTCGTGGCATACACCTGTAGTCTTAGCTTCTCAGGAAGCTGAGGCAGAAGGATCACTTGGACCCAGGAGTTCGAGGCTGCAGTGAGCTATAATTGTGCTGCTGCACTGCCTGGGCAATAGAGCAAGAATCTGTCTCAAAAAAAAAAAAAAAAGAAAGAAAGAAAAAAAAGTTCTTCACACTCACTATAAGTTAAGCCTCAAAAATTCTATTGACTTTAAAATGGAAGCCCCATTCTCATGGGGGTCACTAAGATAGAAAGAGAAGGATATACCCAAAGAGCCGTTTTCTCACTGGATGCGAGACCAGAGCTAAAGCCCTCCTAGGCTGCCTACATTCTGACCCTCATTGCATTGTCTGGGCCTTTGGAAGTCATCTTTTTTGGGATTTCTGAGCAGGATCCTAAGAGGTGCTCATTTTAGCTGCAGCAGGGTTTAAGAAGGCTGCCACTTAGAATGGAGGTTAGGGTTGGGTTTGCCATCCCAGATCAAAACAACAGAAAAGAAGAAATAGATTAAAGAAATCCATGGTTTATGTTAAAATTGTTGAACTGAAGCCATGAGACAGACATTGTCTAGCAAGCAGACGCTGCGGGCTTGCCTTAAATTATACAACCTAATGTCCTAAAATAAGCCCAGATTCAGATTCCACCCTCCTTGGTCTGTCTCTCTCTTTTCTTCTCTCTCTACTCATTTCACCTCATTTTATTCTTACAAGCATCTTAGGAGACAGGTTTATTTTTCCTCCCACTTTCAAAGTGAAGAAACCGAGACTTAGAGAGACTGAGTAACACGTTCAAGGTCACACAGCTAATAGGTTCCGAGACTCCATCAAGATTCTTTCCAAATAGAGATTCCAAGAGCCATTTCTGTATTAAATAATCAGTTCGCTCCTCGTTTGTGGAGCATGAAAACCCTTTAGACTTGCCGTCTTTTGTGCCTTTGCTCAAGAAGGCCATGCACTTGGATAGCTCCATTTCATCCCCATGAAACCCATCTTTCTAGACCAGAGTTTCCCACCCCCAGGCCACGGACTGCTTACTGGTCCATGGCCTGTTAGGAACGGGCTGCACACAGGAGGTGAGCAGTGGGCAAGCAAGTGAAGCTTCATCTATATTTAGAGCCGCTCCCCATCACTAGCATCACCACCTGAGCCCCGCCTCCTGTCAGATCAGCTGCGGCATTAGATTCTCAAAGGAGCAGGAACCCTATTGTGGTTCCAAGATGGTGGAATTGAGCTATTTGGGTTGAACCATTTGAAGTTGCCAATAATCTGCCATTTTGTAACCTACCTATTGTGCGAGGGATCTAGGTTGCATACACTCCTTATGAGAATCTAATGCCTGATGATTGGTCACTGTCTCCCATCACCCCCAGATGGGGCTGTCTAGTTTCAGGAAAACAAGCTCAGGGCTCCCACTCAGTCTACATGATGGCAAGTTGTGTAATTATTTCATCATATATTGCAATATAATAATAATAGAAATAAAATGCACAATAAATGTAATGCACTTGAATCATCCCAAAACCATCCCCTCCCCCATCTGTTGAAAAACTGTCCTCCACGAAACCGATCCCTGGTGCCAGAAAGGCTGGGGATGCTGCCCTAGACCATTTCCCAGGGCCCTTCCTCAGACAGGAAATGACTCCATTGTTACAACCTCATTTTGAACCGTTGTGACGTCAGCTGTATCCACCTACTGTGAGAACCTCTGTTTATTGCCTCATGACATACTGGTCTCTAAGTTTCCTGGAGGCCAGTGTTGTGTTTTTGTATTTAACACAGGGCCCCATGTGCGTTCTGTAGGTCTGGGTAACGATGGTGGAATTGAGCTATTTGGGTTGAACTGTTTGAAGTTGCCAATAATCTGCCGTTTTGTAACCTATAAAAACTGTAATTTCATCTGATTCAAAATAAATAAATCACATTTTTCTGCATTGGGGTTTATGACATTAGGAAATGATTCTGAACTTTATGCAGTGAGATGTGCTCATTTGAATATGTTCAAGATACTCTAATTATAACATCCTGTTTTAGGGATGCTATGATTTAGGGAATCATAGGTTTTGCTCTTAGGGTTTTCTGTTTGTTTTAGTTATTTTTAAAAAATTAGAAAAAGAGTCTTGCTCTGTCACCCAGGCAGGAGTGCAGTGGCACCATGATAGCTCACTGTAGCCTCGACTTCCTGGGCTCAAGCAATCCTCCTGCCTTAGCCTCCTGGGTAGCTGGGACTACAGTCATGCTCCACCAAACCCAGCTAATTTTTAAAATTTTTTATAGAGATGGGGGTCTCACTATGTTTCCCAGGCTGGTCTTCAATCTCGGGCTTAAGCAACCTTCCCACCTCTAACTCCCAAAGTGCTGGGATTACAGGCATGAACCACCATGCTCAGCCTACTTTTTGTGTTTTACGTTCAACACCTTAAAATGTTAAAGATACACAGAAAAGTAGAGAGACAGGTATAATGAAGACCTAGACTCACTCCTTACCTGTTTCAATGATTATCAAATTCATGACCACATTTGCTTCATCTCTATCCCACCCACTTCCCCTCTCCCTCATCCCAATTATTGCAAAGCAATATAACAAGGTATCAAGCCACTGGAAAATAGTTCAGCATATGTTTCTAAAGGAAAAGGAATCTTTTAAAAAATAACCAAAACATTTTAAAATAAGTTAACAATGTCCTAGTATCATCTAAGATGTATACACACACACAAGCATAAAATCAAATAAAATACAATTAGACAAGCTATACTTTGTTTCAGGGAGGGAGTAAGGTCCACACATTGTGTTTGGTAGATATGCTTCTTATGTTTCTTGTAATCTTGTTTTCCTTCCTAGCTACTGCTTTAATCAAATTAGTTCTCTGAAGTGTCCCATTGACTTTGGAGGAAACTGAGGCCCCAGGAGGTTAAATGGTTGTGCCCAATGTCCCCAAGCAAGTCCATGACTCTGACCAGGGATGGAGTCCAGATGTTTGAGAGTGTTCAACCTTCCTGCCCCAGCCCCAAGGCCCCCGCCCAGGCCCACTGAGGAGGGTCCAACCCCGGGTGCCCCGGACCCATCCTGGGGTCATTGGAATGCCCTCTGCAGATCACTACTTCCTGTTTGCCTTTCCATGAGGCAGTGAACACTGCTGTGAAAAAGGTTCAAAGGGTTTCCTGACACACAAAGCCTCTAAAAGGCAATATTTTGATGATTTAAGTATAAATGATCAGAAACATGTGGATTTCATTTCCTTTAGAATACACTTGGGTATGAAAATTAACAGGAAACGTGCTTGGCAAAATACAACCTGGGTTTCCTCAAAGCCCTGAAGTGGTTTAAGATGTTCAGTGGATTTGAAGGGAAGGTAGCCTTCTCTCTGTACCTTCCCACCAGGCTTGCACTCGCCCACACATTAAATCTGGGCAGGATTTGCTACTGGTGTGGCCTTGACCTTGTTGAGAAAGGCAGGGAGGAAGAGAAACAGGAGAAAGAGGAGGGAGAGTCTGGGTAAGAAGTAGGCAGCTTTTCCTAACTGGTGCTGCCTTCCCAAGAGGGGGACCTGACCTCTTTCCTTGGAAACAGCCCTCAACAAGTCCCTACTGGGTCCTACCTGTCCTCAGGTGTCCAGCCATGCTTTGGCCCCCTCTGTCCCTTTCCCTGAGAAAAACCACTTGGAGTTACAGAAAGACATGGCACACTCCACAGAGAGGCTGCTTTCCATCTTTACTCCTGTTAAGATAAGGTTCATTCCATGATAGAGGTAGGCAGCTTCAGAGCTCCCAGAAGTCCCAGAGCACAAGGCAGTGAAAGATCCTGGTAGAGCAAGAGGAGATGGAGAAGGAGAACCTGAGGGCAGGAGAATGCTCTGGAGGGAGAGAGGAGAGAGGAGGAAAGGGAAGAATAAACGGAGTCAGAAAGGAATGTAAGAGAGGGATAGGGAGACTAGAGAGGGAGAAAAGAAGGGAGGAAGGGTCGGGGGAGGGAAGAAGGGAGGAAGAGAAGAAAGAAGAGAAAAAAAGAGGTGAGAGGGAAGGAAGAAGGGAGGGAGAGAAGGAGGGGAGACGGGAGAAAGGAAGAGCAGAAGGGAGGAATGAGGGAAGGCAGGCATGAGGGAGAAAGGAAAGGAAGGAGAGGGAAGGAGAAAAGAAGGAAGGAAGAAAAAAAGGAGGGAGGGAGAGAAGAAGGGAGGGAGGAAAGGAGGGAGAGAGAAATGGGGGGAAAAGAAGAAAAGATTGGAGGGAAGGAGGAAGAGAGGAAGACAAGAAGGGATGGGAGAAGGGAGGGAGGGAGGAAGATAAAAAGAAAGGGAAAAGGGGAAAAAGGGAGAGGGAGAAAAGGGAAAAAGGAGATATAGAAAAGAGAGGGAGGAAGAGAAGAATGGAGAGAGGAAGGAAGAAAGGAGAGAGAGGAGGGAAGGAGTAGAGCAGAATAGAGGGAAGAAGGATAGCAGGAGGGAGGGAGGAAGGAAGAAAAGGAAAGATGTGGGGAGAGAGACAGAGAGGAAGGAAGGAAAAGTGTGTGATGGCCGGTGGGAAGGGTAGACAAAGGATAGACACAGAGATAGGCAGTGGATTCCTGGTTAGGATTTCTGGCTCTCAAGTAATGTGCTTGTCAGCAAGAATGTCCAGAAATGCCCCTTTAACTGGGCGTGCTGCAAAAAGTGTGAGAAGCATTCTGGGAGTGGGTGGGTTTCACGAACTGGGGTAGTCTTCCTCACTCTGCTTTTTTGTTTTAATCATCAGTCAGCAGAAATGTCTCCAGAGGCCTTGCTGCTTGCCCTGATTAATGAACTTCAGATCTTTCTGTGCCCTGGGGTTCTGCCCATCATGAGCACTGGGCGGGATCCTAACACCATCACTCCTGGGACCAGTGTTCATAAGTGGGCCCGCTAGGCATCTGCAGGCAGGGCTTGGCCACCTCCCAGGAGCCAGTCCCTGCTATGAGGTAGCCTGAGGACAGGACAGAGGACTGGACCACAAAGGCAGGGCTTTCCCTCCTGGGGACACACCCAGGACAGGAACACTTTTCCTGGTGGAACTGTGTGGGCAGAAGGGGCAACATGACCAGGTGGCAACTGGACCAGAATGGCAGGGCCAACAGGACCAGAAAGGCAGGGCTTACCCTCCTAAGGACACAGCCAGGACAGAAACACTTTTCCTGGTGGAGCTGTGTGGGCAGAAGGGGCAACATGATACCCTCAGTAATATGCCTGCCTTGGTCAAGATACAAGTGACTTGGTTTGGGGTTCCCCTAAAACAGAGCGCAAGATAAGGCTTTGAGGGCAAGGAGTTTATGTAGGGGGTGACCACAGGAAGCACAGAGAGGGTGGGGAGAAGTGAGACAGAGAAGGAAGAAAAGCCAATAAGGTCTTGTTAGTGAGGAAGTTACTGCAGTGGGCAACTGGGGCCCAACAGCACGGGTGTTCCTCTGGCAGACGCTATGAAGAATGCGCCTCAGATGGTCCCACAGAAATATAAGGAGCTGAATGTGCATCCACCACATCCTGTCCCCTGCTGGTCAGGTGGCTTCTGTGGCTGTCACCTCCCTCACTCTCTGGTCCTCTCCCCAGCATGCTCCCTAGGCCAATGTAGTAAGTTATGAGCTTAAATGGGAACTATCTTCAAGCTGCTTCTAGAGTATGCTTAGTAGATCTTGGATCCCTTGGATAGGAATCTTGGCAGGGTCCCTATACCAGTCCCACCCTTGAGGAAAACATCGATACTTTGCCCAGATGAACAGGCTGAAAGCTGGTGAGTGAAGGGTGCCAAGTAGCAGAGGCCCATAATTGCACCTGTCCTGGCAAGAGATGAGCAATGAACAGTTTATCAAGCATCGCCCAGCATGCACCAAGCACTTATGGGCCCAGCACCCATTCAAGGGACTTTTGCTCCCTGGACTCCAGCCTCTTCTGCCCAAGGCAAGAGAGAAAGAACTGGAAAAATACATTTGCTCTGGGCTTTGCATGGCCTGGATCAGGTTCACAGCTAATTAGAAGTAAATGTGAAGCACAATTATGTATGAACCTTCGGTGGCCAAATTCATGAAAGGAATAACGGGTATATGTTTTCTTTCTGTAGAATTTTAACAAACAAGTGGCATTGTCATCCATTATTTATCTTTTTTCAATTGCAGTGAATTGTTGCAGTGACAAATATCCAATTTCTGTATTTACAGAAAACTCACACATGTGTAGATCATGGTACAGTTTTATATTTACTGTATAAAGTACTGACTTGTTTTTTTAAATAGAGAAATTTGGTAATTATTGCTCTATTTCTTAAGATGTGAAAGATGATGCATAATAAATTGATAGGCCATTTCTTTTGTGCTCCCGTAAAAAATAGCCAGCCAGCTTCTCCTTGGAAATCGTGGCTCTTTATATTTGGGGAAACTTAACCTCTAGCAGGATGAGACACCTGGAGAGAACACACTCTAGGCACACAGCAGATGAGCAACAAATATATGTTTATAAAATTTGTTGGTTGACAGAGTCACGGAGAACTGGTATTGTTTTTAAATACCCCAGGCAGGGTTGAAGACACACCTTGAAATATACACTGCAGCATTGGATGACCACACAGTCATCACTTGTTCACATCTTCAACTTGGTTACAGTTTTGTGTAGGATTGTGAGAAAAAGGAGCTTGCAGGACTGAAGGTAAATATCTGCACAGCATCGTAAGACAATCCTCCAAGCTGACTGAGCAACCATGGCTCTCTCACCCAGGCTTCTTGGCCTGGGAGAAATGAAGTGTATTAGTCCATTCTCACACTACTAATACAGACATACCTGGGACTGGTTAATTTATAAAGGAAAGAGATTTAACTGACACCCAGTTCCAAAGGGCTGGGGAGGCCTCAGGAAATTTGCAATCATGGCAGAAGTGGAAGCAAACACATCCTTCTTCACATGGTGGCAGCAAGGAGAAGTGCCGAGCAAAAGGTGGAAAATCCACTTATAAAACCATCAGATCTTGTGAGAACTCACTAACTATCACGAGAACAGAAAGATAGGGGTAACCATCCCCATGATTCAATTACTTACCACTGGGTCCCTTCCACAATATATGGGGATTATGGGAACTACAATTCAAGATGAGATTTGGGTGGGGACACAGCCAAACCATATCTGTACCTCCAGTGTCGCTTCATTCATTCATCTGTTCTAATGGAATCTACTACAAAAGGCAGGCGTGCTGATTGCTGAGGAGGCACAGCATTACACATGGCCTTGTTCTCCAGAGACTCAGGGCTTGGAGATCAAACACAGCCATGGACGGAAGCTAACAGTGGAACGTGTTCAGGATGATGGCAGAGTCTGAACCAACTGTACGTAGCAGGTGAGCAAAGGAGGGAGGGGCCATAAGGACCTTCAAGCTCTTGCCCATGAGCTGGCCTCTCTTCTTCTCTTATGTGATGTGTACTGACTAAGTGTGGCTCAGTGTAAGAGAAACAAGTAGATGTCAAAGTAACTTGTGTTAAAATGATTCCATCTATTTCAGGAGTCCAGTTGTCATTTCTAAGCCCTTGTTTACAGATGCTTTCTCTTGAGTCCAGTAACACGTGAATACTATCTTCTGTGAGTTCTTGCTTTTAACCCCACTTCTCCTGAGTTCCCTACATTTGTAAAAAAGAAAAAAAAAAAGAAAAAAAAATCAAACTACTTAGATAACTGAACCACATGTACCTTCCCTACCCTGAAAAGAAAATTGAGCCTTCTGAACTTGTCATCCCTACTACCTCATCCCATACTCTCATTTTCTTCTTTACATTCTAGCAACAAATTTTCATATACGTACACAAAAACAAAACAAAACACAATAACAAACAAAAAATAATAATAAGAGTAAGAGAGAGTGCTTGAAGGGGCACCAGCTAGGCCAAGTGTGTGGGCCTCCAATTTCTCAGAGTCTGGCTTGAACTACTTACAGAACAGAGGTCCTTGGGGATCACACTTGGGTCTGCCTGTGGCTATAGAGCTCCCCAGGATATGAGCCCTGGACCAAAAACAGCCTTTTATATGAACCCATGGGCTCCACTATGAACCTGGTCCTAAAAATTAGCCTCTTGATTTTTTCTTTATTATTATCATTTTTTTTTTTTTTTTTTTTTTTTACTGAGCAGCTGCTATCAATGACTTCTCAAGTTTTGCTTTCTGGTAGCTACCATTCCAAAGCACTCTAAAAACCAATTTTACACTTAATAAAGTTTAACTATTCAATATTTTTCATTTTAAAACTAAATAACAGACATTTAAAAGAATATTTCTTTTTTAATGACACTCATGCCACTATTTTAGAAAGCTGGATGACATTCACCATGCATTCCTATCTCCTTAACTGCCAAATATTCTATTAGTCAAGTTTGTTCATATTTACAAGATTTTTTTTTGGATGTTTTACTGCTATCAGAAGATCTAACATTTGTTTCTCCAGGGATTCTCCATGTGTTCTGTAGTTTACAACAATTGAAACCACTGTTTTCGAAATACATTTGGATTAAACTCAATGTACTAAGACTCAATTTCACAGGGAGCCCCATGCACGCGTCTGGGGTTTTCTCTCATGTAATTTTTCCGAATGGTGAGACATTTGCTCTGGATTTAGGTGGGTGAGATAGAATAACAGTGGAGTTCAATGGAGTGCATGTGTAAAATAACACTGTTAAAGGCCCAAGTGTGGGGAGGGTTTCTGGGTGTCCCTGTTTCTGCCTGGAGCACAACAGAAGAAAGAAAGCTCCTTTGACTTTGCTCTTTTGGGAACCACAGTGGCAGGGGCAAGTCCAGAACATCGCCTTGTGTCCTTCCCTGGCCATCAACAACAACACCTTTCTGTGGTGATGGGAATGTTCTACATCTACACTTCCCAATATAGTGTTGCCACTGGTCTCTGGCAGCAATTTAGTGTTGAAATATGGCCAGAGAGACTGAGCAGCTGAGATTTTTATTTTATTTAATATTTTAAATTTAAATTTGAATTCTAATATCCATGCACGACTAGTGGCTATCTGTATTAGTTCTTTCTTGTGCTGCTAATAAAGAAATACTTGAGCCTGGGTAATTTATAAAAGAAAGAAGTTTAACTGACTTACAGTTCAGCATGGCTGGGGAAGCCTCAGGAAACTTACAATCCTGGTGGAAGAGGAAGCAAACACATCCTTTTCACATGGCGGCAGCAAGGAGAAGAATGAGTGCCCAGTAAAGGGGAAAGCCCTTTATAAAACCATTAGATCTTGTGAGAACTAACTCACTATCACGAGAATAGGATGGGAGAAACCACCCCTATGATTCAATTATCTCTACCTGGTCCCTCCTATGACACTTGGGGATTATGAGAACTACAATTCAAGATGAGATTTGGGTGGGGACACAGCCAAACCATATTACTATCATTTCGGACAATGGAGGTCTACATGCCTCAGCTACTCTGAGATGTGTCTCCACTGAACCCTCTCTTATTTCTCCAGACCATCAATGTCTCTGATCTACACTCCTTCAATAGAACAAATTACACCACTGGTCCCAAACTGTTGACTACTGTGCCCAGTGTCAGTCCATATGCCATTGTTGTGCAGACCAGAAAAGGGGCTCTTCCTAAAGCTTTCTTCTCTCAAGTATTAGAAAGTGACATACTGACATGCAAATTCACCAGGGCACAGATATAACAGGCACCCCATAAGCATGGGCAATGTGTGTGGCCTGCCCAACTCCAACTGCACGTACTTGTCCTGTTCTCCATGTGGTTTCCAATCCTTGGATGTGTACACAGCATACAGACTGCTGACAGCATGCAGACTGCTGGCACCATGAGAACACTCACCATCTTCCCCCAACACCTCACGGTAACAAGCAGAGGTCCAAACAAACCACGGAGTCCTGACAAGAAGCTGACTGCTCTGACAATCTTCTTCCTAACACAGAAGTCCATTTCGTAGTAGTGTCATTTCTGTGGGGTCTTCCTGAAGAATCATCATCCATCATTTCCTGTAGGATATCCCTGTGTGCCTTCAGATATGGGGAATCAGTTACAAAGCCACACTTCAGCCTCTGCTTTGTGGAATGGAGATCCTGGAGTGCTGTGACCAGCTTAGGCATTGTGTTCATGATGGAGGCAGAGGTCAAAGGGTGCAAGCCAAAGTACACAGGACTCTGCAGGTCTAGGCATGGGGTAACTAACATGCCACCACTTCTGCTGTGGGTTTTGGCCAAAGCAAGTCACATGGGGTGAAGAAGAACACCCTAACTTTATGAGAGGAACTCCAAAGTCACATGGCAGAGTGCATGGACACAGGAGATGGAAAGGAGCAAAGAACTGGACCATCGTTGCAGTCCATGGCTCACAAATTCTAAAGCAATGTATACTGAGAGGTGAACACTGGATGTCTTGGCAGCAAGAACGTGAATATGGGTGATTGTTATTATCTTTGCTTTATCTATATTTTATCATTTCCTTTTACAGTGTCAAATTATAGAATAGGTATAATTTAATGTTAATAAGGGAAATAGACTCATGAAAACAATCTGGAAAATATAGAAAAGTAGAGGGGGAAACCCACCTAAACTGTGTTTTTCACCAAGATGGTTACTAGCATTGTGAGTGAGACACTTCTTTCTTGCTGAAGACTGTCTCGTGCATTGCAGGATGTTTAAAATCTTTGGTTCCTGGACATCCAATGCCAGTAATGGCTTCTTGTCATTTTTGCAACCAACTTCACCACCACCACCACCCACATTTCTAAATCACCTCCAGAGGCCTCCCTCATTGAGAACACAGAAAACCACATTTATCTTTTTGATGTGGTTACTCTTTGGCTTTTACGTGCATGACATTCATTCATTCACTCATTTTAAAAATAATCGTATGGTTTCACTTATTTATTGTTCATTGTTTTCCATTGATATGGTACACCACATGGATAATGTTGAATATAGATTTTTAAATTCCTATTTAAATTAATAATGTACAGATGATTCTGCATGTCACCTAAATGGCCGAAAGTCTTCTGATCTTCTCACGCCATCTGGCCTTTAACAAGAAAACATTTTTAAATAGGTACCTAATTGGCTGTAAAAAGTCCATTGCATTCCCCAAGACTTTTCGTAGCTTTCTAGGGTGAGGGAGGGGTGCCTCCCTTCTTGTTGCTATGGCTTTAGTCACTCCCTTCCATCTCTCCCCATCATCCCAGACACCTCTACTATCTGCTTCCTACAGCCCTGCCCTCTTTCCCCACCACTTTTTGTGGACACCTGTCTTCTCATTTATTTATCCAGGAATTTCTTACTCAAGTCATTAGTAGGTAATAGACTGTTACTACACATTTGGTGATAATGGAAGGTCACTGCTGCATGGAGCTGGAAATAACTCCAAAGTGTGTATCAGGAATCACAGCTGCTCAAGTTCAATGGCCACTATGTGTTTTAGGGCACACTTCAGGTTTGCAGGGAGTACTTAATCGTAACTTTCTTGCCTGCAAGTTTTGAGTCAATTTAGACACGCTCCAGTGAGGGAGGAAGATATCGGCTAAACTGTTGGAGAACATAGCTTGAATCTGCAGCCAAAGTCAGCATTCTGATGCGTTCCCCTCAAGCTGACAACCTGCGAGTTCTTACCCAGCCTACTGCATGGAGGATTGTGACCTATTTTTCAGGAGAGGCTGGTTATAGAGATCACATAAGGGCAGTTTCTTTAACACATTAATCCCATGTGATAGAAAAATACTGACCAGCGAGAGTCCAACTCTTCCTATTCCCTATCAGACGGATCTCTCTCCTTTCTGAAGGAGAGAGGAGGACAAAGATCCCCTGAATTTCTGGTGAGTCCAGCGCTCTTTTTTGTCTCCATCCCACCACTAAACTGCCTTCTCCTTTATTATTTTCATCTCTTCTCCAACATCCAGTGAACAATGCCTCCCTCTTCTTCCTCTTTCTGGTGGCCTGTGGCCACCAGAAAAATAAAAATATTTATTGCTTTGAAAGTCACATCCAAACTGATCCTGAGTTACTGTTATACCTTAAAGGAATCCTTGTCAAAGATGTTGAGGAAATTCTTCCATATTTCATTAGTAAAAGAAATTTATAATTTATACACACAAACACACACACACACAAACACAGACGTAATGTTAACCAAAAAACTCTATTGTGTTTCCTTATTCTTGTACATAAAGACACCTTTTTAAAAAAATGCATTGAAGATGAAAAACTTATAAAAATGACTAGTGAAAAATAAACCCAAAGATTCAGGGTATGAGAAAGGCCCAAGTGCACTACTGATACTGTTCAATAAGTGAGCCTTTGTGTAAGAGATGAATTAAATTAACAGACTAAGGACAAAAACCACTCTGTTCCAACTTCCCAAAAATAATAGAAAAATATTTTAAAACAAAATTAATAGAGAATAGGTACATATGGACAGTGCAAAACAAGAAAATGTGGATCAGCAGACCAGAACATGTGAGGAATTCCTAGAAGACAGAAACCAGATGGGATTAGAGTGACAAGAGTAGATGAATCTATAGCCAAAAATCATAAGCAGCGTGCAGGATGAATCCCCACATGGCCTTGGCTCACCCAGCTCTTCCCCCTTTCTCACTTGTAGTTCTCAAAAATAACTATAGAAAGTGCTGGGAATGTAACATCCTGAGATAACGAGGAACTGGCTAGAACAGAGCGCGGGCTGTTCCTGTTCGTCCTAGAACACGATGTCCTTCAGCACGTTAGCCCAGAAACTCAATTGTGCCTGGGTATAAAACCCAGGGCAGAGTAGCCTTTTGGGGTCCGTCAGTTCCAGGGCAATGTAATGTGAGACATTGAGATAAGACTCCATCTGCCCCAGGAGCAGATTTCCTGAGCCCTAGGGGACTGGCTCGCCTTGAATTCCAGACACGGATTTTCCCTTGCTGCCTATCTGTAGGTAATAAAGTTGCTTTAATTAATTTGCTATGTTAGTCTTCTGTCTCCCTAGACTTGTGCAAGTGATAGAATAACCAGTGACTAGTGAACCTACTAGAGAAACTGGGGCTTACACAGTGAATCCTGCTTCACACACCCCACAGTTACTCTGAAGCTAAAAACAAATGCAAAGAAATCCTAAAGCCCAGGAGCGGGGCCTGGAACAATCAATAAGGAACTTAATTAGAAGACTGCAATTAGAGCAGCTTCCAGGAAATTCTCTCCTGTCCCCTGTCCCACCCTCTATGCAACTCACAACTGAACGTCTATCAGCTCAGTCCATGAAATGCCCTCCAAGGAAAGTAAACCTTCTGGTCGGGGCTTAGTAGAAGGGGATCACCAGAAGTAGTAGAGGGAGGCTGAGGAAATGCCAAGTGTTTATAATATTATACAGTTCCACAATTAGTAATGTAGTTATCAATTTTTATATGTTTATTGTTCATTGGGAT
This sequence comes from Pan paniscus, assembly GCF_029289425.2. Lineage (NCBI taxonomy): Eukaryota > Metazoa > Chordata > Mammalia > Primates > Hominidae > Pan > Pan paniscus. The sequence goes on from NC_073269.2 coordinate 36,997,383, forward strand.
TTCTCTATAAAGTTTCTGTTCAAATACGTTGTTCCTTTTTTATTAGGTTATCTTTTTAAATTTCATTTTTGTTTTTATATTTTTTGAGATGGGGTCTCACTACAGTGCCAGGCTGGAGTGCAGTGATGAGAATATGGCTCACTGTAGCCATGACCGCCCAAACCAGGCACCTCAGCCTCCTGAGTAGCTGGGACTACAGGCACACACCACCAAGCTCAGCTAATTGTTGTATTTTTAGTGGAGATGGGGTTTCACCATGTTGCCTAGGCTGAACTTGAACTCCTGGGGAGAAGTGATCCGCCTGCCTCAGCTGCCCAAAGTGCTGGGATTACAGATGTGAGTGACAATGAGTATGCCTATGTGTCTTTTTTCTATATATATTTGAAATAATTCTGTGCATATTCTGGGTAAAGATCATTTGCTAATTTGTGTTGCAAATGTGGCTTCTCATTTCATAATGTCTCTTCTAAGTTCTGTATGGTATGTTTAATTTCCTAATTTTAATGTGGTAACATTTAATCAATTTCTTTTCTTTATCATTAGTATATTTTGTATCTGTTTAAGAAATATTTTTCTGCACCAAAACCTTAACATATGCTCCTATGTTATTTTTTGAAAGCTTCGTAGTTTTGCTTTTCATAGTTAGCTCTATAATCCAGATACAGTTTATTTTGTCAGTGGTGTGAGGTAGGGATTCAATTTTAATTCTGTTTCCATATAAATATCTTTGAGGTGGGAGGATCATTTGGGGCCAGGAGTTCAATTCCAGCCTGGGCAACTTTTTGAGACAACCATCTCTACAAAAAATTTAAAAGTGAGCTAGGTTTGGTGGCGCATGCCTGTGGTCTCAGCCACTCAAGAGGCTGAGGTGGGAGAATCACTTGAGCCCAGGAGGTTGAGGCTGCAGTGAGCCATGACCATGCTACTCACTCCAGCCTGGGACACAGTGAGATCCTGTCTCAAATAAATCAATAAATAATATATAAGATTATAAAAATATGAATATCTTTATTGTCTAGGGACATTTATTTAAAAATCTACTTTATCCCATTGCTCTTCAGTAATATGTTTATTTATGACTTTTCCATTCTATTGTGTTGATCTTCCAGATACCAAAGACTTATTATAGAACTAGTGTGATATTAGTTACAGATAGATAAATAAATAAGTCCTCTTACCACTTTCTTCTCCTTCAAGAGTGTCTTGGGGAAAAACACTTGGAAAATATTGAGTCTTTCCCACCCATATTTTTCAATCTTTATTATTTCATTTAAAGTATGATTTAGCAAATAGCAAACAGGTGGCTTTTTTTTTTTTTCTTTTTTTTTGAGATGGAGTCTTGCTCTGTCACCCAGGCTGGAGTGCAGTGGCACGATCTCAGCTCACTGCAAGCTCCACCTCCTGGGTTCACGCCATTCTCCTGCCTCAGCCTCCTGAGTAGCTGGGACTACAGGCACCCACCACCATGCCCAGCTAATTTTTTGTATTCTTAGTAGAGACAGGATTTCACTGTGTTAGCCAGGATGGTCTTGATCTCCTGACCTTGTGATCTGCCTGCCTCAGTCTCCGAAAGTGCTTGGATTACGGGCATGAACCACTGTGCCTGGCCACAGATGGCTATTGTTTTTTAACCCTGAGAGTTGCTGGCCTTCATTTACTCCAGCAATTGCTGGAATATTCATTTAGGGCATTAGTCCATTTTCATTTAGGGCAGGCACTAATACACATGATTTCAGCTCCTCTATCTAACTCTGTGTTAATTGCTGCTTGCATGCTGTGGCATCCCCTTTCCTTATGTTGCTTGTTTGATCATGTTTCTGTTCATTTCACTTTTGCCTTTCCTATTAAGAAGTTCTACAGTACTTTCTTTTACATTCATAGTGAATTACCTTCTTGTTCCTTTATTCATACACATATTACTTAACTATTATTTTAAAGTAAATTAGCAATTTTTCCCCATCAAGATGCACTTCCATTACAATGTCTTAATTTCCTCCTACCTCACAATTCCTTAATGAGAGCTGTAGAACACTTTGATGTCCCCCAACCCTTCCCATGCTCTATGCCTTCTTCTTGCTTCTTATATGATCTTTGATATTATTTTTTCCTTCCCTCCTCTCTACCTATTGCTGTATGGTAGAATTTATTGAACTAGTTTACCTATTAAAATTTCTGTTAATTTATGTGCTTTTCCCTTTGTGTATTTCTAAATATAATTAAACTTCCATATATGTGCATGTGTGTGTTGAATATTTTATGTTTCATATATTAGTCAGGTTCACTGATCACTACTCTTTTTATTCATTTTTATTTTTTATTTTTGAGATGGAGTCTTGCTGTTCTGCACTCGGCTGGAGTACAGTTACATGATCATGGCTCACTGCAGCCTCTACCTCCCAGGCTAAAGTAATCCTTCCATCTCAGCCTCCGAGTAGCTAGGACTACTGGCATGTGCCACCACACACATATAATTTTTTTGTATTTTTGTAGAAACAGGATCTTGCCTTGATGCCCATGCTGGCCTTGAATTCCTGGGCTATCCACTACTCTTTCTTCTTTCTTTCATCTTGTCCATCTTAATTTTTTCATTAAACTCTTTTTTATAGGTATTCTCCTCAGATGAGATACTTAGGTGATGTACTTTCTAAATTCTTGAGTACATTTCTTTCACACAATTATATTTATGATCTATTCAGTGGGCATAGAAGTTTCAGTTTGTAGATCTTTTCTCTTACATATCTGTAGACACAGTTCCACTGTCTTCTAGCATCCAGTATTGCAGATGAAAAGTCTAATGTCTCTAATTTGTGCTTTCTACTTCAAAGCATGAATACATATTTATTTTTCTGTAAAATCCAAGAATCTTATCACATAAGTCTAGATATATGTTTGTGGGTATATGTGTTTTCTCATCAATTTAGTCCAATCTGTTTAAGTACTTTGTGCAGATATTTCTCAGTTCAGGGAATTTACATATTCATTCTATTTTGTGTTTAATGAATGCCTCTTGTATATCTGCTCCTTCTTTTCCCATAACTTATTTCATTCATGTTAGACCTCCTAGATTTATCCACTAACCTTATTTTTTTCCACCGAGTTTATAATCTCTTTTAACTTTTTTCTCTGTTCTTTCAAATACCTCTTGATCTTGATCTGTGTTACTATTAATTCAATCTTAATAGTAACAAATCGCTTATTTAATTTATTCACTATTTTTTAGTTCAAAACTCATGTTTAAAGCCCTGAAAGTATTTTATACTGAAAATTAATTTGCTTAAATTCCACATTTAAAAAAAATCAAGATATTCATCAATCTCACCCAGCAGTCTCTTTTACTGGGTTTGCATATTAATTATTCTGCTCAATCTTCTTCATTAAGGTTTCTGGGCATTTTTAAATGGGACATTATTATTATTTATGAGTTTATAGAGTTGACTTAGCTTGGGCTGTTGCAGGAATCCTGTGGATGATAAAAGACATGGTGAATGCTGGCCCTGAAAGCCTGGGGAGTCCAGGCAGCTGTCACCTGCCATTAAGGCACCTAGAGAGATTGCTAGCTCTCTGATGTCCTTAAACATATCCAGCCGTAAGATCAGGGAGGTCACAGTTCACCAGCAGCTTACTCTTTGTCCTTTAAGAATGTCCATAGGCAAGCCCTCCCAGGACATTCCTGTCCTCCTCCGGAGCTCTGTTGCTACTGTTTGGTTGCTTGTCTAGCATCTATGCTTCCTGCCAGGTCTATGATATTCCAAATACTCACACCACCAAGCTGAATCCTATAGAACCCAGCAGCCCTGTGCTTTAGGAGAGGCCAGCAGCTTGGATTAGGAAGTGGGGGAGGGAAAAGAGCACTGGATTCACTGTGTCTACAGATTCGCCTTGACATCATTTGCCAGGGTGTTCCAAATCATCTTTCACTGCAGGTAGGAATTCAGTGGGACAATGTCCAGGGATTTTGCACAAAAAGAATTTCGAATCCAGACATTTATATCCAACCAAGCAATTATTCCATTGAAAGGGAATAGTAAAGATGTTCTGATTTGATCTTTTTCATCTGAAAAATTGTTCGGACAATGTAGGAGAAAGTTTTCATGACTTTGGGTTAGGCAACAAGTTCTTAGATATGGAATCTTAACTATACTCCATAAAAAAACTTGATAAATTGGACATGATCAAAATTAAAACTTTTACTCCAAGAAAGACACTACTGAGAGAGTGAAAATATAAGCTACAAAATGGAAGAAAATATTTAAAATCACATATCCCATAAATAACTTGTGTATAGAATATATAAATAACTCTTAAAATTTGACAGTAAGATAAGTACTCAATCTTTCAAGTGAACAAAAATCTTAAAAAGGCACTTCACTGAAGAGAATATATGGATAACAAATAAGCACATAAATAGATGTTTGACATCATCATTCATGAGGAAAATGGCCACAGCCATACAATACTTCATATTTATTTGAACAGTTAATATATATAATATGTACAACTTATATATGATGTCTATACAATATGTATTATATATTCAATATATACAGTATGTTCAATGTATACATTATATCATATAATGTGTATATAATATATATAATATATCATATAATGTACATATAATATATACAATATAATATTGTATATATACAGCAATCTATATTGTATGTCTATTATATATACATTGAATTATATACATTGTATTATACAGAATATTATATATAATGCAATATAAAGTATTGTATATATTATATATTGTATATATAATATATAACATGTTATATATTATATACATTTTGTACTATACATTATAATGTATAATACATATTATATATGTTATAACATGTAATATAACATATATTATGTCATATATTATATAAATTATGTATCAGACAATATCAGAGAAAGTTCACCAGTTACACTAGAATGTTCGTACATTGTTATTGAGTATCCAAAATGATACAGCCACTCTGGAGATGCATGACCCAGCAATTTAACATCTCAATATTTACGGTAGAGAAATCAAACTTATATTTATGTAAAAACTTGTAAGCAAGTTTATAGCAACTCTATTCACAATCACCAAAAACTGGAAGCAAATCAAATGTTATTCAATTTGTAAATGAAAACACAAACCATGATACAGCCACACAGTGGAATACTATTCAGCAATATAAAGGAATCAATGTAAAAAGATTGATGGCTTTCAGAGGCATTATGCTGAGTGAAAGAAGCCAGTTTCAAAAGGCTGCGTACTATACAATTTTATTTATACGACAGTCATAAAAATTCAAAACTATAGTGATAGAGTTCAGTGGTTCCCAGGAATGAGGACTAAGAGACTGATGTAACTAGAAAGAAAAGCAACAAGGGAGATTGTTTTGTGTGTGATACTGTTCTGTATATGTATGGTAGTGATAGTTACAGAAATATATATATGTGTTAATTTTTTAAGAAATGAGCACACACACACAAAAAGTCAATTTTACTAAAAATTTGTGGTGGCTACATGAATCTATATATATATATATATATATATGTTAACTTTCTTAGAAGTGTGCACACACAAAAAAGTCAGTTTTGCTAAAATTGATGATGGCTACATGAATCTATATATGCGTCATTAATAATGCTTTTTATAAATGTCCACACAGAAAAGTCAAGTTTACTCAAAACTCATTTCAAAAAGAAAAAAGTAAAATAAAGGCATGGTGGATCAAACCTAAAGCTATGCCTTCTGACTACTTCTAGAAATGGGGAATTGATAACACAGAAGGAATACAATTAAAAATATAATATGTTTTCCAGAGCTGAGTTTTTAAAGTACTTTGTACAATAAATAAAAATATATCTACATTTAGACATACCATATCAGTATACTTGGGATAATAAAATGTCAAAACATTCAGAAAGTGAAATAAAACGTCCTTTACAAAGGAGCAAGCATTAGCCTGGCATCATGTATCTAATACTTTATACTGGGTGCAAACAAAAACAAAAATAGGGCAAGACTTTTAAAGTTCTGGGAGTGTGGTTAGGGAATCTGAGCCAAGTGAGAGAGAATAATAAAGATATTTTCAGGCTGCATGGACTCCAGAAACACCTCAAAGACACTTTTACTTTGGAAGTCATTTGATGACTGTAGCAACGTGGAGTAAACCAAGAAAGAAAGAGATGTGGACTCCAGATAACAGCGGATCCAAACTAAGAAGTGGTGGATGTTCTATTTCAGGATCACTGCAACTCCCAAGCTCAGAGAGCACCCGGTTCAGACGCAGATGGAAAGATGGTGGCTGCAGAGGAAACGAAAATTGGAGGGTTATGTGGAATGACTGAGACACTGGAAAAACTGGGGAATATGCTCAAGACGACTAGTGAAGCTTGTTGCCAGGGTTTGTTTTGTTTTGCTTTTCAGAATTAATTGAAACTTGACTCTGGGTACATTCTTCCCTGTGTGAGTGGCTTAGGGGTCATGATGTTGGATTCCTGGTGAAAGAATTACATCTTAATATTCTACTTTGTTCTGCTGTCAGCAACTTTTATATAATCATAATAATGGAAAGACATTGATCAGCCTTTGACTTGTAAAATCACCCCATAGACAAATCACGGAACGTATAACTTATTACAGTGCAAAATGTAAATGTGATGAATCTTGACAAAATAAAAGAGGTACATTTGAAAGAGGTTGGGAGGTGAAAATTGAAGAGGTTCAGAGTGCTAATACCTTCATTTTACAAAGTTGGAATTAAGAATCTACAGTTGATCTAATAAGAAATGATGTAGCATCTAAGAGAGGGATTCTGAAACCAGACTGCCTGGGTTTGAATGTCAGCTCTGCCATTTATTAGCCATGTGACCTTGGGCACATCACATAATCTTTCTATGCTCCGGTTTCCCAATCTGTAAAATGGGGATATTAGCAGTATCTTCTTCAAGTTGCTTAATATATGTAAAGCACTTAGAATAGTGCTTAATATATGTAAAGCACTTAGAATAGTACTGTATATGTGTTTGCTATGAGCTCAGAGATGAACAATAGAAAAACTGGTAATATGAGTGACAAAAGTAAACGGGAGGAAGGATATAGAAACATAGTATATTGCAATTGAGCAAAAATCCAACAAAGTAAGAAGTTAGTAGACAATGTCTACATCCAAGAATTCGAAAATGGTAATTTACAGGTATCACAATAGCGATCAAATTTATAAAATGGTTTATTTCTGGTAAATTAGGCTGTGATTTGGTGATAAGAGTGAAGTCTTCTGAACTGTTCAGTTATTCAGCCATGGAGATGTAGTCTTTTGATTTTTTGTTAAAAGTATGTGGCTGGATTAATAATATAAAGAAGTCATCTCGCACCAGTTAGAATGGCAATCATTAAAAAGTCAGAAACAACAGGTGCTGGAGAGGATGTGGAGAAATAGGAACACTTTTACACTGTTGGTGGGACTGTAAATTAGTTCAACCACTGTGGAAGACAGTGTGGCGATTCCTCAAGGATCTGGAACTAGAAATACCATTTGACCCAGCCATCCCATTACTGGGTATATATCCAAAGTATTATAAATCATGCTACTATAAAGACACATGCACACATATGTTTATTGCAGCGCTATTCACAATTGTAAAGACTTGGAACCAACCCAAATGTCCATCAATGATAGACTGGATTAAGAAAACATGGCACATATACACCATGGAATACTATGCAGCCATAAAAAAGGATGAGTTCATGTCCTTTGCAGGGACATGGATGAAGCTGGAAACCATCATTCTCAGCAAACTATCACAAGGACAGAAAGCCAAACACCGCATGTTCTTACTCATAGGTGGGAATTGAACAATGAGAATACTTGGACACAGGGCAGGGAACATCACACACTGGGGCCTGTTATGGGGTGGGGGCCTGGGGGAAGGATAGCATTAGGAGAAATACCTAATGTAAGTGATGAGTTGATGGGTGCAGCAAACCAACATGGCACATGTATACCTATGTAACAAACCTGCATGTTCTGCACATGTACCCTAGAACTTAAAGTATAATAAAAAAAAATAAGTTGTCTGACTGCTAAATCATTTTTGTGATGAAATTGAACAAGGAAAACTTAACCCAATAAAATGAAAGGAAGCAATACAAACAAACAAAAAATCATAGTAAACGGAAAAGATTAAATAAGAAGGCGAGAAATAATCGGATATTTAAATATTGGTGATCACTGAATGGACTAAGTGGTCCTATGTGTCAGCCATGAAAACTCGCTGCATGGGAGCACAGTGGGTGACAGCACCACCAGTGGCCTCTCTGGGTCCCCCACCGGGTTCCCTCAAAGGCCACCTGAGCCTCAGGCAGCTCTCAGGGATACACATGCAGTCCCGTTTTCACAGGACATGAGGTTTCTCTAACAGGAAATTTGGCTCCAAGTCTCACCTTGACCAGGCTGGAACTTTCTTGGATCTGAACTGCAGTCAGAGACTCTTCCTCTCCAGTCATTCCTTCCCCTTCTGCTTCCCTAGAGGTAAGACCTGTTCACTTTCAAAAGGCCCTCCCTGACTTCTGCTTTCGACTTTATTCTTTACTTGCACTCTTCGAATAAACAACATGCATGTCTGATTCCTTCTTTGTGTTTACTTTTTGAAGGATCCAAATTGACATATCCTACCAGAAGATATGGTTCTCTGATTTACTGATTAAACAAGATCCAGCATGTAGCTGTCCTCAGGGATGCAACTGAACAAAACTGCACAGAAAGGCTGAAAATAAAGGGATGGAAAGAAAATGCACAAGATAGAGGCTTACACAACTAAAAAGGAAAATGCAGACAAGTGGAGCTAATCAAAAAAAAAGAAGAAGAAAGAAAAGAAAAAATGCAGCAATATTGATATTTAAATACAGAAACTGAAAAATTCATGATCATAGAAGATGACTTTAATGCAACTATTTGAGAAAATGCAGATCAAATCAACAGAAATCTGCAAGAATATGGAGAGTGTGTGCAAAACAAATAAATAAGCCTCAGTGATATACACACACACTCTTTCATAACCCTAAACTTTTTAACACTCACAGAACATTTACAAAATTGTATTATGTATTAAACCCAAAAATTAAGATAAATTACAAACAAGCAGAAATCATTCAAACCATTGTTCTCTGACCATAATAAAACTGAATAAGAAATTAATATTAAAAGAAAGCAAGAGTGTGGGCTGTGGGGTGGGGAAAAGCAACAATCCACTTGGAAAAATTATTTAAGTAACTCTTGATTTAAAGAAAAAAACTCAAGTCATTAAAAAGTCATAAAAAGCAATAAATGCTATAAATGTCAAAACATGTGGGATATAACCAAAATCGGACTCAGAAAAATATATAGCTATAACTGCATTTTTTAGAACCTGAAACAAAACAAGTTAAACAAAAGCTAGGTACAAACAAAGAAGTATTAAAAAAAAACAGTAAACTCTAAGAAAGTAATTTAAAAAAAAGAAACACAGATGAAAGTAATTAAACAGAACAGCAATATGAAAAGCACAACTTATCAGTGAATCCAAAAGCCAAATCTTTCTATGTCAACACTGAGGACAACAGTAAGAAAGTGGACGGGGCCAGGACTGTTCCACCAAATGCCCCTAGAGTGATTTCCTTGATGTAACTCATGTCACCATTTTCACTATGAATGTGGGTGCCTCATAACGTGTGCCATTTATGCAAAACTAATTCTGTGTTCCTATAGTGTTGCTTTCCTCCATTGCATTACCTTAGCACCTTTGCCAAAAAAGTCGATTTAACATATATATATATGTGTGGCGGTATTTTTTGGCTCTCCATTCCCTGTTTTGAAACTTTGCTTTCAAATGCATACACATTTAGAATTATTTCCTCTTGGTGAATTCACTCCTTTATTATTTTATAGTGTCTTTCTTTTGTCATTGATAGTACTCTTTCTTTTAAAGTCTACTATGTCTGATATTAATGTACTCACTCCAGTTTTCTTAAGATGAATGTGGGCATGGAAAATCCTTTTCCCATTCTTTTATTTTTAATCATCTATGCCTTTCTATCTGAAGTAGTTCTTTTGTAGACAGCGTATATTTGTTTTTAGTAGTAGTGCTTTTTATATAATCTGACAATTTCTTCTGACTTTTAATTGGGGTATTTAAGTCAATTATACTTATTGCAATTATAGATAAGGTTGGATTTAATAGTACCATTTTGTTAGTTCTTTTTGTTTCATCTGTTTTTTTCCTCTTTATGCCTACTTTTGAATTAGGTAATTTTATGATTTCATTTTATCTTCACTATTTGCGTATTAGTTACGCATTTTAAAAAAATTTTTAGTGGTTACTCTATGGTTTCAATATACATCTTTAATTTCTCACCTTCAAATAATTTTATACTGCCTCAGGTATAATGTAAGACACTTATGATGATATTTTCATAATTGCTTCCTCCTTTCTTTGTGCTATTATTGCTGTGTATTTTCCTTTTTAAATAAATTTCATAATACATTGTTACTATTTTCGCTTTAGATAGATAATTATATTTTAGAGTGGTGAAAATAAGAAAAAAATTCCATTTTTATATTTACTTCATGGTTGCTGTTTCTAGAGATCTTCATTTCTAAATGTAGATCCAAGTTTCTATCTGATATTACATTTCTTTTGCCTGAAGAACATTAATATATTTTGTACTGGCTCCTATTGGTTAACTGTGAATTCTCTCAGGTTTGTCTTTTTCTTCCTATCTGGAAAGTGTTTATCTCACATTTATTTTTGAAAGGTATTTTAGCTGGATATAGAATTTGGAGTTAATAGCATTGTTTCCAATACTTTAAAAATGCCTTTCGATTGTTTTCTAGCTTCCATAGTTACTGAAAAGAATGCTGCTATAGTTTCCTTCTTTTTGAAAAGCGTCTTTTCTTTTCTTGCTGCCTTCAAGACTTTTTCTCTTTTTTCTTTTTTTTTTTTTTTTTTTTTTTGCAGTTTCACAGTGATATATCTAGGAGGGGATTTTTGTCCTTATCTTTTAGAATTTTTTCTGATTTTTTGAAATTCTTGGGGCTTTGATTTGGTGTTCATTGCTAATAATAAAAAAAAAAACTTGACCATTATCTCAATAAATACGTTTTTTACCTCATCTTTTGTCTTCTATGGCATTCCATTTGTATGCTTATTTAACAGTTTGATATTATCCCGCACCTTTTAAATGCTTTGTTCTGATTTATTTTTCACTCTTTTCTCTTCCTTTTGTGTTTCAATTTGCATAATTTTATTAAATTATCTTCAAATTCACTGATTCTTCTTTCAGTTGTGTTGAGTCTACTGATGAGCTCATTAAAGGAATTCACTTCTGGTATGTATTTTAAAAAATATCTAGTATATCCGTTTGACTTTTTTCTTATGGTTTCCCTCTGACGGCAGAAATTCCCCCATCTAATTACAGATATGTTCATTTTTTTCCCACTGGATCTTTTATACATTAATCACTGTTATTGTTAAATTGTTATCTGATGGTTTCTACATCTGGTTATTTATGAGTCTGACCATGAGTTGCGTTTTGTTTTCTGCTGTGTTTTTGTTGAGACTGTGTGTGTATGTGTGTATGTGTGTGTGTGTCTGTGTGTGTGGTGTGTGTATGTGTATGTGTATGCTGATCTTTATATATCTTGTAATTTTTGCCTGAATGTTGGCATCGTGTGTAGACCAGAGATACTGAGATAAATAGCATTTATTCCTCAATATTTGCATTTTTCTTGTTTTGTTTGGCTGCTAGTACGGTTTGAGTCAATCTAGTCAGAAATTGGTTTTATTGTTGCCATGGTTACCCTCCATGTACAATCTTTAACTTCCATTAGTAATGGGTTGTTTTCATTTTGTGCTTGAGTGCAGGCTGATGAGCCTAAATACATTTCTCAGAATTACTGCTACAGCCTCAGATTTTAAACAATCTTTGCTTACCTGCACCACAGGAGGGGTCTCTCACCATTCTTTTGCCTCTTCTACAGTGGTAGAGTGCTGTTGCTTCTTTTGGTGCTTGTCAGATAAGTAGTAATTGTCAACGAGGCTTCTCTCTTGTCCTTTTCCAGCCTTAATCTTATAAAAGTCTTCTGTGCCGTGGCACAAAATGGCAAATAAAGACATAAAACTACACCCAACTTTATTAGTCATTAGAGAAGTGCAATTTAAAACCATAATGAGATACCACTACATCCAGAACTAAAATTAAAAAGCCTGAGAATACCAAAAGTTGACCAGTATGTGGAGTTACTGGAACCTTCATACACTGCTGTTGACAATACAAAGAGGTACATTCACTTGGAGAAAACAGTTTGGGACTTTCTTATAAAGCTAAACACATACTGACCATATAATGGAAAAATCCCTTTTAGGTATTTTCCTAAGAGAAATGAAAATATACTTTCACACAAAGACTTGTTTCATGCATGTTCATAGTAGCTTTATTCCTAATAGCCCCGAACGGGAAACAACTCAAATGTCTATCCACTGGTGAATGGGTAAACAAATTGCAGTATAGTCATACAAGAGAATATTACTCATCAATAAAAAAGAAATTACTACTCCCCATAATATAGAAGAATCTCAAAAGTATTATGCGGAATGAAATAAGCCAGACATATAAAACTTCTTTATATTATATAATTCTGTTGATATAAAATTCCCAAATACATAAAAACTAATGAAAGCAGTTGTTTTTGTCATCATGGTAGAGATGACAAAAACAACAGCTTTCATGGTAGAGAGATAATTTACCGTAAAGGAGCCTGAAGAAACTTTCTGGAGTCATGGAAATATTCTACATCTTGATGTTGGTGGTAGTTACAAACCATGTGCATTTGTCAAAATTTATCAAACTGTATACTTGGAACTGGTGAATTGTGTTGTATATAAATTATACCCAGTGATTAAAAGTAAAAGGTGAATATTCCAGTTGAATAAGGGGAGCAGGCATAGGCTGGGGAAGATCTATGCTCTTGAACCCTTCTTTAGCTGAAGCACTTCTTAGGAACCGCTAAACTTCCATACATCTCAGTTTGAAAATCAGTGGCTTAGTTTTCCCCACTTGCACGCACTTGAAAATGAGAGCCAGAGGGGATGTGAATTTCCCAGGTCGTATAGTTTAATAATCAGCTCTAGGATTTTAACCAGAATTACATAAGGAACCAACAGAATTTTAAGGAGAGAATCAATTGTCTTTTATTCATTGCTTTCATCTTCTAAGTAATTTATGATTACCAACTATATATATGACATAAAGCTGCTATTGGAGTGATATACAAAGAAAATTCACATATTTGGCACTCTGCATACCTTCTTTTGAGAAATGAATTTCACATGGGATTTATTTCTCTTTCTCAGGAGTGATTCAGACTGACGGCAAAAGTATGTCTTTTACAGCAGCAACAACAACAAAAACACATAGAGATTCAGTTATGAATTTGACCATCTGCCCCCGGTCAAATCTCCACTGCGCACAACACACTCAGATCATCACTGACGAAACTCTCTGGATGAATGTGCTTTCCTTGGAGCTGCTATGAAAACAAAGGGTCCAGGGAGATGCTGGGATGCAGCCAATCCTTGGGGGCTGGTAGGTGGACAAGTGCAATGGAATTTGAGATTAGGGAATCCCACTCACCGCTTCTTGCAGGAGGGACCACCTCTTTTCTGGAGCTTCAAGTTTACCCAGGAAGATTATCACAGGTTCAGAAAACTGTTTTATTTTTTTAAAAATGACCATTTTGGGATTCGCTTGCCTTTTCCTCTTTCCAAAGAGGAATCATTCTTGGAGGCTCTGACATCAGCACCCCTCCTACTGCTCCAGCACAGCCATTAATCACCCATCAAATTCCTGCCTTATTTCCTTTTGGCCTTGGAGATTGTATGTCTTTTCTTTTGGCCTTGGAGATTATATGTCTCAGGCTTTCTTGGTTGCTTCTTTTTTTCCCCTTTCTTTTTTTTTTTTTTGGCTTTTTTTTTATGCTTTTATTTTTTCTTTCTGAGAGATGAGGACTAGGGAGGAGAAAGCCATTGTCAATTAATAGAGAGACATTTTCACCAGGTGTTTCTCAATTATCACATTGGCAGCCAGCCCCTTCTGTGTAAATTGTACTGAGGAAAGAAAGAAAGAAAGAAAGAAAGAAAGAAAGAAAAACACCTCTCAGTACAGACATTCTCCCTGGGATTGTAACCAGCTCCGTGTCTTCTTTCCTCAGAAGGACAGTCATCCTCTGGGAACAGCCCTGCTTAGAACTATAAGCAAAGCCAAGGCTGTCTCCTGCAACATCATGATTTGAATGTGTTAAAGTGTGTGATTATTATTAGGTCTTAAACATTCTAGATTTGCTCCCTCATTCCACACAAGTTTCAGAAATAAACCCGCAACCAGTCTCCAGGAGAGATTGATGCTTATTCTGTGTCAGAGGCCTGGTCCCCAGACGTCCCCATAAATTTGTCTGCTGGAAGACCATAAACATAATTCTGAGCATGGAAGTTATTTAGATTTGAATTAATTGCCTTTTCAGTTGTTTTCAAATATGCAAATTGAAATAGCCAAAAAAAATGTCCATTAAAAAACAAAAGCAGTCCATTCTCCTGGAGAGATTCTAGAATGTCCTTTGCCAAGGTGATCTGCTTTTTGTCAACTAAAAGGCAAAGGTGCATTTTTTGAAAATGGCCCGTGTATGTGTGGATATTTCCTCCTGCTCTGACATTTTCTTAGTGGGGTGATCAAGTATTTTGTGTTGATCAGAGCCTCTTTGACTTCAACAAGCCACCACAAAATGAAGTAAGATTATTAAATCAACTGTGGATAGTAAAAGTGCCTTGATCAGCTCTTGGAGGCTGTAGGAAAATGATTTTGTAAAGAACGCTGAAGGAGAATGCAGGAAAAGACACACTCATCATCACTGAAAGTCACCTAATGACACAAGCTAGGCAATCGGTGTTCTTCTCATCAGTAAGGTCAGAAACGTCTCTGCTTACAGCTGTTATGACCCAGCACACTGGCTTCGATGGAGACCTCGAGAGACCTCTTGGGGGGAACATGGTGGTTTATCTGGGGACACAACTTGTAAATATCCCTCATCTAGGAATTTCCATGAAACCTCCTGAGCTTGGAGAGATGCCCAGCTTGTGCCAACTCCTGTATAACAAGCTCCAGATGCTTTCTCTGCTCCATGCCAGGTGGGATTCCCCGAGGTTTGCCCTTAACCCATCTCCTCAAAGCCCAAAGTCATGGATGGGGCAGTTCTGGGGTTAGACACTTGCAAGGGGCTGCATTGCATTTACCCCATGCCCTGCTCCAATAAGTGTTCAGCTTCTGGTTGTGTCCATTCATAGTCTGCCCAGACAGGGTCAAGTTTAGCTAGGAGAAGGGACTTCCCCTCTCTCTATGACATCACTAGTCAGTAATCACAGGTCAGCTGGTCACATGAAGATTCAGTTTTTGAGCAGATGTGAGTGCAAGTCCTGAGCTAGGAAATACAGAAGTCGGAGAAAAATGTAATCTTAAGCTCATCTCTTTGCCTTAGGCCAGTTCCCCAGAAGCACAGCCTGAGATGGAATTCTGGGGCTAATGACTTATTGGGGAAGTGCTCTCAGGAGAAGCCAGTGAGAGGTACAGTTTGGGGCAAGGGAAGAATCAGGCCAAGGTCTGGTTGTAGCTGAATCCTGGCCTCAACTTGAGTGCACTGGAAGTTCCGGGAGGGTGCACAGTCCCAGGTTAGTCTGGGTTGTGGGAAGAGGGTGAGCTTCTACACATTTATATCTGTCTGTCATGGGCTATGGATGGCCTGCAGGAAGGAGATCACAATCTCCCAGTGTCTCTAGGCAAGGCAGCTCCTGAGGGCAGGTCTCCTGGGGGTGGAGTGCATCTGGGAGCACCCATGCTTTTAGCAGTGGACTGCGGGTGCTCAGGCTCATTAATAGGCATCTGGGCAAAGCAATAGGACAGTGAAGATGCAGCTGTAGTAGAAAACAAGATGGATGCATGGTCATAATGGACTTCCTAATACACTACCAGATCTCAGCCTTCGGCCATGCAGGGAGGGGAGAGGTGGTGCCCATAGAGCAGATGCTTCCCCAGCCAGGGGACACAAGGCCAGGGCTAGGGCCAGGCTCACCCCAGTGACAAGGATGTCTGCCCTGCATCTCTGCCACATGAAGCAGTGAAATAGCAGCTCTTTTGGCACACAGGGGAAAAGCCAGAATCAAGGTCCTGCCTTTCAGCAGCACTTACCTGCTGGAGTCTTTGTGTACCATGCCAAGCCCTCCCTGGGAGCTGGAGCATCCTGAAGTCCTCAGGGACTCTTCTGGAGCAGAGGTTGCAAACTGCATGCCCAAGAGATGCCTCCTCCTGTGAAAATCGTGTGTGTATGTGGGCATTTAAAAAAAAGAGCATGAGACAAAATTTAAAAATCTGGAGATTTCTCGTAACACTTGGGCTTTTAGGTTTTGCTGTTGCTGTTTTATGAATCTGATGTCCTCACCATAAGGCCTGACCTTCCTACCTGGATGCAGGTGTGTGGTGGCTGTGCCTTTCATGTAGGGTGTTTACTCTCCAGGTTGTCAGCTTTCTGGCCCCTGAAAGTGTCTACGAGTGTGACTTCAGAATATATGCATGAAGACTCAAGATTGACAGAGGGGCCAGGCATGGTGGCTCAGGCCTGTAATCCCAGCACTTTGGGAGGCCAAAGCGGGTGTATTACTTGAGGTCAGGCATTTGAGACCAGCCTGGCCAACTTGGTGAAATGCACGTTGCTCACCTGTAATCCCAGCTACTTGGGAGGCTAAGGCAGGAGAATCACTTGAACTCAGGAGGCAGAGGCTGCAGTAAGCCAAGATCGCATCATTGCACTTCAGCCTGGGTGACAGAGCAAGACTCTGTCAAAAAAAAAAAAAATCAAAGATTAAAAGAGGGACACACACTGACCTTTGCAAGCACAGATTGTCACAGAAATGAAGAGAAGCCCCAGGCATCAGGGCCTTAGGGTCACAGGCAGAGCGGGGCCTCCCCAAGAGGAGAAAGCAGCCAGCGTGGCCAAGAAGTAAGACTTGGTCCCAGAATGCATGATCAAAACCCAGAACACAGGCCCATGTCTTCCTGTCGTCCTCATTGCTCTGGCACTTGACACGTTGTTCTTGTGCTGGGCCAGGGTCAGTGGGTTTGGCCTCCACAGGGTCACTCACTGTATGACCTCATGTCCCTGCCCATTGCTTCTCTTCATCCAGACCTCAGGTTCTCTTACCTGAACCAACACTATTGTCCCATCTCCCCTCAGCCGCCCCCTTCTTCTCACCTCCAACCTCTACCCCTGTTCTATCCCAGCCTCCACAGTAATCTGAAGCTCACCCCAGATCATATTCCTTCCTTACACATTTTTCAGGTGCCCCCAAAGCCTGGGGTGGGTCACTGGACATCACCAGAGGAATCTGACCCATGGGTCATCCATGTGAAAGGACAGTCCTGATGTATCAGGAGGCTGCTTCTTGGGAAACTTCGGGTTCTGAGTTAACACAGTAAAGTAAAAACTCTCAGTCCAGCCAATATTCTGCTCAGGATGTGTCTATGGACACCACAGGCTCTGGAAGGAATAAGTCTCGGGGGCCCCTAGTGGAGGATGTGCATCCTTGGCCCACGTCCTCTGCACCAGAGCTGTTAAGTGGGGAAGGCAAGCAGCTGGAGAAGCTGGGGAGGATGCTGGAGACCCATCCTGGAAAGGCCCTCCATCCCTCCACCCAAACTGCATGCACTAGAATTGACTTGTGCTCCACTGGGACACCCAAGCCCAGCCTGCACCTGCACATACTCAGAAACAGTGAAGCAAGAGGAACACATGTTTGAGCTCTGAAACACACCTGATAAGATGCTTCCTCCAAGCACATATCCATTATGGTGAGTGCAATAGTGATATCATCCAAAGAATAGAATACTGAAAGGCACATTATGCAAATGTGCATTCCCAATTATGGATTAATCTGGAAGCTTCCAAAACTTCCAAGACCTCATTCCAGGCTTAGCCAACAACCAGTGCTACCTCAGTGATTGCGCAAACATTACTTCTAGGATAAATTTCTCTCTCATCAAATGAGGGACCTTGAGGTCCATGCCTTGCCCAAGGTCATGTTGCCAGTGGGGCTGAAGGGCAGAGAGAACCTCCCTGTGAGGTGTGGTTTCTTCCTGGCAGCTCTCTGGGGAGGCCTGAAACTCTCGTGGCCCAGGGACAATGCTGTTGGATGTGGGGTACTGGCAAGTACTGGCATTGATGATTAATAGATAATGAAGCTGAAGATCAGGGGATTTCAGAAATCTTCCCAATTTCGGACAACTAAACTTCAATGTATAAATTCAATCTAATCCAAGAATTTTTTTTTGGAAAATGATCATTGTAAAGTCCATTTGCAAGAATAAACATCAGAAACTGTAATGACAATTACAAAATTAACCAAACCTACAGTAATAATAGAACAAACAAAAAAGAAAAGAACGGCAAGCTTGCTGTTTCAGCTAGTAAATTGCAAAATAAAGCTTCAGTAATTAGGGTGAAATGCAGGTCACAGGTTAACATAGTGCTTTTGATTGTATTTGGAGTCACCCCAGAGTTTAAGAAAAATACGGATGCATGGGTCTCTCTCTCAGAGATGCTGATTACATTGGTCTAGATTAAGTGAGACCTGGGCTTCACAGTTGTAAGTGCTCTTTAGATTATTGTAATCAGCAGCCAACGGTTAAGAACAACTGGATTAACAGAAGGGAATCAACTGGAGAGACTGTCAAAAATGTGTGTTCCTGTATCTGGGTCCACTGTTTCAGGCTCTGAGAAGGGATCTATGAAAAATAAAGCATGCAACACATATCAAAGTTTTGGAAGCACTGGAAAGTCCTTATACAAAAGAGAGTCCTTATACAGTTCTGCATACATGTAGGCATTCAGTAGATTCTAAAGGTAACAGCTCAAAACACCAAAGGAGAGATATAGGAAGGGTGTTAGGGTAATCCACTAGCCATTTGGAGATCAAGTTGGATCTCCAGTTCACTTCTTCCAACTAAAACCATAAGTAAATAGGTTTAACTAACTTATAATATTGTGCTGGAGAAATGCATTCTAGGCTTTCTAAGGAAGATGGAGACTTTATATAAAGAAGAAATGTAATACATTTAACTACCTAAATATGAAACTAAGTCATGAACTACAAAAATATGTAAACTAGAAGTAGCAAAGTGCAAAAAAGAAAGTTGTCACATATATTACAGATAAAACGTTAGTAATCTTAATTTGCAAATAAAGAAAATTTAAAATGAACATAAGCCAAAAGGAAAACAACAAATGTTCAGTAAAAAATTAAGCAGTAAACACAGAGAGGTAAATTACAAAATAAAATGTACAGTCAATACATTCTAAAAAAGATGTTCTACCTCATAAGTAATCAAAAGTGCTAAATAAAAATCAAAATGAGTCATCTTTTTCACCCATCATATTGGAAAGGATTAAAAGTTTGACAAAACTTAAAAATAGCAGGGATGTGGGAAAATTGACATTCTCTTGCACTGTTGTTAGAAATGTAAATTGGTATTCCTTTCTGGAAGGCAGTTTGTCAACTGAAATTAACTTTTTTAAAAAATAAGAAGCATGCCTTTAGCCTAGTAATCATATGCTTGGGAATTTATTCTAAGGAGATAATTGCTAAGTGGTGCAAAGATATAGATACAATAGCATTCATTAATGCTTTTAATAGTGAAATTTTAGTAGCAACATAAATATCTATAAATAAATGATTGGTTAAATAACCTATAATATATGTATACTAAAAAAGCCCCCACATTTGAAATAGTGTATTTCTATAGATTTCTATTTACTGAAATGATGGTTCTCTTTTACACCTCCTCCTTTTGTAAACATTATTTCTTCTCCTTGGGCGGCCCATTCTCCCACACTTTCATATTTGGTTCACTCCTGGGAGTGCCCAACCAACTGAAATTGCCCCTTCTTCTGTGAAGTCGTCCCTTCCCTTCTGAGCCACATAAGTAGTCACCACTCTTCATACCCAAGACATCCCTTTACCATTCCCATTGCAGCACTTGTTCACTCATTTATTCAATATATGTATCAGGCTCTCTACAGGGCTCTTACCACCCTCTAAAGTAGTTTACTCTGTCATGGCCATCTTTCCCACTGGATTGCAAACCTTTGCAGAGCAAGAAAGCGCATGATTCATTCTGTTACCCCAGATTTTAGCTTGGGACTTTGTATATGACCAGTACAAGCTTAATGAATATAAGGAAGAATGAATGAAAGAAAGGGTGAATGGATAGGTGGATGAATTGGAGGAAGGATGGATAGATGAATAAATAAGTGAGTGGAATAATGAATAGGAAAAAGGATGGATGGATGAATGGGTGGGGGGTAGATGGATAAGTGAATAGAAGAACATGGATGGATGGATGGATGGATGGAGGAATAGAAGGAAGGATGGATATATTAACAGATGTGTGGGTGAAAGGATGGATGAATGAAACAATAAAATAAAGGACAGATAGATGAATGGATGGCTGAATGGATGGATGAAGGAATGGGTACGTGGGTGGGTAGATAGATGGATAAAATAATGGAAGAAAGGATGGATGGATAAATGGATGCAGGTGGATGGGTAGATGGATGAATGAATAGAAGGAAGAATGGTTAGATGAACAGATAAGTGGATAGATGTATGAATAGAAGGAAGAATGGGTGAATTGATGGGTGGGTGTGTGAATGAATAGAGGGAAAAATGAATGAAAATGGATGGGTGGGTGAAAGGAAGAATGGATGGATGGATCAATAGAATAAAGAATGGATGGGCCGGGCGTGGTGGCTCACACCTGTAATCCCAACACTTTGGGAGGCCGAGGTGGGTGGATTACCTGAGGTCAGGAGTTTGAGACCAGCCTGGCCAACATGGAGAAACCCTGTCTCTACTAAAAATACAAAAATTAGCTGGGCATGGTGGTGCATACCTGTAATCCCAGCTACTCAGGAGGCTGAGGTGGGAGAATCGCTTGAACCTGGGAGGCGGAGGTTGTGGTGAGCCGAGATCGCACCATTGCACTCCAGCCTGGGCAACAAGAGTGAAACTCTGGCTCAAAAAAAAAAAAAAAAGAACGGATGGATGAATTGATTGGTGGATGGATGGATGGATGGATGGATGGATGGATGAATGGATGGATGGATGAATGAGTGAATACAAGGAAGGATGGATTGGTGAATAGATGGGTGAGTAAATGAATGGATGGGTAAATAGATGGGTGGGTGAATGGACGTATGGATGAATGAATAGAAGGAAAGATGGATATATGAATTGATGGGTAGGTAGATGGATGAGTGAATGGATGGATGGATAGATGGAGACTGGGTAGATTAATGGATGGAATAAGTGAGTGAGTGATTGAGTGGTAGGGAAGACAGATGATAGATGAAAGTAAAAGGATTGGGTGGTTGAGGAGATGGAATAGATGCATAGGTTAGTAGATGGATTATCAGATGAGTAGGTGAGCAAATGGAAAGGATGCCATGTTCCTCAGTCCATCTTCTTGCCATTCTGCCTCAGGAAGGACATTCAGATAACTCTTATCATTAAACACGCTTTCCACAGCTATGTATGGGGTCTACAAAATGTTAAAAGTTATCAAAGCTATGTAACTGTTTGAGATAATTGGCTTTACCATAATAAAAAGGAACAGAATAAAAACCCCTCTAAAACAAAAAGCAACGAATTTGTTTCATGGACCTTGAACATGTTGAGAAGCCAACAGAGGAGAAAGAAGCAGCTCAGAGATTATCGACAGTAAGAACCCACTTCCATGCCCAGGCCTGAGTGAGAAAGGAAGAGCTCAGTTACCAGATCCAGGAGCAGCCCACAGGGTGGCATCTGGGGCCATCCTGGGCTACACCAGTGGGAGGCAGTTGCAGAGAAAGTACAATCAGTACCCAAGTGAGAGGACAACACCCTTGCTTCACTTTTCCTCCTCCCCTAACTCACCCACCTGTGCCTCCCACTGGCCAAACCCAATAGGGAATCGTCTGACAGGTGAACCTGGAAACATGGGCTCCAGGTATCAGCAGAGCAGGGAGGAGTGATGAATGCATTTGAGGACAAACAGGCCAACAACTGCACACCCGACAAAATTGAAATCAATAAATATTTAAATGTGTCCACAATGTCACATTATTTGTCAGCCAAACAACTGCAAATGAACTCTTACATATGTTATGAATAAATTATGTTGGGTGCGTGTACATTTTAATACAGCTGATGTGGTAGAGGGGAGGAGCGCCTGGGGACAATGAGGCCTTCAAGTGACCCTCCCAACTCTCTTCTTGTGCAAGTGTCAAGATTCAGCTTCCTGTTCTTTAATAGAATAACTTTGGGCAAATCACTCAGTTTCCCCCTCTTTAAAATCTATGTCGATTTTCCAGGATCCCAGTGAAATGAAAGTGAAATAATGTTTGAAGAAGTACCCAGGACCCCATCTGACCTGATGGAAGCCATCATTTTAATTGCTTCTAAGGGGCACTCAGCCAGCCAAAGGAGGCAGGCACAGGTGCCCTTCAGCAGACCACTTTGTCATGACATAACAAAAACCTGAAGAAGTACATCTTCCTGAAACTAAAAATCCCACATCCATCAACTCATGGCGAGGACATCATGGTGGACACGGGCAATGATTTAATGACAAGGACACTCACCCCAGCATATTTATATTAGTGCACATATTATATTCCTAATTATTGAGCAGGAAGGGGTAAATTAAATGAGGGGGTATCAACACAATGGAACATGGAGCACATATGTGTTTTTGTATGGAAATGTCTACAAATTTGTTTTCAGCTGTAATCTCTGAAATGAAATTATGGGTATTGTTTTCTTTGCTTTCTTTGCTTTAAAAAAATTATCAGTGATAGCTGTGCCAGTTCAGCTGTGCCACTGACCCAGCGCCACAGTTCAGAAAAGAGCAATATTGACAGAGCAACAACTAAGGACAAATTACCTGACTGAGGTCCTTCTCAGTGATGTCACTCTGCTTGCTGATGAACTGGACGCTCGTGGTGGCCCCCGGGCAACTGGCACTCACAGGCTGGAAGAGTGAGTCTTCTAATGAGTGCCTCGAGGGTCCTCTGTGCGCTGCCACCTGCATGGCCACCATCTACAGTCAACAGGTACAAATCACAAAAATAACCTCCCCTCCTGGTCTACAAGAACATTAAGCCCCTGGCTTCAAGACCATTCACAGGGAGTTATATGCAGCCATAGCTAACACACATGTTTGTAAAACCTTTGTATTTTCTATTTGCCTTTCTTTTTTTCCCCAAAAATTTGAGATAGCTTCAGCGCATTCCTGAGGATCAGTACCTGCTAAAAAGACTCTGAAGCAGAAGTTGGCGGTGAAACCCAGGGAGCCTCAATCAAGTGGCTTTCCACAGGCACCATGTGTGGCTTTGGTGTAGCCCCGGGAGCCTCTTTACCTCTCTGGGTCTCAGCGCCTTCTATCTGAAAGGTAGGATGGCCATGATGACCCTGGAAACCCTGCCATGGCTCTAAGGTAAGATAACTCCTCTGATTCAGTTTTTAGTTTTAGTCTGACATAGTGAAGCAATGATTTAAAGCTCTAAAGCCAGCATGAGCAAATTTTTTTCTGATAAGGGTGAGACTGCAAATCTCTTAGGCTCCATGGCCCCGATGATCTGTCTTGCAACTGCTCAGCTTTGCTGTTGAGCACAAAGCCCAGCCATGGACAATAAGTACACAAATGAGAGTAGTCATGTTCTGAGAAAATGATGTTGACGAGACCACCTGGTAGGTTGGATTTTGCTTGTAGGTCCTAGTGTGCAGACCCTTGCTCTAAAGTAAACTGTTTCCAAAGACTTAACTAGTGACTGAAGGAGATAATTAAAAATGTAGACGACGGTAATGATGATGAAGATAAAAATAATACAAGCCTCTTTACTTCCTTTTATGCAAAGTGCATGTGTGTGTACTAAAAATTAAAACAGCACCAGTGGCGATCAGCAAAACAATGTCTCCTCCACCCCCAAAGATGTTCATTGCTTATCCCCAGAACCTACCTCACCTTACACGGCAAAAGAAATTTTGCAATTGTGATTAAGATCATGAACATTATCACAGAGAGATGATGTTCCTGATGATCTTGGTGGACCCAGTGAAATCACAAGAGTCCTTAAAAGCAAAGAACCTTTCTGGCTGGGTCAGAGAAAGATCTGAGCATGGACAAAGGTTCAAAAAGAACTCACTCCTCTGTGGCTGGCTTTGGACATTGAGAAAGGATACGAAGAGAGCAAAGGAATTCGGGCAGCCATAAGGAGCAAGAAAAGGCAAGGAAACAGATTCTCCCCTAGAGCCTCCAGAGAGGAATGCAGCCCTGCTAAGACCTCATGCTCAGCCCCAGGAGACGGAGAGAAGTCTAAGATAATAAATATGCATCACTTAAACCATTAAATTTGTGATAATTTTTATAGCATCGGTAGAAAACTAATAGTCTAACTCCCTGAGAAAAATTTGGAAATTACAAAGTCTAATCTCACCCATAATGTCACTACCCAGAGATACCCACTATTAACATATATTAGAAATATTATTTTAGATTTCTCTGCATATATGTGTATGTATGTGTAAACAGAGAATATATACACATTATATATAATATATATTATGTACTACTATATCATATATACTACATATACACATATTACATATAATACATAATGTGTGTATATACTACACATGTATTTATATACTATGTAATGTAAAATTGTCAAATATATTATATATAATGTGTATATATATAATATACGTTCATGTATATCTTTATAGGGAGAGAGATATAAATATAAACCATTACACTAGTTTACATTGGCTGTAATTCAGATTCTTTTTATTTCATTAAACATTTTTAAATAATTTTCTTGTGCCAATAAGTTTTCTTCAAAAACATGTTATAGATGAGTTATAATTCCTTCACTTCTCCCCTTTTAATTGTTTCTGATTTTTTCACTAGTATAAAAATGCCCAAGGAGAAAATTCATGCACATATTAAACTGTTAGGGTGCTATAAGGTTACTATTCTCTTATTGCCATAAAAGTATTTTTCCCTGTTTTGTTTGCCTTTAATTTATTCGGGGTTCCTTTTGAGATATGGAAATTTTGCATTTTGTTTTATTCCAAGAGATGAATGCTTCTCCATTACTTTTTTTCTTCCATGACCGGAAAGGTGATTCTCAGTCTTAGATTTGTGTCTTCTTCTAGTGCTCATAAGGGTTCTTGTTTTCAGTTCTGTCTTTGGGCTAGGTGGTAGTTATTCAGTTTCCCAAGTTGCTAAGCTGTGTTTCCGTCCTCATTTATTGAATGATCCTTCATCTTTGACCACAACTATTTGATGCCACTACCATACTCCACAGCTTCTAAAATGAAATTTTTTTCCATGTTAGTGTCTCTTAGATCTGGGTCACCTTTCAGACTCCAGCACCTAAAGGTCTTTGTTGGCTTGGCATGGAGGCCACGTCTTCCTGGAAAGTTTGGGATTTGCTTATGCTATCACCTGGGGACACTATGGACCTGAGACCACTTCAGGTTTCCAGCCTGAAGTTCCTTTGGACTTCACACTGCAATACTCTAGGCATTGGCTCTGATTCCAGTTCTCAGGGGAGACATATTTTCTTCCCTCCACCCAGTGCAAAGGTTAAGATGCAAGCGCATTTCTTTGTGATCTCTTTCTGCGCGGTGCTTGTCTTTCTTAAGGACACTTAGACCAAGAATATAGCCCTTGTCATAGTAGTTCTATTAAATCCCACCTTGGGGGTTTTTCCTCTGTTATTGGTGCATAGGATAATACTGGGTCATACCATCAATAATGTAACTTATATTCAACAAAATATAATATATTACATATAAAATAAAGTATATCCTAAGTTCAGTTTCTGGATCATCTAGTATGTTTGTTTTTCCTATTTCTTGTTAATTCACTAGTATGACAGTGTTTTGAGATTTTTAACTTTAATGTTTCTTTTAATATCTGGTAGGACAATTTCTTCCTAATTACTGATTCTTTCTAAAATGTTCCAGGCTATTTCTTTCATTTGAGATTAATATTAGAATTAATGTTTCAAGTTCTCACACATCACTCACATCAGTAAATGAATAATTTTTTCAAAACTCTGCTGAAATTTTTATAGGATCTTCATTAAACCTACGAATAAATATGGGACTAATTGATAAGTTTACAATATTAAAAGTCAATATATTTTCTAATCAAAACTATTTGATCATCTTAAAGACCTTTTATATCTTTTCTATCATTAAAATTTTATAATTCTAATTTTTTAATATTTCTGGTTAATGACATTCTTTCCCAGTTATTATATATTCTAATGTTACTGAGAATGGAATTCTGTTTTTCTTAAATTTCTATTTGATTATTTTTCACATACGAGACAGTTAATGGTTTTTGTATTTGATTTTGTAACTACCTTTCTAAACTTGCTTAATCATTTTCAAATATATTTTCATAATTTTAAGATACCATCAACTTATATTGATCAACATTTTAAATACTTTAGGAAAATCAGAGAAACATTGCTACATTAAATACATGAACTGATTGTACAATGCATTCTGATGTTTTAAAAATTCAGCATCTTAGAATGAAGATGTGATTTTATAAGCAGAACAACCATCTTATAGTTATATAATGTTAATACCATTCTGTCCTCCTAGTTTCTCCTCTTATTCCTCTTATTTCTACAGGCTAGCGTTGCTGATATTATTTTTGATTTTAATGAGAAGGCCTCTAGTGCAGTGGTTTTTAATTACCAAATTTTTCTTTAGTATGGGGGAGGTCAGAGGCCTTTTGAAAATCTGATGAAAGATGTTCATTCCATCCTCCAAATAAAGCAAATGTGCGCTCACAATCTGACTTCCTGAGCCTTCAAAATTCTCTCAACCCTCTCTATATAGGCTTCCACCAATCGCCAAAGTCCATGAAACCTGGTTCAGGACTCCTCTATGGTATTACCTCTTAGACGAATGTTAAATGTTAACATCGATTACATTTGCTTGGTTAGGACATCCTCTTTATTCATCCTCTTTATTTCTTTTTTTTTCTACATAAAGTTAGTAATTAGTGTTGGATTCTTTTCAACACCATTCAGGTATCGCAGTAGGTTGCATCATTGCTCCCATTTCTTCAGCCTTCTCTGTACCCATGATTTACAGTGAAACCTTACAGTTTCTTCTGTGAGAGGAAGAGTGGATTTTTCTGCCCTGCTGTTATTGGGAACAGGTATGTGACTTGCTTAAATGGTCCAAATTGCAGGTTGAAGCCAGGCTGAGATGAATCCAGCTTAGATCAGCTGACCTCCAGCTGACCCACAGACATGGACAGTATACATTTTTGTTGTTTAAAACATCTGTATTATTCAGGGTTCTCCAGAAAAGCAGAACTGATAGGAGATAGATAGATAGATAGATAGATAATAGATAGATAGATAGATTGATAGATGGATAGATGACAGATGATAGATGGATAGATTATAGATAGACAGATGATAGATGGATAGATAATAGATAGATACATAGAGAGATAGAGAGGGACAGACAGATGATAGACTAGATAGACAGATGATGGATATATAATCTATACATAGATAGATAATAGATAGATAGATAGATAGATAGATAGATAGATAGATAGATAGATAGATAGATAGGCAGACCGACCAATGAGAAGGGGGAATTAGTTCATGCAATTATGGAGGCCAAGAAGTTCTTTTACAGATTATCTCCAAGTTGGAGAATCAGGGAAGCTGGTAGCATGGCTCAGTTCAAGTCCTAAAGCCTGAGAACCTGGGAGTTGATGGTGCACATCCTAGAGTCTAAAAGCAGGAGAGCCTGGAGGTCTGATGCCCAAGAGCAGGAGAAGATAGGTGTCTAAACTCCAGAAGAGAGAGAGGGCAAATTTGCTGTTTCTTTTTGCTTGATCAGGTCTTCAGCTGATTGATGGAGTCTACCCTAACTGAGTGAGAGTGGATCTTCCTTACTCAGTCCACTGATTCAAATGCCAATCTATTCTAGAAACACCTTCACGGATATACCCAGAAGTAATGGTCTACCAGCTATTTGAGTATCCCTTAACCCAGTCAAATGGGCACCTAAAATTAGCCATCACAGCCACTGAGTCTGGGGACTGTTTTTTTTTAAACCAACTTTTGCAGCTAACCAATACAGGTATCTATTTATTTAACAGTGTAGTATCATTCCCTCGCCACATAACAGACTGTCATCATCTCAGTGACTCAGAACAGCACATGTTTTCCATGGGTCAGGTGTCCAGCACGGCTTAGCTAGACCCTTTGCTCAGAGTCTCATAAGGCTGCAATCAAGGTAGGAGCTGGGCTGTGTTTCTATCTGGACTTTTGAGTTGGGAAATAATACACTGCTAAGCTGAATCAGGTTGTTGGCAGAACTCATTCCCTTATGGCTGTTTTGCCAAAGTCTTGTTGTTGTTGTTGTTGTTTGTTTGTTTGTTTTGTAAGCTGTAGACCAAGAACCAGTCTCAGATCCTAGAAGTTGCCCTCAGGTCCTTGCCATATGGCCTCCTCTGTAAAGCCACATCTCACAACAAGGCAGCCTACTTTTTCAAAGCCAGAGAGAGAGAGAGCATGCTTACCTCTGTTGAAGACTGTCTGCCAGTTAGGACCTCCTGATTAGGTCAAGATAATCTCTTGATTTATTCAAACTCCACTGATTAGGAGCTGTAATTACATCTGCAAAACCCTTTCATCTTTGCCACAAGATTCTATTGATTAGAAGAAAGTTACACTTTCCAACCATAGTCAAAAAACAGGGATTATATGATTTCATTGGGGGTCATCTTAGAATTCTGCCTACCACAATCTTGTATTTAATATGCTTAATTATATTAATATGTTAATGTAATATTTGCATGTTAAATCACTTTGCATTCCTAGAACAAATTATGTTTGGTTATAATTTATAATTCCTTTAAAGTCCTGCTAGTTTTTTTCCATGGGTAATTTCATTTGTACTTTTGTTTTCCTATTCAAATAAGAGATTGATCTGGAGTTTCTTTGCCATTCTGGTGGGTTTGATAGCAAAAAGTGAAACTAACTTCATAAAACACATTTGGAAGTCAACTTATCTGTCAGTGTTCAGTCAGGGAAACAGAACCACCTCAAATATCCTGACAATAAGAATGACTTGTAGCTGCCTTCTTGTCTTTGGTTTCACAGGGGGTGTGTTAGGGAGGTATTTTTGGTGTTGAAACTTTGGGATGTAATCTAGTGGGTGGTGCTCAGGTGTATTGGTCAGCTAATAGGCTCTTGCTCAGTCATGTGGCTCCACTATATTTCCTCCTAGTTGCAGCCATGCTCCCTCTCAATGCTCTGAAAGTGTGGGCTCCTCTCCCACTTCAGTGCTGGCTGTAGATAGTGGCACGACACTCCTGGGCTGCCCACTTCAGCTCTGGGGTGATCTCAGGGTTTATGGTTCTTCCCCACCTTGGAGACAGCAAAGGAAGGGATCTTAATAGTGGTTGTGACCAAGGGTCTTTGCGTGTCTCCTGAGGACTTCACCCCAGAGAGATGCAGGTAAGCGATTGCTCAGTGCAATCATCCCGGATAATCATTAGAGAAATGCAAATCAAAACCACAATGAGATACCATCTCACGCCAGTCAGAATGGATATTACTAAAAAGCCAAAAAAGTAACAGATGCTGGTGAGGATGAGGAGAAAAAGAAATGCTTATACACTGTCAGTGGAAGTGCAAATTAGTTCAACCATTGTGGAAAGCAGTATGGTGATTCCTCAAAGAGCTAAAAACAGAACTGCCATTCAACCCAGAAATCCCATTACTGGGTATGTAACCAAAGGAATAGAAATCATTCTACCACAAAGACACACGCATGTGAATGTTCTTTGCAGCACTATTCACAATAGCAAAGACAAGGAATCAATCTAAATGCCCATCAATGGTAGACTGGATAAAGAAAATGTGGTACATATGCATCATGTAATACTATGCAGCCATAAAAAGAATGAGATCATGTCCTTTGCAGAAAAATGGATGGAGCTGGAGGCCATTATCCATAGCAAACTAACACAGGAACTGGAAACCAAATACTGCATGTTCTCATTTATAAGTGGGAGCCAAATGATGAGAACACATGGACAAATAGAGGGGAACAACACCCACTGGGTCCTACTTGATGGTGGAGAGTAGGAGGAGGAAAAGGATCAGGAAAAATAGCTACTGGGTACTAGGCTTAACAGTGAGGGGAGGAAATAAT
The DNA here is from genome assembly GCF_029289425.2 of Pan paniscus. Classification (NCBI taxonomy): domain Eukaryota; kingdom Metazoa; phylum Chordata; class Mammalia; order Primates; family Hominidae; genus Pan; species Pan paniscus. Next base: position 37,027,755 of record NC_073269.2, read on the forward strand.
CTGTACAACAAACCCCCATGACACAAGTTTACCTATATAACAAACCAGCACATGTACCCCAAACCTAAAATAAAAGTTAAAAAAAAAAAGAATGAGCGTTTACATGGACAGGAAAAGATCTAGTAATGTAAAGGGTGAGGAGGAGCGGGGAAAGTTGGAGGATCAGGGAAGCTTTGTTGACCTCTTGAGCCTGGCTGCCTGGCTGGATGAGCCTGAACTTGTGGGGAAATCTGAAAAGCACACACACCCAGTCACTGAAGTGGGACCCTGCAGGGGGAGCCCATTGCAGTGGACCCACAGTGGAAACTGTTCCCTCTGTAGGAACCACTGCCTCTGCAGACCTACAGCCAAGCACTTGGGGGCAGTCTTGGCGGTGCTATGGGAAGATGAGCTGGCCATAGAGCAAGAGCAAGGTGAGGCCATGCTGGGGCCCAACAGGAAGCTCAGCATCTATCTGTCAGCGTGTCTGCCCACACCAACCTCTGATAATGACCTCTGCCTCCTTCCCACCCTGGGAAGCTCACATGAATTCCTCCTTGGTCATTCTGGGAAATATCATTTGGGGCCTTAGACAAGAACTGTAGTGCCAAGTTGACAAGGCACAAGTCAGTCCTATCTGTCATGTTCTTATGTCTGAGATGATCCAGGCAGCATGGGAAGATATATTCCTTGAAAGACTGTAAGGGCTTGCCTATAAAGTTTTGGATGCTGGACAGGATCGCCAAGAGGCAAGAAGTTTGAAACACATAGGAGGCAGCTCACAGGGCAAGTAGGGAGAGGGAGGATTCCAGACAATCATAACTCTCCACCTGCACCAGGGAGTGCTGACTGGAGCTGAGTGATCCCCACAGAGGTGGAATCACTCTCTGGAGCAAAGGACAAGTAGGTCCACACTCAGAGAGTGCATGGAACGGGAAAAGCTGCTTTCCTTCACCATTTTTACAGTATTAGGCTTTCTTTGTCAACTATTAAGCTTTTCCTTTTTGCTCGGTTTGAGGTTTTGACTAAAGGCAAAGAAAATTGTCTTTAATAGAAAAGTTGATTGAGAGGCTAAGGCAGGAGGATAGCTTGAGGCCAGGACTTTGAGACCAGCCAGGGAAACATAGCAAGACCCTTTCTCTAAAAAATAATAAAATAAAATAACCAGGTATGGTGGTATGTGCCTGTGATCCCAGCTACTCAGGAAGCTGTGGCAGGAGGATTGCTTGAGGCCAGGAGGTCAAGGCTGCAGTGAGCTGTGATTGCGCTATTGAACTCCAGCCTAGGCAACAGAGTGAGACCACGTCTCTAAAAAAAAAAAAAGAAAGAAAAGCAAAGATGACATCATTGACTTTAATTGCCATTTTGTTTTTGTTTCAGTCAGTTTATTAAGTAATATGCCACTCTTTCACTGGGTTCTTTGTATCATGTCTTATGCCCTCTGAATTATCTTTTCTTCAAATGTTTTTGCTTTAATTATTTTAATTTACACAACAGACAATAATTCTAGCAGTAGTTTTCTTTAAATTTAGAGAAACAAAAGTTTAAGTGGTATTAACTGCTTCAAAAAATAGCTCTTGCTTCATAGTTATTTTAAATTCCCTGTCTGATATTACCAACATCTTTGCCATTTCTGAGTCTATTTCTAACACTTGTTTTATCTCTTCAGACTGTGTTTCATCTTTCTTTTTTGTGGGACTTGTGATGTTTTGTTGAAAGTCAGACATGTATGGGGCAATAGAAACTGTGGTAAATCAGCCTTTAATGTGGGGATTTATGTTAATCTGAGTAGGAGTTGGGCTGTGTTTAATGTTTGCTGCAGCTGTAAGTACCAGAAGCTTCCAGTTCCTCTAGTGTGCTTGTTTTGATCTCACCTCTTGACTTTGGACTTCCCTATGGACTCCACCTCAGAGAGTCTGCAACATGCAACATTTTCCGTTGTTATCTAGTGTTATGATAAAGTGTGATGGTAACATGTTGTGGCGGGGAACCATTCTATAATCTGATCAAATCTCAGTATTTTGGTGGCCTTGCTTCTCGGGGTTGTGACCTTTGCAAGTGTTGCTCCACTTCTAGAATGAAAAAAACAGTGGTACAATTTTCCCTTCCACCCGCTACTCCCTTTCCTGGCTTCAGTATTCCCAAACCATTTCCTTGAAGCCCAGATCCCAGATCCTGGCTGACAGTGTTCCAACCTCTACCCTTTTTTAGGTACCATAGGAAGGCTGGAGGGGCCTGAAGTGGCAGACCCTTTCTCTGCCTGGGATCAAGTTTCAGAATGGTGCTCTGGATACATCCTTTTCCCTGGAGAGAAACTCTTCGAACTGGAGAAGGCTATAGGTGTACGTCATAATGATTAGTCCTGGTAAGAGCCATGAGGAAATCTCACCATGAGAACTTGTTGGGGTTTCTGGAAACTCACAGAGCTGTGTTGTTCTTCCTAAGACTTCAGCCCCTGGAGTTGCTCATTCTCACACCAGTCCACTTTCAACCTCCAGCAAATCACGAAAGCAGTCATCTAAATGATCCTGCCAGTTTATGCCTCCTATGGCTTCAGCTCCAGGCAAGCAAATTTTTGTTGCCATATCTGTCCAGATGCCCCCGTCTTTCCAGGTCTCAGCGTGGCTTTGCCCTGCCACCTCATCAATGGGTCAAAAAAAAGTCCTTTCTTTTCAGTTTGTCCAGCTTTCTGTTCTTTTTGGGACAAAAACGTTGACTTGCAAGCTCTTTTCTTGTTGGAGCTGAAACTGGAAGTCCTCATTGCCCTTTAAGATAGACACAAAAAGGAGTCTTATATAGATTATTTTGACTAATAAAATGCAGATCCAACTGCCCATTGAACATGTTGTAATCGGTATCTCTGGGTTCCCTGTGCCAATGTTAAGTACATCTTTGTAAGTGTGTTATTTTTTAGAATGGAAAAAGATGCCAATCAGGGCCTAAGGGGAAGCACTGAAAGCTTTGGCATAGGCCATGCCTATTACAGTGTGAATTCTGGGCACCTTCTCCTTTGTCTACTCTTATGCATCATCAAGCGAGACTTCATGGCTTCCTTAAAAAAAAAAGAGAGAAAGTGTTATTAGTGGGGTCACAGAACAAAGACACTAATCTAGTTCATGCATCTCATGCTCCTGGGAAAGACCCAGCAAGATAAAGAGACACATGCAAAGGGAAATGTCAGAATTTTAAAATAAGCAATAAATCATTAAAAATAAGTTATTTTTCAGAAACAATTATGAAAAACATAAACATAGAAATAAACCAAAATAAGAACTGAGATGCAAAATTGCACAATGGCCTGTTGAGTTAAGAAGTGAAGGGCAGGGAGACCCCATGATTTCAGACCAGCCTATGTGTAGCATGCCTTGGCATTCAGGACAGGCTTCCCCAAGACAAGCTAGGTGTTTGCCTAACATGGCAAGACTGGAGAGAGTATAAGGAGGAAGGAAGTAACATTGATTAAACATCTGCTGTCCCACATTTCTCTCACTCATCCGTTTGCTCATTTGAATGAATTATTAAGGTCATGCTACATGCCATGTACTGTTCTTGGTGCTGCTGATAGACAAATTAGTGTGACCTGGTGCATTCTCTTGCGAAGCTTATCATTCAGTGTGGAAGACAGACAGGTGGCCAGGTAACTACGTTCCAGGGAGATATGTGTTAAAGGAGAAGTCTGCAGATATTTTCTTGGAATGCCCTTGGAGGAGTCTGAGCCTGCCAGGGTGGGGGCAGGGGATGCCAGGCAGAGGATTCCAGGCATAGCATCCTATACCAGGCACATGAGATGCAAGGGAAGAGAGTGAGCATGGGGACCAAGAGTGAAGAGTAAACCAGGCAAGGGAAGGGCATGTGTGAAGGTCCAAGGCCCAGGGTGCAGGGGAGCATGACTTACTTGAGAATTGTCAAGTTCAACATGGATACCACTTAGGCAGCTGCTGGTAGCTCAGGATAATGCCTTCATCCCCGGACAATGGGAGCTATGAGAGGTTTCAGCAGGACAGCCTCATGGTCAGGTTTATGCTTCAAGGAGACCATAGTGACAATTATATATGAAATGGATTGGGGTATATAAGACTGGTAGCACAGAGATCGGTTGACAACCCCAGGCAGAAGTGAGAGAGGCTCAAAATAAGGATTAGTAGTGGAGAAGGAAAGAAATTAAAGGGTTGAATACATATCGAGAAGGTAAAATGGCAGCACTTAATGGCCAATTTGATTGGGGACATGGGGGAAAGGAGCTCAAGTGCATGACCCAGGTCCAGATTGTAAGGAATGGAGTGATGGGTGGTTCTATGTATGAGGAGCAAGGAGGAACTTTGTACGAAGAGCAAGGAATTTTTGAGGGGATAGGGAAGATGACGACTACAGTTTAGGGTGCGTTGATGAGGCTTCCAGTTGGATGTATCCAAATTTGGAATTGAGGAGAGATCTAAACTTGGAAGCTGTCATAACCTAGATGAAGGGATTTGAAGCAGACCCTGTCATTGCCCCACCAATACTCCCTGGCCACCCAGAAGTTGCTCACATGTGGTTGCCATTCAGACCTGTGGCTTTCTGTGTCTCTCTGCCTGAGACATTCTCTGGTTTTGGCACTGCCTGGCACCAGCACATAAGAGACAGAACGTTCTGGGAGGTGACCCCTCAGGAACAACCCTCAGTTGTTGAGGGAGGGACACTGTTAGATAAATACCCATTTCCTGGCCCCTTGGGGAGCCCATCTGTGTGCATCCCACGCCATTGTTCCTCAAAGCTGAGCCCAACCATTTCCCCTGGAAAGACTGCTAAAACTCAGATTCCCAGGCCTTCTCCAGAGACTCTGAGTTATTAGGCCTGGTTGGGAGGGGAATAAGATTTGTATTTCTATGCACATGAAAACCACAATGAGATATCCTCTCACTCTAGTGAGAATGGCTATTATTAAAAAGACAAAAAATAACAGATGCTGGTGAGAATGTAGAGAAAAGAGAACTCTTATACACTGTTGGTGGGAATGCAAATTAGTACAGCCACTATGGAAAACAGTATGGAGATTTCTCAAAAAACTTAAAATAGAACTACCATTCGATTCAGCAATCCTACTACTGGGTATTTATCCAAAGGCAAATAAATCTATGTATTAGAGAGATACCTGCACTCACATGTTTAGCCTAGCAAAATTCACAATAGCAAAGACATCGAATCAACCTAAGTGTCCATCAATGGACCAATGGATAAAGAAAATGTGGTATACATACACAATAGAATACTTTTCAGGCAAAGAAATAAAAACAAAAGAATGAAATCTTGTTATTTGCAGCAACATGGATGGAACTGGAGGTCATTACATTAAGTGAAATAAGCCAGGTACAGAAAGATAAATACCACATGCTCTCACTCATATGTAAGAGGTAAAGAAATTTATCTCATAGAGATAGAGAATAAAATGATAGATACCAGAGGCTGGTTGGGTGTGAGGGTGGGAGGAGGAAATGAAGAGATGTTGGTAAATGGATACTAACATATGGCTGGATAGAAGAAAAAAGTGCTATCAACGCTAGGCTAGGGTGACAGTCCTTAGCAAAAATATATTGTTTATTTCAACATAGCCAGAGGAGAGGACTTGAAATGTTCCCAACACATAACTACTGAAGGTGATGGATACCCCAAATACCATTATTTGATCTGTACACATTACATGCATGTAACAAATACTCACATGTATACCATAAACATGTAAAATATTATGTATCAAGAAAAGGATTTTTAAAAAAATTTGCATTTCTAACAACCTCTGTTTTGCGATATCTCTCAGCACAAACCCAAGGGGTCATTCCCAGTTTGCAGCAGAGGTAACCCCTGTTTAACACTCACTTCATTGACTTTCTGTCTTTCCTATCTCCCCTCCCTCTTATCTGGCTTCTTGGCATCACGCTCCAAATGAACTATAGGCACCCAAATCCTTGTCTGAGGTCTGCTTTGGGCAAATCCTAAATATGATAGCCACTGAGGCCCCTGTCTTATGTATAATAAGGGGATACTTGGGGAAACTATCTCAGAATTGTCATCCAAGTTGGGACACATGGGCATGCATGAGGGACACTCAAGGTAACACGGCAGCTTGGGGATTGTGCCTGATTCCTGTTCCCCTCTTAGAAATATTTCTGTCACAGCACTATTCACAGTGACAAAGATATGGAATCAACCTAAGTGTTCATCAATGGATGAACGGATAAAGAAAAGGTGGTGGATATACACAATGGAGTAGTATGCAGCCATAAAAAAGAATGACATCTTGTCATTTGTAGTAACATGATGGCACTGGAAATAGGATATTCACAGAGAGAGGGACAGAAATTTCAACAGGCTTAGAAGCCTGGCTTACTGACTGATATGGTTTAGCAGTGTCCCCACTCAAATCTCATCTCAAATTGTAGCTTCCATAATTCCCATGTGTTGTGGGAGATACCTGGTGGGAGATAATTGAATCATGGGGGTGGGTCTTTCCTATGCTATTCTCATGACAGTGAATAAGTCTCACTAGATCTGATGGTTTTATAAACGGGCGTTCCCCTGCATATGCTCTCTTGCCTGCCACCATGTAAGGTGTGCCTTTGCTCCTCCTTCACCTTCCACCATGATTGTGAGACCTCTCCAGCCATGTGGAATGATGAGTCCATTAAACCTCTTTCTTTTATAAATTACCCAGTCTTGGGTATGTCTTTATTAGCAGCATGAGAATGAACTAATACACTGATCCATGATATTAAGGTCTGTGGGAGGAAGTCTCAACAACCATATGGAGATGGGGCCCAGTTCTGTCTCCATTCACTGTACTTCCTGCTCAGTAAGGAAGCATTAGTTATTGTTGTTGTTGTTGTGTAGCTTTTGAGACATTAATAAAGCTCAGTTATTGTTATTGTTATTGTTGTTGCTGTTGCTGCAGCAATAATATTATATTATTATAGAAGCTTCAGGGAGTTAGTGTTAGTTATTATCATTGTCATTGTTGACGTCATTCTATTAGGCCCTCAAGGAGTCTACTCCTTGAGGAGTGGTGCAAAATTCTATACCTTTTTTTGAGGAGAAGGTCTACAACTTTTATCAGACTTTTCAAGAAACCTCCTAAGAGATAACCTTTGATTTAGAGGGTAGTTTAAGTCCATGAGAATCAGTGAGATTGAATAGAGAAAAACAGCCAGGCACAGTGGCTCATGCCTGAGATCCCAGCCCTTTGGGAGGTTGAAGTGGGAGGATTGCTTGAGCCCAGGAGTTCAAGACCAGCCTGGGCAACACAGGGAGACTCATCTTAGGAAGACTCATCTCTACAAATAATACGTTTTAAAACACTGTCAGGCCGGGTGCAGTGGCTCATGCCTGTAATCCCAGCACTTTGGGAGGCTGAGGAGGGCAGATCACAAGGTCAGGAGTAGAGACCATCCTGGCTAACATAGTGAAACCCCATCTCCACTAAAAACACAAAAAATTAGCCAGGTGTGGTGGCAAGTGCCTGTAGTCCCAGCTACTCGGGAGGCTGAGGCAGGAGAATGGTGTGGAACCGGGAGGTCGAAGTTGCAGTGAGGCGAGATCACACCACTGCACTCCAGCCTGGGTGACAGAGCGAGGCTCCATCTCAAAACAAACAAACAAACAAAAAAACTGTTAGTCAGGCGTGAGTTGGGGTGGCACGCACCTCTGATCCTGGCTACTTGGGAGACTAAGGCAGGAGATTCTCTTGAACCTGGCCTTTGAGGCTGTAGTGAGCCATGATTGTGCCCCCGTACTCCAGCGTTGGTGACAAAGGGAGACTTGGTCACACACACACACAAAAAAAAAAAAAAAAAAAGAGAGAGAGAGAGGAACAGTTCTGTGTGCAGATTGCTAAGTGAGCAGGGTCAAGTTCACAGTCTGGAGGCAGCAACACACAATGGTGAGCAAGGAGAGGTGGTGGTGTGGATGGCAGAGGGAGGCATGTTCATAAAAGAAGAAAACTGCCAATGGTGGCGAGCTCTCTAGAGAAACAGGCAAGGATGAAAGCAGACCATGCTCAAGGCATTTCAGGAGGATGGCGAAGTCAGGAGGCATCCCAGGATGACCCAGGCACTGTAGGGAGTGACTGAGAAGAAAGACAGCCCCAACAGAAGAAGCCAACAACTGTTTCAGCGAGAGGGTTGGAGGAGACTCTGCAGCTAAAGGAGGGAGGTGGGATGGTGGGGAGGGGGAATAGTTTTCAAATGATGGAAATAAAAACAACAGTGGACCAGAATGTTCACAAAAGACATAACATCTCTTCATCTCTGCTTTAAATATGGAAAATGAGTCTCAAGGGTGTAAAAAAAAATGTTCAGTTTCACTTAACCCATTGATATGGTTTGACTGTGTCCCCACCCAAATCTCATATTAACTGTAGCTCTCATAATTCCCATGTGTTGTGTGGGAGGGACCTAGTGGGGGATAATTGAATAATGGGGGCAGTTTCCCCCATACTGTTTTCGTGGTAGTGAATAAATCTCATGAGATCTCATTGTTTAATAAGGGGTCTCCCCCTTTCACTTCATTCTCACTTCTCTCTTCCCTGCCACCATGTAAGACATGACTTCCACCTTCTGCCATGATTGAGACCTCTGTAGCCAAGTGGAATTGTGAACCCATTAAACCTCTTTTTCTTTATAAATTACCCAGTCTCAGGTATGTCTTTATCAGCAGCATGAAAACGGACTCATACACCCACTAACCACAGAACTGGAAGCTGGCTTCAGTCTGTCTCTCTTTGGAGTAAGCTGTCCATGGCATAATATTTCTTAATAGTGTTTGTAGTCACAAATATCCATCTTTCCATGGCTACCATGCTAGATCAAATTCTTCCATAGGGTTCCTTGCCACCGTTTCATTACAGCTCTTTCTCAAGATCACTTTTCAGGGTGCAAGGACCCCAGGAAGGCGTCATTGCAATCAAAATGTGTGGATGGGTCTGGCATCAGATGTCTCCCTCTGACCTAAGGCAGGAAGCTGAAGGCACTGGGCACCTGGGGTAAAGCAGAGGAAGGGCCCAGAAAGTGGACTAGACAAACAGCCACCAAAGATGCAGTGCCACTGGAGTTTTACCTCAATGGGACTTGCAGTAATGACACTCACGTCTTGTTTCCTTCTTTTGTCGTTTGATGTCTTGGTGAAGTTGGGTCAGTGCAATGCTAGTAGCCTTCTCCAGAGGTCAGGGGACCTGCCAGGACAGGAATAGGGAGTGAGTTCTAGGTCCAGGCAAAGCCATACAGTGGGCTGGGCTGTAACCTGCACGTCCATCTGTGGCTCTCCTAGGGAGAGCAGCTGTGGTTCATGCGTGAATGGGAATATTGCAGTCCTCACATCTTGCAGAAGATGCTGCAGAAGTCCATCCTCTGCTTGTTCTCCATGCTGATTCGGGCTAGAAAGAGCTTGGTCACCAAGACATGGGAAGATCATGCAAGAGCGTAAAACAGAAGGATCACAAGGCTACAAGCAAAAACAAAGCCAAAATTTGACCACAGCAGAAAATCAGCTGCTAAACGCTAAGAAAGGCTAGATCCTAATGTGTGCTCATTGTCTCTGGAAGAATATATCTCTTCCCTATTTGAGAACCCCCTGCCTCCCTGACCCTCTCCTGCAATTAACTTTACTGCAGCGGCAATGGATTGAGAGAAGAAGTGATGGGGAGGACACAGACGCAAGACTGTAAACTGAGTAAATCCCTGATGCTACAGAGACAAGGTGGAAGGGAGGCACCGTGATGGCGAGGTGACTTAGCAAGCCCAGAAGGCACCAGGCCGGCTTTATCCAGCAACAATCAACCTGGTATCTGCCACAAAAAAGTAGGAAAGAAAATCGGGACTTGATCCAAATAAATCTATCAAGTATCAAGTTTGGCATGAATAAAAATGCACCTAGTGTATCATTGACTTTTGTATATCTGAACTCCAAACCTAACCAGCCGGAATACCCTATTTTAAGTAGCATCCCATTCGACCTTCCAAAAGCAAGGCAAGTTTTAGCAGGTTGGAAGTCAGTGCCTTAAACAGTATCTTCTTCTCTGGATGCAAATGAGATAAGTACTGATCTACTCCATGGAAGAAAAAAAAATCAGAACTAAGCCCCAAAAGCCAGAACTAAGCCCCAAAAGCAAAAAAAAAAAAAAAAAAGAAAAAAAAAAGAAAAATCAGTGTGATGGTTTCACCATCTAAAGGGTTATTGGCAAGTTAGTGGTCCATGTCCTGTGACCACATCGGTTCTGCTTTACAAAGAATGCGTCAATCCTACAGTCTTCACAGCTAGGAAGTACCGGGTGGTTATAGACCATCAGAGCGCACAAGAGCTTGAAGAGCTTGGTTTCTGTCCAGGTTTTAGAGCTCATAATGAATGATGGTTGCCAATATGGGCTCAGACAGACCTGAGTCAGATTTCTACTCTGGGGCTTGGAGGCTCTCAGTAACTTGCTCGGTACCCTCCCCTCCCACCACAGGACTGTGATTCTGCCCCGGCTTGCAGGACTTGGTTACAGACAGATGAGATAACAGCTGCAGACCTCTTGGCTCCGTGTCTCTTCCCTTGTAGGTGCTCAGTAGCTAAGTAGATACCCATTCTATTTTCCTCTAAATTTTCCTTACAATTTAATCATTAGCACAGGTTTCTCCAAAGAGCAATTTATGTTAAAGAATAATTTTAAGGCATTCAATTTGATTTTAATAGTCATAGCTAGGCTGTGTCTAGTTTGTGATTTTCAAACAAAACCAAACAGAAGCACACCATTTAAAATGAGTTAAGCTGAAATGAGCCCTTGAGTGAAGCTAAGTTGGATACATTTTGTATGTCATAGAAATGATGGGAGGGAACCAAGCTGAGGTAGGTTAGGGATGAGGTTAGAGACTAGAAAAGAAAGGGGAGTGAAGCAAGGGGTTCTGGTTTGGGAGACAAGAAGGCTGTTTTCAAGGTAGCCAAAAGGCATAAGGAAATAAGACCAACTCCCTGCTGTGCCCCAGGCCATCTTCCTCTGCCCATCAGCCCTGCTTGGGCCAGGTGGGCAGGATGAAGGTCCTTCACTCATCCGTGGAGCCACTGCAGTCCCTCCAGCCGAGCTCTTCTACCCCACCCAGCTTCTCTTAAAACTACCACTTGAGACAAAAGGAAAACATGATTTTCATCCAGATGAAAGTGGTGTGTGTATGTGTTTTTAACTGTTGCTGAATGTCACATCAGAAATTAGAAGCTCTAAAAATTAATTTTAACCAAACATACTCACTTTATTCTTTCTCGCTACATTCATCTTTTCTGTCTAATACTGCTCTCACTTCCTGAGAACAAGAGGAGAAATATTAGATCCTTCAGTTTTAAAAAGTAAAAAGCCACGGACAGAAGCATGCCCTTCTCCTTTGGTTCTTAGCATTCTGGAACGCACCTGTGTTAAAATATGAAGAAATAAAACAAATATAAATTATGCATTTTCCAACTTAATTTAAAATGCATTATGCTTTGCTTTGTTCTCCGGAATTAGTCTTATTAAGGGGACAGATCTGTATGGATTAATTTTGAGTCAGTTTATTCACTTCTTTGTAATTCAGTGGCAAGGATTTTTGTCCCCAGGCATCAAATTAATTTTTTTTTTTTTACTGTAAGTAACACATACAAAATATAGACCTCTTTGTGTTATTTCTTTGTTTACCTGGCATGCAACATATTCTCATATTATGCTTCCACCAAATCTGAAATCTTCCCCCTTTAAACAACAAAACTTTACCCACGATTTTTAAAGCAATGTAACCTTTGTCACAATATTGGAGTTGGACACAATAATAGCATTATTCTCTGGTTGTATTCATTTCTATTAGAGATCTTCATGGCCTCCCTCTAACCCAAACTCAAGGAGACCAGCCCCCAAGCCCCTGCCTCCCCAATAATTTTGTCAACATGTGAACTGATATTTTACGGCCATTTAAAATGGGTACTAAATCATCATTCTTAAGTATTGTTTTAGTACAGTAATTCTTTGTTCCGCTTCGACATTTTAAATCTTTATATTTTTCCTCCCTACACGGAGCAAGAAAATCGTCTGCATTCTTAATTAGTCTTCTTTAAACAAAATATCCTTTCATATGCACTAATAAAGACTAAGGAGCCTTCCCCTCTTGTTTAAATAACTGCTTGCTGTAGTATAAAATTGTAAGAGACACGATGCAGATCAAGTTGCGGGCTTGAAGTGGGGAAGAGGAACAAGCCGTGCCATAATAAGCAGATTTTAATGATTTACTATAAATCAGCATTTTTGCCCTGTCAGTGAGATTGAAGAGGCAGACAGCTCCTCACATGTCTGCCGAGCAAATGCCTTCCTGATGAATCATGTGCACTGAATCACTGATCACAACATTCAAACGGCACATCCAAATAATGAGGGAAACATATACACAGGCTCCCGATGGCTGCTCCAAGGCAGCAGGAATATATGTTTTTCCGTTGTGTGGTCGTTAAACCCCTCGCATTGATCCTCCGAGGACTGCATGGAGGGTAATAGAAGTGTATATTACCCGGTTAACCGCTGGTGCCCGAAACACAGGCTGATCTCCATAAATGCTCTCCCCAACCCCCTAGACTTTTGATGAGAATCTAATCTGGTCTTGAGGAGAAGGGAGGAAAGCAAAAAAATAAAAATAAAAGACAGGCTGTAATAATGAACTTGAACGTAAAGAATCTGGCTGCAAAACCCAACAGAAATTGGAGCTAATTTCTGGGGACTGGTCTTCCGATATCCCCCTCCCAAGCCTCTGCCCCTGCTGTTTGCTTCCTCTGCTAGTGCCTAATATTCCCCAGTGGTAGTGCTTCCGGTCGTTCCGGTCGGCAGGGTCATCTCTGGGGAGAGGAGTGCCACTCTTCTTGTTGGAAGGACCCATTTGGAAACTGAGTATGGAGGACCCCCCGACAGGACAGTGGTCCAGAGAGCCAGGCCCCTAGAGCAGACTCTGAGGCCATCCCTGACCTGGACTTGGAGATGCTCAGGAAGCCTTTCCAGCAGACCAGAGGCTTTCCCTGATGGCAGCCTTCAGGGCCTCACTCCTCTCGACCGCCGCAGCCCAACATCGGCAGCTCTCTCTGGTGCTGCTTGCTTCTTGTTGTCTTTGTAACACTCATCCTCATGGAGTGTGGCTTCCTCACTTGCAAAATCATTGTTTTAACTTTTTTGGAAACCCTTAAAGTAACTTGCACATAGTACAGGCTTTGCCATCATCCACCTACCTCCATGAGTAATGAATGAATGAATGATAGCCACAGAGGCCGAGTATTGGCCGGCCACACTGAGCCGGCTCTCTAGGACACCTCATTCTCCGAGAAAACGAGGACGTCCTTGAGCCTAAGACAATCAATTTCTCTTTGCCAAATCCTAACCTCACTCCCTCTGGCATCCAAAGCCCTGCTTTGGGGCCGGCTGGGAATCTACGAACCCTGGTCCCACCCGTGGACTTACCTGGCTGCCTGACTGCCTGGCTGCTGTGGGGAAGATCTCCAAGGGAAGTCCCAGCTCAAACTGGAGAGGAAAAGAGGGAGGCCTCCAACACCAGGGCATTTCCCACTGCATTCTGGTACGTACCCCACATTACATCCCAGTGGTGCTCCCGGAACACAGATGGGGCCCCACAGTTCCACACTTTCTGCCTCTGGCTGGAATGCCCACTCCTCCCCTATTTAAATATACGTATTGTCAAAAATAGAGCTCCCCTTCCTCCCTGAGGCCCTGTCTCATCTTGTGCAATGGAAATAATCTCTCCCTTCTCTAAGCCCGATTATGCTTCAGATATTTCCTTTGTTCATTCATTCATTCAATCACCCTGCCTCACACCAGGAGATGCCTGGTCTCTTCTGGTAATGGTGAAAAGAAGAGTGCCACCCTACGGGGTGGCGGCGGCTGCACCGTCCATTCTTCAGTGTGCATTGAGCATTCGCTGTCTGCTAGGCACTGTTCTGGGCCCGGTGGTGACCTAGTTGGGGCTGGACGGGTCCTTTCCAGGAGGTCACCAATCCGTGCTATCTGTGTCCTCAATCAGAATCCTGCACTTAAAAGGGCCTTTCCCTGGTTTAATGCTCTAATGTCAGCATCACATTCATAACATTCATGAAATTCGTAACAATTTTTGAACAAGAGGGCCTGCATTTTCATTTTGTGAAATACTATAGCAGTCCTGGCTTTTATTTTGAAGGACTTGAATTCAGGGTGGGGGATGGGAGGGAGATGAAAATAAACAAGTAAACAAATGAACAAGACATTTCAGATGTTTCTGTGTGATGGGATGGAGAGTTGAAGGAGGGCTACTTCACATGGGGAAATTAAGGCAGGCTGGTGTGAGGAGGACTTCTGAGCGGAGTTGCATGTGATGGGAGGACACAACCATAACAAGCATGAGATAAACAAGTTAACCCCATGAATGAAATGAGCCGATTAACCCCATGGGTTGCTTCAGTGACGGCTCAACCTTTTATTCTGTTCTGGATGCTTGGACTGGTGGGTGCCTTCCTTCTCCCACCCTAGAGGGAAATTTTTGGGATGTACAGGCCCCTGTGGCCTTCTCCCGTAGCCAGAGACAGGCAGACCATTAATGCCACCAGGAACAAGGAGGAACACCCTGGTGTGTGCACTCTGGAACCCTCCAGAAGTCCCTGGAACCCACTGGAACAGAAACCTCACCTTCCTCCTCCTCCCCTGGCAGCCTCAGCCCCTAGGCCCCCTGGGTCTTCTCGGTTCCTCTGTCCACTTGACTTTGCCCAGGAATCTGTCTTCCATAGGAGATGCGGGGTCCTACAGACAGCCTTGAGAAACTCATGCCCAGGAGGTGCTCTGTCTCTGGGCCTAAGGTTTAGGGAAATGGTGCAGACCAGCCAGTGCTTGTGAATTTCCTCTTCTCCTTGGGTCTCTAGCCCCAGGCCCCGCTGTGGTGTCTCAGAGCACCCTGATGGGTTTGCATCACAGCCTTTCGCAGCAGCCTTCCTTGGCCAGGTAAGTTAGGTATGAATTCTTTTACACAGGACTCATGATTCCTTTAGGTCTCTGTGGAGAACGGGAGTGCGGGGACCAGGGCCAGAGCTGTGCCCTCCCACAATGGCCTCTCCCTGTCCTGTTCAGGAACCTCTCCTGCCATTTGAGCCTCAGGCCAGCTGTCTCGTGGAGAAGACAGAGAACCAAACCACCCATTATCCCACCTGGCCAGGAGGACTTGAGATGACAGATTAGTGCGGTATCAAGCACAGTGGCTGGCACAAGAGACCCTTGTCACCTCCTCCAGGCTGTCTTCCTTCAATAACATGCTCCATCGTCATGTTTGGATACTGCCACAGCAGTCACTGATTCTCTACTGTGGCATGCTCCTGATGAAATTCAACAGTTGGGACAAATGGGCTAGAAAGAAAGCTCTCTGAGGGCAGAGGCCTTAGGTGCCACCATGCTTACCTGGACCTGATACCCAGCAGGTGTGCAGGGAAAGGTATGCAGAAGAGAAGGAAGGGGATGGCATGGCATGCACAGCGGCAGCACACAGGCTGTGTGTGGGCAGTGCCCAGGAAGGAGGTGCGTCAATACAACAAGGGTTGACACCAAGTGCAGTGCAGTTGAAAGCCACAATGTAATTATCCACCCAGGAAAAGAGGGTCCCCTCCCATGGGACTGCCATCCATGTGAAGAGAAGGAAAATAAACTCATTCAAGGTCAATTTAAAGGTTAAATGGAGGTCAACCATGGGGGAACTGAGACCATCCCTGTCAATGGGAGCAGTCTTGGCCACTTACTTAGGACTTTAACCTTCGGCTTTAACATTCATCTGAAAAAAACAAAAAAAGTGAAGCAGATAAGTGGGTATTAGTAGACATACCATTTTAGCCATCTTAGAAAATAAAAAATAAGAGTGATCGTGGATCCAGTGGCAGTTACTTTAGAAAGATAGTAATGTGTAATTCCCAGTTTCTCAGACTGTAACTTCTGCACTTACCACTAATTTCTCCACTGCTCCAATTGCAGTGTATACATTTAGTTTAGAATTTATCATCACCGTTTGTGTATATTACGCCAGCAGCATAATCCATCCTCATGAAGCTAATGCTCAGCATTAGGAAAATGGACTCCGTATGGAGCCTGCCAGACTCTGGCCTCAACACAGACCGAGTTGCAGGTTCCTGGGCCCCCACTCCCCCCACCCTAGAGTATATGTGGCGTTATGTTTTGTGCACTCTCTCCAAATGGCACGGTCTGATTTCTGCAAGTTGCTGCTGTCCATTGTCTGTGGATGTAAAAATCAATGACCTACATACGATTTTGATTTTGCACTGGGAATTGAGAGAGAGAGAGAAAGAAACATTGAGAGAGAGAGAGAGAGCGAGAGAGAGAGAAATGAGATGAGACGCAAATGGAAAATAATGAAACAGTCATGTTAAGAAATATATTAGCATGTTGGACTCAAAAAATATATTTCCAAGAGGATATCCTTTTTTTTTCTTCCAACAGGAACATATTTAATTTCATGGTCATTTGATTAAAACAGTTAATTGTATTAATGTGTTATTGAGCTGAAAGTGCTGGTCATTCCGGGATGGACGCTCACTCGGGCGCAGAGAACAAAACCTCGTAATTCCAGGGCTCTTTGGGAGCTGGTGGAACTAGGACCTGCTATTGAAACCTCTCAGTGGATATTCAATCCTTGTTTTTATTTTCTTAAAAGAGAGAGAGAGAGAGAAAAAAAAGCCTCAAACTGCTGATTTCTGCAGAAAAATCTGCAAATGAACTGTTCTATTAGCACAAACATACCAAAGTCTTTAGAACCCCTCTCTTCAAAAGCATAATTAGGTATTTATTTCAGACATACTAACATCTTTGCAGTAGCTAATAAGATGCAGCCCATTTGAATATTAATATAATAAATGATTAAATTAAACAGCAAGATTCAGACTCAGAAATAGCCTTTATAGGTCCCAGGGGGTCACTAAAACTGTTTCCATTTCTTCCTACAGTTAACATAGTGCAAGGGACAGGAATGCATAGAGCAATATTTGTCTTATGAAATGCGGAGTTTTATATGGTGCTATTCAGTTTTATTACTCCACAGTTTGAATCTGGGGCCCAGAGTGAAGTCACCATGCTGTGGTCTGACAGCCCCTCTTCCTGTCTCACTGCTTGCTGGCATTCCAGAGATGCTCCACTGCTTGGCAAAGAGTCCTCTCTGATAGTCTCCATACCAATAGGTACTCATGGAGCTGGGCACAAGGTAAACTCACAATATGATTAAAGGAAACAAAGGCAAAACCCCAAAACCAACTGACGCTGCATACCAAACTGCCCAGGGTTTATTTTGTGTGTCTACGTGGGTGTGTTTCTCGATTCCACTGAGCGCAGTGTGTGTGTGTGTGTGTGTCAGGGGGTGGGTAGCGGGGCAGGCTGAAAGGCCACACCCAAAGCTGGAGTGTGGGCTGAAGCCAGATGCACCAAGATGTGGGCAGGCTCTTCATCTTTCAACTAGGAGGGACCCCCGCCCACCCACTTCACGCGCACAATAAAGAATAGGCAAAGTCCAAATTATAATTGGCGATTATTCCAATAAAGGTATAAAGGTGTTTCCCTTTTTAAATTAGTTCATGAAAACTGCACAGTCTCCAAATCCCATGAACCTGAGATGTGTTAATAAACATCTGGCCATGGTTTTTGCTTAATTAGCATTCTCTAGTTTGGACGGAAGTCTGTTTATATAAAACAAAACACACACACACACACACACATACACAGATTCTGTTTTGTAAGCCACAGCCCCTCAGAAATCCAAAACGAGCCTCCCCTAATGATCGGAGGGAGATTTGGGTCTTTCCATACTCCTATTTGTCAACTGAGCAGCAGAAGAGAAAAGATACTTGGATCTGCATGTCTAATTTTATTATGCAAGTCTCAGATCCAATATCTAATAACTTGATATAGTCATGCTGTTTGAAAATATTCACATTTTTGGAATAGAAGATATTGAAGCTTGCAGGTCAGCTTGCATTAAATAGAAAACAACACAAACCAACCTCAAGCATGTCCACGGTCCACATTATTATTATCCACAGCCAAAAATCTCCCAGCCCTATCTCTCTAAGGAGCAGCGTCGGCAGGGAGGTAATGGATAAACCATAACCCAGCTTGCAAGGCTTTACTGTCTAAATTAGATAAAAGAAAAGTAGGAAGAAAACTCAAAGATAAGTGGTACAAAGTAAATCAAAACAAATCATCTTACCAAACTTTATTCACATCTGATACCATTTTTAGAAATTAAGGTCAGTTTTGTGGAACTAATAGGAAGTTATACCTATATATCTTGGACACCATGACAATGCCGGGGTGGAAGATTTATACACCATGGTTGCAGATGCAGAAGAAAGATATGAGAGATCAAATGGAAGTGCATGATAACAAATGAAAAATGGTCCCCACAGCCCATAAATTAATTGAGAAAAGAAGGTTGTCATTATTTGAACATGCTTTAAAATAAGGTATGGAGTCCAGATGGCTGAGGATAGATAGGCCCACAAAGTTTGAGTAATTGATGACTTAAAAATAAAACAAGATCTTAAAGAAATGAATCACGTTGGGCAAGTTAGAGGAGGAATATTATAAGAGAAAAGATGAGATTTAAAAAAAGCACACAAAGCCAAAATGAACCCCACATCTCTGGAACCATTAAAGCCCAATGAAAGCATAAAAGAAAAAGTGAGTTCATGGGGATTCAAAAATGGGGGAGAGGGCAAGAAGGTGGGCAGGTCAGCGGCAAAACTCTAATATGGCTACGTTTCAGATGCTATTTCATTAACCTATTCAGCTTTGTTTTGGCTTTTCTGTTGCAAACATATGCCTTTTCCTTCTTTTTTTTTTAATGGTATCTAAATAGGGCTACCCTAAGGTGGGCCACCAAGGTTGCAAATAATAGTTTTCTGCTGCTGCCTCTTAAGCTAATCCCCCACTAGAAAATTCAAAAACAATTTGCCTCTGGGATACCTCTGTTGCAGGGTGTGGGGTGGCTGGCAGCTTGAGAATTTTCTTGGGGAGTTGGGGTTTGCCAAAAGCGCAAACTCAATTGATTTTCCACAGCCAGAGTTGACCAGAACCTTCCCCAAGGAGAGGATATCATCACCTAGATAAGCCCATCTCCTTTCCTGCCCACTGCCAATGGGAAGAAGGCGCTTGTCTTCAGTACCTTCTCCTGGAAATGGTATTTCTGCTGTATCCAGATGCAAAATGAGTTCTAAAGGAACAGCAAATGCTCCCTCCCTCCTTCCTTCCCTTTTTCCTTTCTTCCTTTCTTCTTTCCTTTCTCCCTCCTTCCCTTCCTTCTTTGCCCCTTCCCTCTCTTCTTCCTTCCTTCATCTCTTCCTCCCTCTGTCCTTTTTCCTTCTTCCTTTCCTTCTTTGCTGCCTCCCTCCCTTACTCCTTTCTTCCTTCCCTCCCTCCTTCCTTCCTCCCTCCCTCCTTCTTCCCTTCCTCCCTCCCTCCTTCCCCCTTCTTCTCTTTCTCCCTCCTTCCTTCCTCCCTCCTTTCTCCGCTCCGTCCTTCCTTTCCCACTTCTTCCTCACTCTCTCCTTCCTTCCTCCCTCCCTTCTTCCCTTCCTTCCTGCCTTCCCTCTTTTTTTCCTGGCTTTTGTTCTGTTTCTTTCTTTTTCTTCTTTTTTTTCCCCAGAATCTCTTCTTTTTTCTTTTTTGACACTTCTTTCTCCATCTTTCTAATCACTACTTGTGCCACCATCTGTAATTTCCCCCATATCCCTGAAATACAGGAAATGGAAGCAGCGGTGCAGCGTATTCCATATTTATGACTTCTCAGTACATTAGAGCATCCACTGGCTCTGGAGAGCCCCCGTCTGAGTGCAGCTCGGTGGAAATGCTCTCTGTGCAGCCAAAAGAGGCCGGCTGGGGCAGGGGAAGCCTCGGAAGTATGCTAATCATGCCTCTCAAAGGCTTCCCATTAGGGCTGTACTTGGTCCTTGTTTTGAAAATATATTTTTCCCTCTGCTTCTCTCCTTTACACGCATATATATTTTTGCCCTCAAAGCCAGATATTTGCTGTTCACACTAAGAGAGTATTATGAATATTCTGAATGCAAAGATAGCTCTGGGATAGGACATCAGGCACGGAGGTCGGCATGGGTGTACACAGCCCCTTTATTTACCCGGTGAGGAGGCAGGCTGCATTATCACAATGCTCTCCTCCACATCATACCCCGGTCCCTCACATTAAACTCCTTGGCAACTGATTACTGATGACAAAAAATATATATACAGCTGTACAATTCCACTGGCTGCTAGGAATGTACAACCACAGACTACCTTTCCATGC
Source organism: Pan paniscus (assembly GCF_029289425.2). NCBI lineage: Eukaryota > Metazoa > Chordata > Mammalia > Primates > Hominidae > Pan > Pan paniscus. The sequence goes on from NC_073269.2 coordinate 37,048,067, forward strand.
TAAGGAGCATGCAAGTGTGTGATGCATGTGTGTGCACATGTGTGCACATGCATTTGTGTGAGTGTGAATGTGCATGCATGTGTGTGCATATGTGTTTGTGTGAGTGTGAGTGTGTGTGTGTTGGAGCAAAATACTTGCTATTGTGGCAATATAAAGGCAAAGTTTAAAAAGTGTCTCATCACAGTTCACTCTCGTGTTATTAAGGTGCATTAATCTCCAAAGTGAGACACACACAGGATAAACCAAAATATGACCCTAAGTGCTGAAGGCAAGCCAACGGACTTGGAAATAATCTGAAGACAGAAATATATAGGCAGCAAACATTTCAAGAGAAGGAGACTTGCCAGGAGGATTGATTTGAATACTCTGCCTGGAGATTTATTTTGCCTTATTGTCACAAAAGGCAATGCCCTGCCCCCAGCCACCCGCCCCCCGCTTCAGGCAGTGAAGGAGATGGCATAAAAACCTCTTTGACCGCGTGGCGATGGCTATGTCTTAGTAGAGGCTAAAAATGGATGAGAAGTATCGGAGAAATGAACTTCTGCGGTTTTCAAAAAACGGTTCAGAATAGATGAGCCAACTCCTTTACATGTTCAAAAGAAAGAGGGAACAATTTTGTGAAATGCTAAGGCAGTGCAAAGTGAATGTTAAATAGTTTTTATCCACCAAAAAAAAATAGACTTATTCAAATGCATGTCTTGCTTGTCTTTAACTAAAGTGAAATTTCTTAAATCCAGCTGTAGTCTTATGGGTGGTGGGAGGTGGCGGGGGTGGGGGACAGCGGAAGCACAGAACGTCTTCCTTGAACCGAACATCATGTCATTTTAAAAGCAGAGGCACACACGCTATTGATTTTTTTTTAATACAAATTTGGCAGATTTCACATGATCCATTACATTTCTCAGGACGGTTAAGATGCAGCTTGCATGATTTATTCAGAATAAGGTCCATTTTTAGCTATATTTAAGTCTCCTATTTGTTATTTAACATGTGTTTAATGTTTTCTGCCCCTGCTGTGCACAGCTGCAAGCTGCTATTTTTTGGCAATTTTTGTGACTGGGAAGTGATTTGTGTCTTTGCACCTCACCTTTCTATTCTGTGGGCCTGCTGTTTTGATTTTTTCCTAAACTTTGAAAAATAAGTTGCTCTGTGTCGCGACCTCTGCTTCACTTTGCTGGGCAAACAGGAAAGCTTAAAGGGTACAACCAACCATGACAGACCTCTTACAGAGTTTTTAGAACAACATCACTGGGAACTGAAATTTCAGGAAATTTATATTTTAAAAAATGCCAAGTTTTCCCATCCCAGCCCCTCAGAACGGATTGAAGCTAGCAATTTGGAAAAACGTCCGTCCTCCAGTGAGAATGTCTGTGGTGATTTAAGTTGATGCTGACATGATTCTGCAGGGCTTAGCCAGGTAGGAACCAATGTGGTATCTATCACCTATCGAGGGGAAAAGGCAGCTCCCCCCCATCCCCCACAACTGTTTTAGAAAACATACTCCAGGATTCTGGAGGCACGTGCCTCAGTAAAATGCTTACTGTAACTGTCTCTCTGAATCCATTCTTCCCTGAAGGAGGGTGTGCCACTCAGGGCTGTCTGTCCAGTGCCAGGTCAAAGATGCCCCTGAACCCTTCTCTTCCCCTGCACACCTGCCCAGACCAACACAGGAAGTCAGCAACAGACACACATTGCAAAGAACAGAGCATCAGGCTTGGACAAAGAGTAGTCCAACCAGCCTAGTTTGGACCTATCATATATAAGTAAAAAGTCTGTAAGTGTTTACCTGATTCCATCAGACATGACGAAGGCACTGAGTGGCCTGGTGATTTATTTTTCCAAAGCCCAAACGATCCTGCTTAATATTGCTTGATATGTGCTAACCTTCCCTTTGCAGGGCCTGCAATTGAAAGCCATGCTGCAGTGGTTTAATCCTGGCCTCTTACTTATCTAAAACATACTCTCTGACTGTGCTGTGAAAATTGAATCTTTTCCCCACAATCTTACTGACATGAAAAATATATAATACAGTAAATGATTAATGCAGTTATAAACTATACCTGAGATAAGATTTAAGTATTCATATTTCTATCATGTTAATACAACACGATAAACCCATGAAGCAAACTTGACCGGGGCATTTGTTATTCTGTCCAGTGTTCAATTATTCTTTGTCCAAATACAATTTAGGGGCTTGCTGTAATGCAGTCACTTGGTGAACACATTATGTGCTTCTGGGAGATAATAAGCTACATCGATGGTCAGCCGAGGAGATCTGCTCCACAGAGACCCCTACCAAACACCAGGGAATATGAAGACAGATCGCATGGGCCCTGGGCCCGGGGACAGGCCCCCTGAAAAGATCATTTGCACCAGTATGCCAGCCTCGTTTCAGCCACCCTTCCTCCCTTTTATAAGAGAGTCTCCCGTTAAAGGCAAACTTATTTGCCATAATCAAAAGGAAGCTTAACAATAAGTGAAACTGCTTAAAAGCTGCCTTCGCCTAACGCTGAATATGGTTTTTTTATCTGTGACTGTAGAGAAGCCATTTCTTTGTTGGCTCTAAATGGCCCCCATTCCTTCGTTGTGCAAATTGCTCACACGCGCCAATGTGCCATTTACCACCCACCTCATTATTTTTATACTTCCGATGATGTCGATTTTGATTTTCAAATGCCAGCCATTTATAGCTCATTCTAAAACACACACACAAAAATTAAGTGATTCACAATCTCTGCCATTAGCTGGGCTTTGGGGGCCTCTAAGTTGAGGACAAGCAGTATAGCACAGTGGCCACACACCTGCGTGTGGTGTCCCAGATCTGTCCCTCATTAGCTAAGAGACCCTGAAGAAGTTTCTTCACCTCTGTAAGTCTTAGTTTCCTGCTTAGGAAGGTAGAATCGTGCTTTCTACCTCTTAGGTTTGAAGGGCAATCACTAACAGTATGTGGCATGTAATACAACCTCAATAAATGTTAATAATCACTGCATGGTCATTATTTCCTGGGTCTCACTGCAACAAGTGAGCTGTCCGTGGACAACAGGCTCATTCTCAAAGCTATCTGCTCAAAGCTGGACAGGGACCCATGGTGCCACATCTTGCTCCATGGACTCTAGAAATTGCTGCTGCTTTGAGAGATGCTTTCTGCCCTTGGTATTCTGAATTCAGTGCCTGGGAGGAGAAGCACTTTTAAGGTCCTTGGGGACAGGCAAGGCAGAAGACATTTTGTAGGAGGCTCACTCAGTACCCAGCACAAGTGGATCTCAGTGTGGACGTGAACTCTAAGATATAGGGGCATTGGAAATGCAAATAGGTGTGATACAGTGTGTACACAATCTTCCTGGGAGTGTCTGCACACAGGTCCTATGATCCCCTTTAATTTATTTTATTTCTTTTTATTTTTTGAATTTTTCTCTTTTTAGAGACAGGGTCTTGCTCTATCGCCCAGGTTGGAGTGCACTGGTGCAATCACAGATCACTGCAGCTTTGACCTCCAGGGCTCAAGTGATCCTCCCACCTAAGCTTACCGAGTACCTGGGCCTACAGGTGTACAACACCACACCCAGCTAATTTTTAAAATTTTTATAGAGATAGGGTCTCACTATGTTGCCCAGGTTGATCTCGAACTCCTGGCTCAAACGATCCTCCAACCTCTGCCTCCCAACTTTCTGGGATTATAGGTGTGAGCCACCATGCTAAGCCTAAATCACTTTTAATTATGACCCATCTGTAACAAAGCCAAGTCCCCAAGTACTGACAGAGAGCTCACCTGAGTGGGCCCTCAATGTTCTTCAAAATTAATACCAGGAGCATAGGAAAACTCAGTTTTTTTGAATCTCTCTCCAAAGTCCAGCCCTCTGTGGTGGGAAATGGGGAATCCACCCCTCAGATTTGCCACGCAGTAGACAAGTTGTAAGGAGAAAGGGACCTCTGCTTTTGTTTGGGGCCAGGATGTGATGGGCCATTGGACTGGCTCCTGGTGGCCAGAGAGAAACAAGAAATCAGCCAGTCTCCTGGTCTACGAACAGGAAGAGACCTCGGGAGAGAAGTCAAGAAGGTTATTTGATAGATTGAATGAGCCCTCTCGGTGCTGGACTGCAATTACCTTAGGGTGGAGATTGTGAGGTGGAGGCTGTCTTCATGCCTACTCTATAGAAACTGACATATTAATGCTTCCCTTGTAGAGCTTCATGAAATCAGGTATTTCCACAACTGCCTTTCTAGAACAAAACAGCTTTACACACAGAGCCCTAGATCCTGATGGATGCTTTCAGTGAATACCAGCTTTTGTCAGAGTGAATTTCGTTCTTTCAATTGCAGGATCAGAAATACGTACTTTGGAAATATTGGGAATGACATGCTTGGCATCACCCTTGAATGTTCAGTATTAAGGAGGGCCCTACAGGGAAGGGTGCATTCAAGGCCCAGAGCCCAGCCCTCATCCAGCTGCTCGCTCACTACTCCTTCAGGCTAGCAACCTGCATATCGCCCTTCGTCTGGGATTCTCTTTTCTTTTCCCAGACCTGGGAAGGAACATGCCTGTGTTTTCGTTCTATGAGACTCTGCCTATTCCCATAGGAGGGCTGGCCTTGATGTGGGCTGCTGGCTTGGACAAGAAGGTCCTCCATTCCCCCAAATCTCCCCTTTCTGCTCTTAGGTTTTGAAACATTTTTAACAAGGAAAGATATGTTTTGCTTCATTAGTGAGATACTTTTAAAGTGATGTTAGTTTTGAAAAGGGTTCATTCACCAAAACTGAAAGGAGATTTTCTTCTAAGACTGTTCTTAGCAGGAGAAAGAGGAAGGCTAGAAATCCCAGGAAGGGTGTCATATTCCCAGCATCAGTAAATATTTGCTTAATAAATGAATAAATGACTCTGGGTGTCTGGCAAGGATGGATACCACAGGTCCTGAAAAGGACCTTCCCAGAGGCATTTGTTTCCTCTCCAGTAATGGGGAGAGTGCTAGGCATGGAAGAGGAATTCCATAAATGTTTGCTGAACTGAACTGAAGAAAAGGAGAGTCTAGCATGGATAAGTCCACTCTGCTGACTTCAAAAATTGATGCAGGTCTCTTGATGTCAGCCCCCCAAATACTTTCCCATCCTTGGACACACTGGCTCTGCCTTCATGCAGTGGCCACGATATTGTCCCTGCCCCTTTCTGGTTCTGACTCTTCCGACATTGTCAGCCTTGCTGTCAAGACCCTTCTCATGTCCATTGATTCCTGTGACTCTCATTGCATCCTCTCCTCAGTCCCTCAGTTGATAACTTTTAAACCTAATATCCATATTTCCCATGGTCATCCCATGGACACAGGCTGGGACCACTCCCCAAAGCCATCTAGAAAGACCCCCTTTTCTCCCTTCTCCATCTTGACAGCAAACCATCAACCCAATGTTAAGGAAAGGCACAACCATCAGAACATTTTAGCAAATAACATAGGTGTAAAATTGTCTTGTGATCCAACCACCCTGGCTTGCCCATGACTGTCCCAGTTTAGCACTGGAAGTCCCATGTCCCTGGAAAACCGTTGGCTCTAGACAAACCTGGAGGGTTGGTCTGCCTGCCCAGCAATACCACATCCAGAGTCTACTCCAAAAAAATAGACATAGATGTGTATCAAGACTTAACCAAGACGCTTTTGCCAGAGCATTATTTTAAACATGAAAACACTGTAAATGGGCTAAATGTCCAACAACAAAGCAGCAGCTAATAACTATTATGTCTTTGCCATACAGTAAGCCACTCTGGTGCCATGACAAAGGACGTGCTGGAGGAAGGCTGGGAGATGTGGGGAATATGAAGAGGGATGTATAATATTGAAGCATAAATGATGCAGACTCAGGTGAAGGTGCATGTATTCTACATACAAAGAGTATACTTAGCACTTTGGGCCCTGGAGCCAATCCAGCTAATTAAATCCTGGCTTTGCCCTTTACTAGCTATGTAATAGAGGGTAAATTACTTAATTCTTCCATGCCTTGGTTTCTTCATCTGTGAATGTGGTTAACAACAGCACCTACCTTATCAGGCAGTAGTGAGGATTTCATGGGTTCCTATACATAAAGCACTGGGAACAAAGACCAGCTGATAGAGTTTGGATATTTGTTGCTGCCTGTATTAGTGTTCTCTCATACCGCTATAAAGAAATATCTGGGACTGAGTAATTTATAAGGAAAAAAGTGTTAAATTGGCTCACGGTTCCGCAGGCTCTACAGGAAGCATGATGCTGGCATCTGCTCAGCTTCTGTGGAGGTCTCAGGAAATTTACATTTATGGTGGAAGGGAAGAGGGGAGTGAGCACTTCACATGGCTGGGGCAGGAGGAAGAGAGAGAAAGGGAGGAAGCCCTACACACTTTTAGACAACCAGATCTCACAAGAACTCATGGGTGCAATGACAACACTGAGGGGGATGGTAACAAACCATTCATGAGAAACCCCCACCATGCAAGTGGTGGATCACCTGAGGTCAAGAGTTCGAGACCAGCCTGGCCATCATGGCGAAACCCCGTCTCTACTAGAAATACTAAATTAGCTGGGCATGGTGGCACATGCCTCTAATAGCAGCTACTCGGGAGGCTGAGACAGGAGAATCTCTTGAACCTGCGAGGCGGAGGTTGCAGTGAGCCAAGATCATGCCATTGCACTCTAGCCTGGACAAAAAGAGCGAGACTCCGTCTCAAAAAAAAAAAAAAAAGAAACCCCTGCCATGATCCAATCACCTCCCACTAAGCCCCACCTCCAGCATTGGGGATTACAACTGAACATGAGATTTGGGCAGGGACACAGATCCAAACCATATCACTGTCCAAATGACAGTGCTGGAGTTGGGGCCTGGTGGGAGGTATTTGGATTATGGAGGCGGATCTCTCATAAATGGCTTTGGCCATCGTCTTGATGGTGAGTGAGCTCTTACTCTGAGTTCACAGGTGAACTTACACCCCCCCACACACACACTCTTTCTCTCACTCCTGCTCTTGCATATAAGACACCTGCTCCCCCTTCACCTTCCACCATGAGTAAGAGCTTCCTGAGGCCTCACCAGAAACTGAGCAGATGCTGGCATCATGCTTGTACAAACTACAGAACCATGAGCCAATTAAACATATTTTCTTTATAAATTACCCAGACTTGGGTATTCCTTTAAAGCAATGCAAGAACAGCCTATCAAACTGGCACAGAATAGGCACTCAACAGACAGTTGCTGCTGCTACTGGTGGTGGTGGCAGTGGAGGAGGAAATGGTTATTGAGCCTGTGCCACATGTCAGGCTCAAAGCTAAACCCTTGTTGTGACTTTCTTCATTTAATCCTCATGGAGTCCCCATAATCCAGTTTAAGGAGTTGCCAAAGCTCCCCCACTGGTAAATTGTGAGCCATGATTCAAGCACAGGCCCTTAAAGTCATTACTGAGAACACCCGGCAGGGCATTGGCGAGTAACGTGTGATAGTGTTGCCATCCTCCATGCCCAGGCTAACTTAACCTTGGACAGGAGCATAACTGCTTGTCAGAATCTCATCCCTGCTGACAGTCATTAACTTTAAGGCAGCACAGAAGAGAGCATGTTAAGTTAAACTCAGACCTGTGCTTGTCAATTACAATGCCTTTAGAAAGATGCTACCATGATTCACGATGGACTCAACATGTTCATGTGGACAAGGAAGACTGGATGTCACACGCTGGACAAAGGTGGTGTAAACTGCCAGATTCCCAGTGATAGGCCAAGGAATTCCAAAGTTAGGAGAGCTCCAGGTGTCAAACTCATGAAGGACTTTCTCTCAGGTATTGAACATCTATCTGCCTACAGCCTCCAACTGCCTTTCAAGAGAAGACCCTTATCTTCAAAGAAGACATGACTGAATTAAGAGGAAAAAGGTTATTCAAAAGTTTAATCAAATAGGAAATGCAGACCAATACCTAATATTCTTTGATGTGCTTCAAAGATAGGCAGTCAATCATGAAAGTGTTTGAAGAAATCGCAATCAAGATTACCAATGTGGGATTTGAAGAGGCAGCAGCTCCCGGGAAGTGGGGCATCACTGCTCATGGCCAAGAGTAATTGGACATAAAGAAAGCATAGATTCAACTTTTGATAACTTTAATTGTGATTTAGAAGAACAAATCAGAATGAAATTGAATGGATAAATGAACATCTTATTGTGGGCTGAAACATTTTTCTGTTCAATTCATTAGTGTCACCCCATTCCCAAATAAAGAAGCTCTGATGTTTCTTATGACTAATGGTGTTGTAATATTTAGGAAAGAAGGAAAGAAGTGGTGTGTTTGTGTGTGTGTGTGTGTGTGTGTGTGTGTGTATGATATATATTACCATATTGTGTTACATATTTATTAATTATATATTATTCTATTATATATCTCTCAAAAGATTTATAATAAATATAATGATAATTATATTTGGACAGTGAGATCATAGATGTCTTCAAATTTTTCCTTGTATCCTTCATCTGAATTTTCTGCATTATCCTCACTGACAATGCCCAATTTCAGTAATAAGAAAACTCACACCGAAGAATGCAAAAATATCTGAAGCCAAACCTATGTAGTCCAAAGCTGTCTGCTTTCTAGTTTCTATGCTAAGCCCAACTTGCACATTCAAAACACCATTCCCGTTACATGCATGCAGTAATGTTTCATCAAAATTGCATCTGGAGTCATGTCCCTGGACACTGGGCTGTCAGGGATTAAGATGGGTGCCTCTAAATTCTGGGGGACGGGCTACCTATTGAGCCGTAGGTAGTGCCTGCATTTTGTTACCCATGGTGACAGCTGCCAATGTGTGAGTGAATGTGAAATGTCAAGTTCTTTGGCACCATTCCTGGAAGAATCTGTAATTTACTGGCTTCCTCATGTCACTGTCTGAAGTATTGCCTGGGAGACAGGCTATGACCCACCCTGGATCTTGGCCCAGCTTTCTTTAGGGTTCTCTGAAGGCCACTTTCCCATGAGGGTCCTTTGGTGAGAGCCCTTCCCATTCATTTTCCTCTTGCTTCAAATTTCTCCTGGGGAAGGGAATGGGGTCTCTGGCAACTTATTTTTTTTTCCTGCTTGTATTTCTGGGTGAAATCCCATGGAGGCACAAAGTGTGGAGCGGGGGATGCTGCTCGCCCCATCTTATTTTAAACCATGATAAGGTGGCAGGAGCCTTCAGCGATCAGGAAGGAAGAGACAACCGGAGAGTGGCAGGAGTGAGCAGAAATGACTCCAAAACGGCTTTGGTATTTGCTGGAGGCCTCACAGAGAGGATGCCTGCCAGTTTCGTTTTTATTTTTTATTTTTTAATACCAATTCAGTCAACACAAGCTAGGCAGTGTGTGGATCACTTTTTTTAATTGCTGCAAATTAAATGCATAATTAAATGCCATAAATTAAAAACTGACACTGGATGATCTCACTATGTCTGATCCAACAAAACAACTCACCCCAAAATGTGGGGAAAGCAGAAGCCTTCCTTCACTGATGTGCATTCTAGCCTCTGTTGAGGACATGCACTCCTGCAAACCTATAGATCCAGGAAAGGTCCTCAGACCTACCACCCCTGAAAATAGTGATGCACTGACCTCCTGTGTGCTCTGTGGCCAGTGGTGTGCACGTAGGAAAATTGCATGCTACAGATATTCTCCTCCCAAGCAAAGATTCAACCTGGTCAGACAAAAGTGACTGGTCAACTTGGTCAAACAACAAGACAATGAAATGACAGAAGAATGGAAGATAGAGGTGGGCATGGAATAAGTTGTGAATCTAAAGTCTAGGCAGGCAGACACCCGAGTCTGAATCCATGGGATTAATACCAATTTGTGCAGTTCCGTTTTGAATAATTGGCTAAGCCAAAAGTGTCCAGACTCATCTCATTATTAAATAGAACCTGAAGCAACATCAGCCCTGTTCTCTCTCTTAAACACCAAACTCAAAGTTCTATCAGTTGCATCCCTTTCTTTGCATGCTCAGGCAACACCTTAGTCAACATGGTCATGACCAAGCTCATTGGTTTCTGGCTTGGTTGATGGAAGAAAGAAAGCACGGTGTCTCCCTGAGCCCTCTGGTATCTACCCACCCCTAACACAAGTACACTACAAGTCCATGCCATTCATGGCACTCAATGGGCCTGCTGTCGTCTGCTCTTTTCACCTTCCTGCCTCTGGTGTTTCTCCTTTCCAGTGTGCCCTCTGCCATGATACCACCAGAGGTGGCTTTCTAAATGTGAGTTGGCACATTCCACCTTCTTCCTTGGAAATGCTTATTAACTCTCCCCTGGCTGTAGGATAAATCCAAAACCTGTCAATGTGCCCTTCAGGACTTTCTTGGTCCTCCGACCTAGTAATAGTCAAGCCTGGAGGCTACAGCACCTTCCAGAGACCTGACCCCAGCCAGGAGAGAGAATTTGCCTTTGAACGGGCCATGTTCCTGGGCCTCGAGTGACCCCCCAGGCAAAGGTATAAATGCAGGTGAAGTGCCCTTCCCTGGCACTCTTCACCCATCACAATCTTGTTCTTTGAAGGCTCAGCTCCCGTTAACAGACCTTCAGTTGGGCCAAGTCCTGGAACTACTACACCATGGGAGAATCACCCTCTGCAGCTGGCTTAATTACCTGGTGGGACTGAACTCCCTGAGGACAGGGATCATTTTTAACTCATTTTTTTTCATCTTGTCATCATCCAGCATACAAATCCGGGAGACTCAAGAAATGTTTGTTGAATACACAAAACTCTGAAATAATCATAGTCATACATTGCTTAATGACAAGGATATATACTTTCTGAAGAATGTGTTGTTAGGCAATTTCATCATTATGCAAGCATCATAGAGTGGACTTACGCAAACCAAGATGGCAAAGCCTACTCCACACCTAGGCTGTGCGGTATAGTCTATTGCTCCTAGGCTACAAATCTGTACAGCATGTTACTGTACCAAGTACTGCAGGCAATTGTAACACAATGGGAAGCATTTGTGTACCTAAACATACCTAAACATAGAAAACATACATTAAAAATATGGTATACAAGATAAAAAATGGTACACTTATATAGGGCACTTCCCATTAATGGAGCTTGCAGGACTGGAAGTTGCTCTGGGTGAGTGAGTGAGTGAGTGGTGAGTGAATGTGAAGGCCTAGGACATTACTGTACACTACTGTAGACTTTATAAACCTGTACACTCAGGCTACACTAAATTTATATTTTAAAATGTCCTTCAATAATAAATTAACTTTAGCTTACTACAACTTCTTTACTTTATAAACTTTAAAATTTTTTTAACCATCTTTTTTCTTTCTTTCTTTCTTTCTTTCCCTACTTTCCTTTCTTTCCTTTCCTTTCCTTTCCTTTCCTCTTTCTTTCTTTCTTCCTTTCTTTCCTTCCTTCCTTCCTTCCTTCTTTTTTTTTTGACAGAGTCTTGCTCTGTCGCCCAGGCTGGAGTGCAGTGGCACAATCTTGACTCAATGCAACATCTGCCTTCTAGGTTCAAGCGATTCTCATGCCTCAACCTCCTGAGTAGCTGGGATTATAGGCAGACACCACCATGCCCAGCTAATTTTTGTATTTTTAGTAGAGATGGGGTTTCACAATGTTGGCCAGGCTGGTCTCCAACTCTTGACCTCAGGTGATCTGCCCACCTCAACCTCCTAAAGTGCTGGGATTACAGGTAAGAGCCATTGTGCCTGGCCTAACTTTCTGACTCTTGTGATAACACTTAGCTTAAGACACAAACACATTGTACAGCTATACAAAAATATTTTCTTTCTTTATATCCTTACCCTGTACGCTTTTTTCTATTTTTAACTTTTTTTAATTTTTTATTCTTTACTTTTTAAACTTTTTTGTTAAAAACAAAGATACAAACACACACATTAGCCTAGGCCTACACAGGGTCAGGATCATCAGTATCACTGTCTTCCACCTCCACATCCTACCCCACTGGAAGATCTTCAGGGGCAATAACATGCATGGAGCTGTCACCTCTTGCAATACCTGTGGTAGCAATGTCTTCTTCCGGAATCCTTCTGGAAGGACCTGCCTGAGGTTGTTTTACAGTTAACTTTTTTTTTATAAGTAGAAGGAGTACATCCTAAAATAACGATGACAATTATTGTATGGTAAATCTGAAAACCAGTAACACAGTCATTCATTATCATTGTATTATGTCCTGCATATAATTATATGGGCTACACTTTAACATGACTGGCAGTGCAGTAGGTATATTCACACCAGCATGGCCACAAACACAAGTGATGCTTTGCTACGACTTAAGGATGGCTACGATGTCACCAGGAGACAGGAGTTTTTCAGCCCCACTATGATCTTTTGAGAACACTGTGGTACATGCTGTCTATCTTTGCAGAACATTGCTAAAGTATAGAACATAATTATATGTGCTAGACTTTCATACAACTGGCAGTGAAGTAGGCTTGTTTGCACCAGCATGGCCACAAATGCGAGTGATGCCTTGTGCTATGACCTTAGGATGGCTCCTGTCACCAGGAGATAGGAATTTTTCAGCCCTATTGTGATCTTATGAGACCATCGTAGTACATACTTTCAGCACTGACCAAAACGTTGCTATGTGGGGCATCAGCAACTCAGACAGGAAAAAGTTATAATTCCTGAGAGCAGTACCAGGTAACTGAGGCCATATTCTGAAATCAAAAATACCAGGAGGCCTGGGTATTTGCCTCCCCTCTCTTCCCTGCTCACCTGGACCAGACAGGCTGCTGCAAACCCTCAGTCTTCGGATAGACTTGAAGCTGTCAGTCTGTGGCTCTGTCAATCACGGGCCTTTCGAAAAGACTCAAATTCATTAGGAGGGGAAAAAAGCCTTTAAGAAAATGTTGTCAGAAAGAATCAATCAGTTTAAACATTTAAAAGTAAAATGTGCGTCAGCTAGTCTCCATGGGAAGGTTTTCATATTGCAGGGCATTCCCTCCTGGAGCCCCGCATTCTGAAGTTTCCTTCTGATGCTCAGCTGCTCTTGAGGTGAGGACAGGGGAGGAGGCAGCAGCAGCCTGTGAGCTGGGGGTGCTGAGGCTGAGTGAGAAGTGGCCATGTCATTCTCTAGCACTGCACATCTCACATGGATATAAAGAGATGACATGGTTTCAGGTTCTTTATCAGTCAGGGTAGAGCATAATTATTTGATCTTGTTTTCTGGCTGGCATTGGAGTATCCTATTCATTCCTCTTTTTATTTATTTATTAGAGACAGGATTTCCCTCTGTTGCCCAGGCTGGAGTGCAGTGGTGTGATCAGATCACAGCTCACTGCAGCCTTGAACTCCCTGAATCAAGGGATCCTTCCACCTCAGCCTCCTGATTAGCTGAGACTACAGGTGTGTGCCACCATACCCATCTAACATTTTTTATGTTCTATAGAGAAGAGGGTCTCACTAAGTTGCCCAGGCTGGTGTCAAACTTCTGGCCTCATGTGATACTCCTGCCTCAGCCTCCTACTGTTCTAGGATTAAAGGTGCCACTCACTGTGTCCAGTCTCTATTAATTGTTCTTGAAAAGAGAGAAGAAAAAGAGAAAGAAGGAAGGGAAGAAGAAAGGAAGGGAGGGAGGGAGGGAAGGAAGAAGGAGGGGAACAAGGCAAATAAAGCAGGATGAAAGAGAGGGAGGGAGGGAGGAAGAAAAGAGGGAGGAAGAGAGGGGAGAGGGGAGCAACCTTCATCCATTTGCACTTGATGACGATATAGGCTCCCCACTTTGTGCCACCTGCTCTCTGAGTGGCTCTCCGAGCTAGTTACCATTGGCTTCATTTTTGTGGTGCAGAGGTGTTAAAAAACTTGCTTAAGCACATGCGGCTAGATGGAAAGCATACTCAGAATCCACTCTTTTAACACATTTTGTTTTGAAAATGCAAAAAGGTAGAAATAAAGACAAGTAAAAGTGGAAATACTTTCTTCAGCCATGAGGTATCTTTCCAGATATAATGGGGCACAACAGACCACCTTTGGAATAGAGTTTGGAGGTGGGGCTGGGGATGAAGTGGTGGGAGAAGGATTTTTTGGAGCGAAGAAGGGGGCTGAGGATTCCACCTGACACCCTTCTCACTGGGTCAGCATCCAAACAGTCCCTGGGATGGCTTTCTTGGGTGAAAATTAGTTTAAAAATCCAATTGCATACAATTTTAAGTAAAGGGACAATTTCTTGAACCATCAGAGTAAAACCCAACCAATAGAGTAAAAAACCAAACGAAACCAAACCAAAACAAAACAAAACAAAAACAAATCTTCAAGTAGTTTCTTCTATTGGTCTCTTGGAAACTCAAACCTTCACTTGTTAGCAAACCAAACAGCTGCCTACATGGGGAGCTTTCAAAAGCTTTAGCAAGTACCCTGTTCTGGTTTCCCTCTCCCAGTGAATTTCCTTAAACACCTCCCCAGCCAACCAGAAATTCCACCACTGGATATGATGGTGGCCTCGACTTTTACTTTTGTTCACATGCAAACATCTTAGCAACAAACAACTTACATGTTTTCGGTCCCGATGTGCTTGTCAATGCAGGAAAGTAGCCTAGAAAGGAGAGTATAAAACATGAAAAGGCAAGGGAAGCATAAGCCAATGACATCCAAGGCTGAAAGAGAGTGGAAAGAACCAAAAACTGATCTGACATCCCTCCATCTCTCTTTCTTATATAATAAAGTACTTTCTTCATGGCTCACCACAGAGCAATCCAACATGGCGCCCAGGTAAGTCATCATCAGGGACAGATACAAAGGAAAATAAAATTGTCCACAGAGAAATAGAAAAGGCCTGGACATGCCCTCCTCTCCAGCAGGCTGCCGCCATTAAGAACTGCACCCTTCCCTTGGCACAGCTGGTGAGTCCAGGGGACTCCAGGCCTCCGTGGTTACTGTAGCCCCTCTTAATCTCATGAGGATGTGACGCAGGGTCGGCTTGCTTTGGAAGTGAACGGGGGAGAAAAGGGACAGTCAAATATCTGTGACTGATATTTAAATTTAAAACCAATGCTATTTTATTTATTCATTCATTTTATTTCTTTAAAAAATTACCATAATAGCTAGAAATCCCATTGGCTGTCTTGTGTGTGCATGCACACGTGTTCTGGCACACGCGCACACACAGGTTACATTTTTAGGGTACCCAGTTCTTTTCTAAGCATCCCGGAGGCTCTGAATTGAAAAGGAACTTAAAGCTATATAAATATTCTTCAAGGCCTATATAAAGAATAGGGTCCCCGCCAACTAGTCACTTACTCTTCGCTTGATCACTTCTAATAATAGGGAACTCACTACTTCCGCATGCAGCCATGCTTCCTGTTTAGACAGCTGACTGTTAGATTTTGACTTAATATAAAGATGAACTTTCTGTTTCTCCACTTACTGAATGCTTTTGGCATTCCAGGCACTGAGCTAAGCCTTCCACACATATCATCTTTGTCAATTATATCAACAGCCCTGTGAGACAGGGATGGTTTTACAGAGAAGGAAACTGAGGCTCAGAGAGACAATTTGCTGAAGATCTCATTGTTAGTTAGTGGTCAGGTTGGGGTTTGGTCCTAGGTCTCCTGGCTTCCAAATTCTCAGGATTGAATAGTGGGCTTAAGCTTCCATCCTATCAATGGTCCGGCATCATAGAGCCAGGCTAGTTCCCCTTCCCATGGAAAGCCCGGTAGGAGGATAAGAAAAACTCTCCCATCTTCTCTTTCTGTTCACCTCCACCCCTACCCTTCCCTGGAACCTCATCTTTCACAGGGTAAATAGCCCATTCCCCAAACCAGCAACCTTTTCCTAAGCATGTTGTAAGTGACCTTTGTGAATGTCACTGTGGAGTAAACAAATAACATTTGTATATTTTCCATGGTGGTCACTTCCTGCCTATGCTGTCCTCAGGAGCAAATGACAGAGGTGCAGTCCTCAAACAATCACCACCTTCTTAGTGTCTCGTAGCCTCTTCTCGTTGGGCCAGGAGCAGGGCCTGCAGCATATACATTTCATCTAGCTGATACCTCCTCTGTGATCTCTCCTGCCAACTGGACTCTGAGGTCCTTAAGGAAGGCTTTATTCATCTTTGTTCTGGCAACACCTGGCAGGGCTCAGGTACACAACTGAAGCTCAACACCTCTCTGCAGGAGGAAGGTATGAAAGGAGAAAGGAAGAAAGGGAGGGAGAAAGGGGAGACAGAGAGAAGGAGGAAAGGAAGAGGCAGGAAGAAAGAAATGGCAGAAGAAAGAGAGGAAGGAAGAAAGGAAAGAAAGAAGGACTCAATTAGGGGTAAAATTACTTAACTTTTATGAAAGGAAAGCCATTCATATAAATAAAGTCACTTCCTCTTATAGGAAAAATACAAAAAGATTTGGGATATAATCATTGGCTGATTATAGAGATAACCTAGTGATATTCTACCATTTGGAAAACTACTTTTTAGTTCTTACTGGTCAAGTAGTAAATCGGAAGTATCCAAATCACAATCATTTGTTTGTTCTTAAAAATCTAAATTAAGGCCGGGCGCGGTGGCTCATGCCTGTAATCCCAGCACTTTGGGAAACTGAGGCAGGTGTATCACCTGAGGTTAGGAGTTCGAGACTAGTCTGGCCAACATGGTGAAACCCTGTCTCTACAAAAAATACAAAAAATTAGCCGGGCATTGTGGCGGGCACCTGTAATCCCAGCTACTCGGGAGGCTGAGGCAGGAGAATTGCTTGAACCTGGGAGGTGGAGGTTTCAGTGAGCCACTGAAGAGATCATGCCGCTGCACACCAGCCTGGGCAACAAGAGCCAAACTCCATCTCAAAAAAAAAAAAAAAAATCTAAATTAGGTAAATTAGAAATTTTTCAAAAAATGAAAATAAGTGTTTGAATCTCCAACTGCTTTTGAGAGGTTGGCAGTTGTGGCCAGTCATTTCTTCCTGGCAAAAGCTGGCTGAAGTTGAGCGACACATGCTGGTATAGAAGGAGCTCCTGACCCTGGGTTCATGATGGACCCTGCCCAGACCCCCACACTTTGTGTAATTCCTGTCTGTCCAGGGAGCTGTCTGCAATGGTGGCCTCTGTCTTTCATCTGTGTGTGTTATTTTCACACTGAGTGAAAGTGAAACAAGTTCATTCATTCTTGTCCATGGATCCTTGCAAATCTCCAGCTCTGAAATCCTTTAATTCTAAGTCTTGTTCTTAAGGTGCCCAGGAACCACCAGCACCAGCCAGCTACACAGAAGTCAGTCCCTGCAACCTTGCTTAGTGACGGTGCTGTGCCCTCCACTTACCAGCTCCATTTATGAATGCTAGTATTTTAGGCCTGAGATCTTATTTTCAAATCAATTGCAGCACACCAAACTGAGTTTTGTTTTGGGAATTTGTGAGATTGTCTCAAGACTAGCCCCCTAATGTGGGGCCAAACAGCAAGGACAGAAAAAACATCAGGGTTCCACCGTCTCCCAGTCCCCCCAAAGCCCTGGACTATCTGAATGTGACAAAACTAACTTGTATTCTCAAATGTCCATCCTACACATCCCCAGCCCCTGTCTCACCTGTCAGGCTCTCTCGGTTAGTTTGCAAGGAACACAAAATTGTATATAGAGTCTGAAAGTGAATAGACTATGCCTTCATGGCATGGCCTTACTGGTGAAACCCCAAGGTCAAGAGGCAGGAGAACCCATATCACCTCTGCAGGCAGGGATGCCTTCCTGAGGCTCAGTTTTGGAGACAGGCAGGCGCTTTATGGGGCCTGTTAGTGGGCACCATATACATCAGATGACTCAGTCCACTGTGTTCCTCTTGATGCAGCTGAACTGCTTGCAAGACGATTTCTTTGAGCTTCCTTCCTCCCTTCTTTGAGCAGAGGGGGTAAGTCAGGGAACGCTTTTATGTGGCTGCTGCGTTTCCAAATGTTCCTCTATGATTGACAGCTCTGCATTCAGCTTCCCATTATGGCACCTGCAGATAATGAGATATCTTGAAACCGGAATTTCCAGCGCCTGAGCCTGCCAGGAATATTATCATCAGTGTTCTAGCAAGCCATTCCCGCTGCACACATGACCTCTACAAATTTGAAATGTCAAAACACAGCCAGGAGCTGAAACCAAGGCCACTCCAGTCCAAGTGGCTATTGGCTCTTGAATATACAGGAAGGAGTCCTCTATCTTGGGAGAATTATGGATTACCAGAAAATAGTGATCTTTTCATTAACCTATATGTATTTAGAATGTAGATAATGTCTGTCTTTTATCATTCGCATAGCCTGTGTGTGGGGGGACCTGAGAAATGAAGGCCTGGGCATTCCCCAGAGAATCCAGGACTCTTTGGGGGCTAACTCAGGCCATCAAATCTCCTCATCCTCAGTGGCAATCTGGGACCTTAATTTTGTAGACGTTATAGCCACCTAGATCTTGTTGTGTTATCAAAGAGGATAAAGGTAGAGGAAACTCAGTCCTACCTTTGGAATTGGAAGTTTAATCTTCTACTTGTTCATTTTCTTCTGTCTCTTTCACTTGGGCTACAAGCTTAGAGTCCTCAGCACAAGGGGGTTATGGGCTCACCTGTCTACTCAACTGAGCTTCTGGTCTGTGCCATTCACTATGTTGTGTGCTTAATATGAATTAGATATTTTAAGAGCTTGCTATATACAGACGGTGGCACTTGGTGAAGGATTTTGTTATCACCCTCAACAGGGAGAAGCAGAGGGTCAGGTGACTGATGGGGGATAGAAGGAGGAAAAGGGTATTTGGAGAGCCTGCTCTTGGAGCTGGGCTACAAGGTTGGGTGGGATTTTCTTACAGGCATAAACTGATGAGAGTGAGGGTCATGGATTGACAGGTTTTACATGCAGATGGTTGCTCATGAACAAAGGCCTGTAGGTCTAGAAGTACATGGCACATCTTGGGGGCAGCAAGAGGTTGGGAGGGCCTGGATCACAGAGGGGCTGCACACAATGGGAGACCTGGCTAAAGAGGGCAAACAGGCCCTCCCAACAAAGGCCCGAGAGCCAGCAGGGCTGGGTCATTTCCCCAAAGTCTGAAGACTTGGAGTCTGTAGAAATGGCTCTTACAATCTTTATCTCTTTCTTCCTTTCCATGTTGTTGATAGGCCAGTCTTCCCTCCCTCTCCCCAGTTCTCCATCCATGGCAGAGTTGACCCTATAGCTAGGTTCTAAGGGCAGACACAGAAGCCACATGCGGCCACCTTCAAGAGCTCTTCATCGTTCCATCAGAGCAACTGGTTCAGGATGAACTATGACCCAAATTGGGCCACTGAGAATCAGCCTTGAGATTTTAGCTGGTGTCTTCATGAGCCAGGTCTGCTATTTCCACAGAGATTTCTAGGCAGGCAAAATAGAAGCTTGGCACTGCTGGTGGTCATCTTGCACTGCCTGGAGTAAGATGAGCTATGGATGTGCCAGTGTGGAGGAACGCAGAGAAGAGATGGGAAAGGTGGAGTTCTCCTGGTGTCATTCAGCACCTGACTTCAGCCATTTCTGAAGCCAGCTCCCATCCCTGGATTGTACCCTGGGAGATGATACATTTTTGTTTATGTATTACTTGAAACAAGTTTTAGTTGAACTTCTGTCTCTTGAAACCACAGATAATCATAGTATGTGTAACAGCACGCATTGGCATAGCGAGTAGTCCTGTTCTCACCACAATGGCTTTGGGGATAACCCATTGGTACCTGATTGGATATTGAGATGAGGTATTGCACAAACAGTTGAAGGCTATGCATGCACATTTTTCTAGACACTTCACTACTTTTCTACTCACTTGGTCTCTCTCTAAGACCTCAGACCCTGCTGACAGGTGCAAAGACATCCACTCCATTCCCTCAGTGCAGATCTTCCAGGTGTCCACAAGAGAAGCCCATTAGGACCCCAAAACTCAGAGCTAGCAAAGCAGAAAACTCAGACCAGTTACTCCAAGTGGAGCTACACACTCAGGAGATCTCCGTGGACAGGTTCAGAATCCCACTGAAGACCCGGTCTAGCCCAGGTCAGCATGGGCAGACTCAGGAGGGGGAGCCTGCTCTGGGTGGAAGCCCAAGTGGTCCAGAGGTGTCCCCTGCAGGGGGGCCTCTAGCTAAAGTGGGTGGGACCTCTTCCTCCTTCCTCTTGGAGGCTTTGGCTACATGGGGGAGTGAGCAATGGGCCTCCTGCTCCTCCGGGAAGCAGATATGGCTGAGGCCTGCCCTCCTCCAATGGGGCCTGGACAGCAGGCTTTTCTCAGCACATGAAGACAAATTCAGCCCAGAGGGTTTCTCTCCTGGTTAAGCTAAGGATATGAAGTTGGTCAGGGAGGACGAACCACATTCTTAAAAGGTATCCTGAATAAAATGGCTCAATAACCACAGAAGATTGGAAAATCATATTCCAGTGCCTCAGAACCCCCACCACACATGCACACATATATACACAGGCACACATACATATATGCACACACATGCACACATACATACACACATAGGCGCAAACATAGACATATATACACCTATAGACACATGTTCACACATACACACATGCACACACATATATGCATGCATACACATGAACATATAGACACACACATACACATGTAGACATAAACATAGACATACAGACACATATAGATACTATGCATGTACACATATACAAACACACATGCATACGTGCACAAAGACATAGTGCACACACAGACACACACATACATAGACACATCTACACATATAGACACACACAAATATACACATAGACACATATACACATAGACATACAAACACACATATAGACACATATACACACATAGAAACATACATACACACTGAGACACACATATACACACATACACACGTAGACACACATACATTCATAGACACACACTTACACATATAGACACATCTATACACATACAGACACCACAAATATACACATAGACGCTATCCACACATAGACATGTAAACATACACACATAGACACACACAATACAAAGATACACACATACACATACTCACATAAAAACACACATGCATACACAAAGGCACAGAGACACACAGACACACACATAGACACACATACGGACACATACACACAGATACACAAACACACATATACACGTCCACACAAACATACATAGAGACACGCACACACACATAGCCACACACAGAAACACATAGACACAGGCACATAAAACACAAGTACACACAGATACACACTAACACCAATATCACACACACACATACACACACACTACTTACTAAAGACTCGAAGGAGTCCTATCAGGGAAAATGCACACAACTTGTCTGTCAGGCCAGCTGGCCCTAACAATGGAGGCGTGTGTCCCCACTAAATAATTGACCTTACCCCAGGATCCCCAGAAAGCTTTTTTTTGTTTTTTGTTTTTTGTTTTTCTTTTCCTCCCAACAGCATCTGAGGACAAAGAGACACTTGCAGTAGCGGAACAGGCCTCTCCGGGTAAAATTAGAACCGTCTCTAGAAAGGTGCACGCATGTGCTACAACATACAGCAAATAATTTATTGTCAGGTGCAATTCCCCTGCTTGAAGATCGGGTGGCTCTCTGGCCATCCACGCCAGACTGGAAAGCAGTGTCCCTAGTCCCCGGATCCTGTCCAGCTGAGCGTAGACGGCAGTAGCCAGGGACTGGCAGCACAGGCTGTGTGACCGGGGCAGGGCTGGGAGAGAAAATGGCCGCCCTGTCGCCAGGTCCTTCTGTGTGTGGCCCTGTCAGGAAGGAGCCGGAGCTCCGGCCGGGGCTGGCTGGCTCTCGCTAAGTACTAACGCCACGGTGGCGGTGGGGGACAGGAGATGAGAGACAGAACAGGGCAGCTGCAAATGGAAATCACCCTAGGGAAGGTTACAACTAGATAAAGTTTTCGACAATAAGATTCCAGAGACTGCTGACGGGAGCAAAGCTCCGTATTTTAGTCTCAGTACAAATTTGCTTCAATCTTATACAACTCCCATGCAGCATTGCCCACAGCTGCATGCTGTAAACAACAAACAAATCTATTTCCATCAGCCCTGCTGATGCCAGGAGAAAAGTGCCTGAGCAGAAGACATGCACAGATGCAAACCCTCACCTGAGCCTGGCGCTGCCCTCCATTTGGCCTCTCTAACTTAATATCGTTGTTACAAAGCTATTGGTCTCCTGGTAGCTAGCTGGCTCAACGCAGTGCCTCTTCTTCCAGCTAATCTGACAACTCCGATCCAAGAAGCATCAAGGGCCCAATTAAGAAGACACATCTTATCAAGGAGCTTATTTTGCATAACAGAATACAAATGACGAATAAAAATTTAATGTTTAATAACTTAGTACAAAGAGGGCTGTTGATATAGAATGCCTGGAATTTTTATGGAGGCTGTCAGACTTGTGATAAAACTGTTATATAGGAACACTTGGCAAAAAACAGCGTAGAATTTTTCAGTAATGGTGTGTGCATGATACTGCATTAATTCTTGATAGGGAACTAACTGTAAGCCAGTTTGAGTTTCAGTGTAAGATGGTGTGTGTGTGTGCGTGCGTGTGTGTGTGCGCATGCGCGTGTGTGTGTCGTGCTCTATCCAGAATGCTCTGAGGGTGTGGCTGGACATGCACCCATGCCTTTATGGAGGAGAATCAAAGTGCATTTTATTGAGGACTTTGCAGAGAAGTTGCTCAGTCCTGCATAAGACATCTGGGTGTGTCTTATCTAGAACAGAAATGGCAGGAAATGAGTGGGGTCACTTTCTGTAGTAACTATCCTGACACCAAGAGTTGGGCAGGATTCTTAAGGGTTGCTTGGGAGCATTGGAAATTCTCCATGACCTCTGTATGAGGGTGAGTGTGTGACATGGAGGAACAGTGTGTGGAAGGGTGCCTCGCTAGTCTCTGGCCTCCGAAATTTGATCCCTGGAAGCAGCTAATAGAGATATGCACAAAAATTCATGCCTGAGCTGGATACTTATCGACTCCGCAGAGCTTTCCTATTGCTTTAGCCATGAGGACATCTTTCAATGATGCTTTCATTCAAATATTTACTGACACCCTAAACTTGGCTCAGCTCTGGAAGGAAAGCCACAGTTCTTCCAGGCCCCTCTAGAAAGCGGGTCTGTGGCCACAGGATTGACTCTTGTCTCTGCCACGCATTACCTGCAAGATACTTGAACAAGTTACCCGACTTCTCCAAACTTCCATTTCTTCAATGTAAATTGAATTATGAATGGTACCTACCTCTCTGACTTAAAGTGATCACCCAGCCTTGGCATTTAGCACGGAGTCGGGAGCACAGGAAACTCTGGATGTATGTCAGCCTTCTATCACGTTATCAATGCATTTCAGAGCAATTGCATCTCCCAAGCTTTGGCCCAGAGGAGCATTGGTGTCCACACTCTGAACGGCTTTAGGCTGATTGGAAAAATTCTTGACATTATGGCTGTGTCTCCACAAAATTCCAAATGTCCGTCGAGAGAAATTGAGCCTTCATCTCTAGTAATGCTTTATTTTTAAAGTGGCCATTAACTAGGGCTAAACTCATGCTGAATTAGAGCGGAACCCTTTCAGATAGATGTACATATCACATCTATATGAATGCAAGATGAATTTCATACTCATCCTGTCCTATTGCATTAGTGTTATTACATTGAATACTAAATGAATTTCTAATGATTGGACACTCAGAGGAAAATGTGACCCTTCACAGTAGTCGTCAAACTCTGTAGGTGGATTGGAAATTGTCCGGTGGGGGCTTATCCTACTGGCAAAAAGAACACAAGACCCAAAACACAACCCTAAACATTATTGTGTGGGCTATTGGAAAACATAATTTACTTGATGAGGCTAATATTCAAATGCAAACTTATATTAGAATTAACACTACAGGAGGGGCTTTTACATGGAGGATTTGTTACAGAAATAAAATCTATCGGTAACACTTTCATTGTTCCATCATTATGATCTCATTTGGTATTCACTGTAATAGCACCGATCATAATGAATTTGTTTGATATTCATGTGGTTCTCCCACACATTAACAGAGTTTCTGTTATAATTCACCATCCAATAAGCATTAGTTAATGCAGACTTTGGACCAATAAAGATGGTCTATCCCACCCCTAGAGTTGCCTGGAGCTGTCTAAGAGTTCAGGGACATTTTGATATTGAATGATCCTCCTGCTTCCTCCTGGTTCCCATGCCATCCCTCAAGCTGGAGAGGGCTTTCTGAATCCCAAACTGGACATAAACAAGAATGGTCTCCATTTAGTTTTTGGAGCCCAGAGGAGAAGTTGGAGCTGCACCCTTTGATGCCACCAGTTCAACCCTCACAGATGTGGACTGTAGAATTACCCTCCTTTCTCCCTGTCTCACTGGGGCTCCATGGGGGCCCAGCTAAACAATGCTTCCAGCAGAATGCTACTCATGCCAGAGTATATACGCCAGTCCACTCTCCAAAATAACTTCCTACAAAAAATTTCAGGGCTGTGCTTTGGCGTTTGGACAAATGTTTACTCTGCCTTAGATCCCTCAGCCAGGGAGTGAAGCCAGTTTCTCAGCAGCTCTGACTCGTTGGCAATCAAGTACCCCAACCCCAGAGAAAATAAAATCTGACTGATACTGGCCCAGTTACTTCATCACTTGTCAGGGCACCGGGTGAGAGCTCTCTATTAAACTCTCTGGTAATTAAACTTGTGAAATGTCCCTATGATGCTTCTTAGTAATGGGTTTACCTGAGTGCACTGTCCAGGAGGGACTTGCCTTGCCATGCCACTGGGAGGGATGGTTCCATCCCTAACCACCACTCTTTCTGTTTCAATTGCCCAAATATTTATTACAAGGAATGGCAAAACCGCAATTGCTTTTGCACCAAACTAATAATACTCATCCAGTACTTCTAGAAAACTTGTGAGCCAGCATCAATTTTCAAGAGCAAGGTGCTGCCCACGATTATCTTGAAAATAATGTCTGATCAGTTTCTTAGTACTTGGAGAACTCTGACCTCCAGGCTAAGGGCATGATGTGCAAATCCACACTCCTTAAATCTTCAGTGCCTTTTGCAAAGACACACTCTAACCCCAGGCCTGAGGTAAGACGACAGGGAAGCAGGTCTTCTAGTGCCTTTGTAAGGGATGCTGGTATGGTGAGCAAGCATGTACACAATCCAAAGAGGTGGGGCTTCCTGTCCTCCCAGAAAGAAGTGAATCCTCAGGAGGATTTCTCCCCTGGCTATCTGAGCGTCTTTGGACAAGTTGCTTGCCCACTGGCAATCAAATGAATTAAATGGCCCAGTGATCCTCAAAATACACTTTTCCATCTGTAAAATGAAGATAATATAATAGTTGCAAAGATAAAGGAACCTAAGGTACGTAGAAATAGCACTTATCCAAGCTCTAACATAAAGTCTGGACTCAAACTGCACTAGAATTCAAGATTATTGCATCAAACAGCACGTTAGCATCTTAGCTGGAAACAGATGTTCCTGCTCCAGGCTGCCCCCACAAGTCAGGTTTGCTGGGCCTCTTTCATTGTCTCTGCAATGTGGAGTTTCTTTTGCTTCAGAGTTATCCTCACGGCTGTGATTCTCCAGCATCTGTAGCTAGAAAGGAGCAATGCAGAATCCTGGGAGGTGGATAGAAGCTGCCTCCCTCTGCAGTGTTAGGTAGAAGTTCCTTGGATTGCTTGGGTAAATGCAATGATTTCCTTCTGCCTTAGTCTTTTGTTGTTGCTGTTGTTTTTCTCTCCAATGTAGCAATGATTTCCCATTTTAAAATATTAAGCCACTAAGCTGTAAGAGAAACAAACGCCTTTGGGCATTTTTAACATTACCTCAGCAGAGGAAGAAATGTCACATGGTCCTATACCGCACTGTCCTCAAAGGGAATGTATGCCTGGCCCCAAACATAGCTTCCTCCTTAGCAGGACACAAACAAAGCAGCTAAAGATGGAGGTTAAGGCCAATCGACTGCTTCCAGGTAAGCCACCCTTGTAGTCCTTGGGATGAAATAGGGCAGGCACCAGAGGCCCTGGGCTGGTCTGCCCTAGTTTTGTGGGTTCCTGTCAGGTCCTCAGAGTTATTTAGCACAGTTTTGGGTGAGATCAGTGCACATAGAGTGCAGTATAAATACCATCTCCAACATGCCAAGAAGCAGTTCACGAGGTGTGCCCTCACCACCAGCCCACAAGTCGCGCTGATGAGCCCCACGTAACCTCACCTTGAATTAGTGAACTGCGACTTGAAAACCATCCTTCAAGTGCGTACAATTTTTTTCATTTTTTTATTTTGAAGAGACACCTACTTGAGAGAATTCCTCTCTGGAATTTAAGAAATAATGAATGTGGACCTCACCAGCCCCTGGCCTTTTCGTAGTTCATAATGAAAACGAATGTTCATTTTTCCTTTAAAACTGTCTTGAGCTAAATGATACTGACGCTTTCAATTTTTAACATCATAATCAATAAAGGCTGCTTATGCACACTTTGCAAAACCATCAGTTTAGAAGTTTGAAAAAAAAATCTGCATATGGCTGCAGCTTGCTGGCTGGAACGCTCTCGCACTAAATCTTCTGAGTTAAAGTTTTACTGGTGTGTTATGAGTAAAAATGCCTTGTCAGCCATCTGCCAGTTTTTCTCCTAACATCCATATTTCCAACCCTTGCTAAACATTGGGAGCATGCGGCCACAAGAGGCCACCTCTACAATTAAACAGCCAAGCACAGCAGCAGAAGCAAGGGCATGTCATGAGAGAACTGTCTAGTATTAATTTTAAAAGTCCATAAAGACTAGCTCCGACCCGTCCAGGATGATAGACGGGCTGTGAAATGTATTAGAAACTGTTAACCCCAGGAGAGTAAGAAGAGGGCAGAAAAGCAGAAAGGGAGAGAGGAAAAAAAGGAAAGAAAGAAGGAACAGAAACAATCACAAACAATGCGCCAGTGTCAAAAGCTTCAATAAGTGCTAATCATGGCTGATTAATCAGTCTCTAATTCCACTGATCCAAAAAGGTTACAGAGTCAATTGTGTAAAATTAGCTCCTTCTCATGTGTCCCTCTGCATTTCGAGCCTCTGTCTGTTCATTTGCATCTTTTGCCAATGTTTACTAAGAATTCAGTTCATTAGCTCTTGAGCATAAAGTCAGAAATTGGAGGGGACTCTGCATTTTCTTGCTGAGAGTAGTACTTAAAACAAATAGCATCACTTCCTCAAACATTTATAGATTAAACTAAATGGCATTAATTACCGTAAATCTCCTATTTGTGAGGAGAAAGAGGGGGGAAAGAAAAAAAATCCTCTTTCTCCATACCCACAGTTTCATGGCAGGATTGTTCCATTCTCATCTAATGCCTCATACAGTTGGGGGCAAAATGTTTAATCACAGAATTAACAGGAAGCGAATGGCAAGGGAAGCTAACAAGGCGTGCTGCAAGGAGGCTCGCTAACTTTTTATAGAGCCGTGTTTTGCAAAGCTCAGAAGCAGAAGGTTGCTTTTGAAAGCCCTTATTAAAAAGAGATCCCTGCCACATATGTAGAAGCTATCTTGGGAAATACCTGTTTTACCCGTGTTTGAAAATCTTGAAACCTGCCAAAGGGAGGTGGAGGAGCCAGCATGGGGCCCGGCTCAGGAAGTCTGCCCAGGGCCTCACGGAGGAAGCTGGGGATTGACATGGGAGAGGGGGAGCTCCTGCGTGTTTTCCAAAAGTGCATCTTGTGTGTTTCAGAGGAGAGAATGTGCAAGTCAAACAAGCGGAGTGGTTTGTAGAGCAAGGGGGTAATCTTGCAAGAAGCCACACACCTTTCTGGGAAATGTGCAGAATTCTTGGTCCTTGGAAAGGACAAGACGCCACCTGTTCAGACTTCATTTACGCCAAGGGTGTCGCACCTGCTCCTCTTTAGGAGACGTGGGAATGGAGCAGGAGTAACACCCCAGAGAGTCGTGTTGGCCTGGGAGGGACTAGAGCCTTCTGGAGCTCCCTGCTGTGTGCACAGCCAAGTATATTTTAAACAATGTGCTGGTGCTGATCAAACCCAGGGGGGCTGCTTGCAGGAGGCTGGCCACAGGCATCCACTCTGGATCTCTGGGTGCTCTCCCCTCCTCTAGCTTAAGTGTATTCACATAGTCTGGTCCCTATGCCTCTGCTTCTATTTTCCTACATATTTTCTGCCTGAAATGCCTCTCACCCTACCCCCTGCCGACCTCTTCTTTCCCCAAATCTTAGCAAAGCATCAACGATGGAGGAATAGGTATTCCAAGTGGAAACCCTTAGACATTGGCCCCACCCTCCCAGAGCTCACATGGAGCAAGGGAATTCTAGATACATAAGGAAGTAATAACAATCAGATTACATGATGACAGCATCACCTCCTCCAGGGAGCCTCCTCTGATTTCCTCAGGCTGCATTCCTGTTTCTCTATCCTGTGTGTCTCTTAGCAAGGGACTTCCTGTTTTCCAATATGGTTTCTGTTTCTATCTTACCTTCTGAGTGTGAGCCTCTTTAAAAATTTTTTTGCTTTGTTTTGTTTTGTTTTTGAGACAGGATCTCTCTGTCACTCAGGCTGGAGTGCCATGGCAAAATCATGGCTAACTGCAACTTCAACTTCCTGGGCTCAAATGATCCTCCCAATGCAGCCTCCTGAGTAGCTGGAACTACAGGCATGAGCCACCATGCCTGGATAATTGCTTAAATTTTTTGTAGAGATGGGGTGTCACTATGTTCGCCAGGCTGGTCTTGAACACCTGGGCTCAAGTGATCCTCCCTTCTCAGCCTCCCAAAGTGCTGAGATTACAGGTGTGAGCCATTATACCCAGTGATGAGCCTCTTAGGGATAGGACAATATCCCAAGACCAAGTTCATCCCCAGACTAAGTTCAGCCCTAGGACAAAATAGGTGTTCAATACACACTTGTTGAATGAATGTACCTCAGCAACCAGACCCTCATTTTGCAATGTGCTGTACAGACACTGGTCCTTTCCTTCTAGCTATAAAATGTCATGACTCAGGACTGGGCCTCTGACCCCTCTGGTCCCAGGAATTAACAGGTTTGCAGAAGGTGTGGGGTATGTATTAATAAGATGTGTAGCTATTAATCCAGCTCAAGATGAGACTATTAAAGTGAAACCCACAGCAAGGTCCAGATTTGGGGGATAATGTGATGGAAAGTTATTTATTACCTCTATCTTCCTTTATGTCTGTGTATCTGCCCATTGCTAAATACAAGCATCTTGAGGGCAGGACTATCTTATTTTCTTCCTGACCCTAAAATCCAGGACAAGCCTGACTTGCAGTAGATACCTACAAAATATTTGCAAGGGAATCAGTGGGTAGGCTTGGGGCCTAAAGCACAAAGCCCCTTTCTTATATTACAGCAAATCAAGGATCAGAGTGTCTAAGCCTCCTGGTGCTTCTGTGCCCATGTAAACATACCTGTATATCCGAAGGTGAAAGTCATTTGTGTTAAAGTTATGCGTGGAAATCCCTTAGGATGGTATTTTGTTCGAGACCCACAGTGGCCTCCCAGTTGGGTGAGCAAGCCATTTTTCCCTCCCGTGTAGGGTACACCATTGAATCTCGGGAGGAATATTAGAAGTACTAGCTTGCCTTTATGATCCTCGTTGTATTTTTAAAAATATGTCTTTTATTTTGTAAAATGTAATGCAATGTAGTGAGACATTCCCATCATGGGACTGAGAACAACTGAGGGTGTAACTCCAAGGTCACATCACCCATCATCCTCACCCTGGGTGAGGTGAATGTCAGCATCCAAAGTCCCTGCACTGCTAAAGCAGGGTCTCCTATAGTGTCAGTAAATCTCCTCTGACTGCCCAGCACTCACTTACTCAGACAAACCACAGAGGCTCAGGTCAGCATTAAGGACTCAAGTGGGTGGCTTCTGAGCCCAGCCTGCTGTTTCTAGACCCTCCTTAGGCTCACACCAGGTGGGTGCCCGGGCAGAGCTAGGGTGGGCTGGCACCCGAGAAGGAAGGGCGGGAGGCTCCTTAGAGTGAGCTCCTCGGCTCGCCTCTGCTTCCTGATTCATCATGTTTTTTTATTAGCTCTCTTTTCTCCGATAAACCTTTGCAGAAGAGGCGCTCTTGGAAACAGCTGGAGCAAGTCCCTTCAGCAGGTGGAGTTTGGCAGACAGGTTCCCAAATCCAGCCGCCAAATCGCTCAAGCTCCCACTTCAATGAGGGGAAAAGAGAGATGCAACATAAAGCAGGCTCTGCTTTCCCACCTCCTTGTTTAACTCACCCAAGAATAAACGCAACAAGCTGAGCATGGAGAGGCTTCTGCTCTTCAACAATGCAGTGGGTCCCAGACACCCCGTTTCTACCAAGGAGATTATTGTATTTATTTTATTTTATTATTTATTTATTTATTTATTTTTGGCAAAAATTCTTCTTGAGCTATCTCTTACTTTCTTTTTTCCTTTTCTTTTCTTTCTTTCTTTCTTTTTTTTTTTTTTTTTTTTGAGACAGAGTCTTGCTCCATTGCCCAGGCTGGTGGAGTGCAATGGCGCAATCTCGGCTCACTGCAGCCTCCACTTCATGGGTTCGAGTGATTCTCCTGCCTCAGCCTCCCTAGTAGCTGGAATTACAGGCACTTGCCACCTTGTCCAGCTAATTTTTTATTATTAGTAGAGACAGGGGTCTCACCATGTTGGTGAGGCTGGTCTCCAACTCCTGATCTCAGGTGATCCGCCCACCTCGGCCTCCCAAAGTGCTGGGATTACAACCATGAGCCACAGCACCCAGCCCTCTGTCTTTCTTTCTTTGCTGTCTTTTTTATGGTTTGTCTATTCGATGAGGGAGTGCAGAGAAGGCTTTGCTTGGAGCAGACACCTCTATGCATTATCCTTTCTTGCCTGAACTTTCTCCCGCTTTCTGCACTCACTCTGTCCTCCTTCTTGTTGCCTTCAACCTGCAATCCAATGCAAAAGAAAATGGGAAAATCAAGGGCTTTCTTTTTCATTATTTAATGTCTTGTTTTTAGATTTTTAAAATTCTGACCTGAAATTTGAAAAGACATTGATACAGCACCAGTCATATTCTGTTTTAAATTCTCACAAGAACTTGTACTCACGTCGGGGCAAAGCTATGAGGAGATGGCCAAGGAGAAGTGCCCAATGCCCCCAACCCCAGCTTTTCTTCCCCAAGACAAATTTGGGCTCCATTTCCTTATTTCTTTCCATTTGTGTTTTTGCTTTTACATGATGATTGTGGGAAGTGGCTACAATCAGTGACAACCAGCAAGGTAGGATGCTGCTGCCCAAAGCCACAGCTGACCCAGAAAGACACTCCCATATTATTGGCAGCAGCGGTATTTTAAGAATTTATAGAGTGGAGGTAAAAAGGGCTGTCTACACTATGAAGTGGGCGAGTTGGTTTCACTCTGGGCGGGAAAATTTATTTCAATTTGCATGCCAATTGTGATGGATTGGTAGTAATGGCCTGGAATGCTGAATTCAGGAGGGTTCACTGGCTATGCCTGGGCTGAGCAGAACAGTGGCCTCCCAGGGCCAGTGACTTTGGCCACTGAGCTAATGGGAAGGAAGGTCCCTACCTATTTTCCTTCTGGGGCTAGAATCTCCGAGCTCATTTTCAAATCTAGGCAAGGCATTCCAAAATCAAGAAACACTCAATAAGTCCATACCAGATACATTAATCAACTTATTTAGCTTTCTCTGAGCCATCGTTTTGGCAAATTGAATACTCTATGGAAATTGGTTTTTTTCATGGGACTTCACTGCCTCCCTCCCTCACCCCCTTGCACTATTGCTGTAAAGGATGCTGAGATATCAGAGTCAAGCATTCAGTTGTTTCAGTTTCTTTGATGGTGATTAGCAAATTAGAATATGTGTATCCTTCAAGGGGAGATAACAATTCCATGAATGACGATAGTTGCATTTTCTTTGACATCTTTGTAGCTGCAATATCCATTTGCACCACAACCTGTATACACATTTAAAAAAAGACAAAAGGAAAAAGGTAAACGATCATGAGATGTATTTCCTGTAATATTTAATAATCACATTGAAACACTGACATGCATTGCGCTGCATTTACAAACCTCTGTTTCCTTTGAAAATTACACCCTAGCATTTAATTCACCAAAATAACTCATTTTATACAGCACAACAATGTAGTAAAATAACTCATCTCGAATATGTGGATATGAATAGATTTAACACATCTGCATTGAACAAAATGAATTAATCTAAAAGCCGAGAAACTGCTGTTCTCTTTTGAGAGTTACCGATTATTTTACCATTCCCTTCAGTTTACTTGTTTGTTTTTGTTAAATTACTTTTGGAATTAGGAAATGAGGAAAGCAGAAACACTGGTTAGGTTTTTCTCTACTTGGAATAGAGAAACGGGACATAAATAATCATTTGCATTATACCTTATTTCTTTAAAAATTATATTTACAATTGTGCAGAGACCAAGGAGAGGCCTCTGTTCACTGTGGGCTTCTGTTTAATCCTTGGAAAATACTGTATTTCCATTACAACCCTCTCCCAAAAGAAGTCTAGATATTAAAATTATTTTTTGAAGCTGACTGTAAAGTGCTAAAAACAAATCAGAGTTCAAGTGCATTTCAGGGCTCCCCCCTGGGAGGATATTCACTTGCAGACGTGGGGCCCATCTCCCGGAAGAGGAGATGCAGATGTGTTCACTGCATCTGAATTCTCGCATACGGGGCTGTGGGCTCCACAGTGCAGCATTCCCAAGGCTCAGTGGTTATTTCTGGCCCTGGCCGTCTGGGCAGGCACAGGCATCACGAGGAGAAGAGCCCATCTGTGCTGATGGTTTGGGATGGAGTGTGGTGACCCAAACCCACAGCTGGAGAGATAAACCCAAGCACACTCTTCGTGTGGGGCACAGGTGCCACAATCTGGGTGGCTCTGACCGTTCCTGGGTCCTGGAGGGCCTCTCTGATGCAATTAACTTTGAGGTCAACCGGCAGGATCTACTGGGCCCCATTCCTACTAACTCTACAGCAAATGCAGCCAGAAGGTCTCCCTTCCATGAGCTGGGACAGAAATGGAGACCACCTTTGTGCGGAGGGATATAAAAAGGCAGAGTCCCCGAATCTTCAGATGCAGAGCCTTCAGGTCAGAGTTTGCAAATGGATCCCGTGTCCCCTTTCTTGCAGAAACCACATTGGGATGTAGCACTCACCACTTCCAGTTTCAGGCTCTGCAAAGTGGAGACAGTTTGTGCAGTCACTTAAGTGCAGAATCTTTCTCTTCACGATTTCTTGCCTCAGACATATACTCTACTATATTACTATAGCTTCCCTTGTAGGAACTTTTATCAGTACTCCGGTCTCTCTGGAGTCTTTCCAAAGCTTTCAACTTAGTTTTCATAGGGAAAAAAAAATCTAATTTTTCACCTCTTATTTGATCAATGTGCACAATTTATTAAATTGCATAGTGACAATTACAGCTAAAGCAGGTTTGGGAATAAACTCATCTGATTCCTGGGAAATATTCAGCTCACCCAGTGCACCCCCTCTCCTACCCCAACCTTGAGCACTCAAGACACTATGGGCCTCATCATCCACGGCATCTTCTAGAAGGAATGGTGGCTCTGGCTACCTCTGAGTTGGTCAAGAGAGGGCTGGTTAGGGGAGTTTCTAAGACCGACCGGATGTGATTTAGGAGATATTCAGGCAAGGTGGGGACCATGTGACGGGCTTTCCTACTAAGGAGTTTAGAGATTCTCCTGGCAGTAATAAGGAACTGCTTATCGTTTCTGGGAGAGAAGGAAGCAATTTCATCCAATTTGCCGTCTGGAAAGCTCATTGGGTTGCAGTAGGGAAAGGATTGGATTATTGTTTCTTAGCCTTTCTCCCGCCCTTGTAATGGGATTTTACACCCATAGCTTTGGTGAGGTGTGTGCCTTTGCCATCTCTCCCAATAGAGTAGGTGGCTCTTTGTCTTTGGACTTAGGCATGTGGCTGCTTTGGTCAATGGATGTTGGGGGGACATGAGGGAACCACAGGCTTTGCCTGTGTCTGTGGGACTTGGCTGTCACTCTATCACTCCTGCAGTCTGCCAGGAAAGGAACATGCCTGAGGTGGTCACGGTCCCTTCAGCCTGAGCCTTGGAATGAGAGGTAAAGGAGCAGACCTGAATCTGACTTGCAGCCTGGAGCAAAGTTGCCATATCCGACCCACAGGCCCAGTGAGAAATGCCCGTTTGCTGTGAGCTTTGTAACAAACAACCCTCAGCCCTCAATGAGGATGTGGGTTGCAACTGAGCCATATTGCAGATGGCTGATTAATACAGAACAGGACAAGACTGAGTGGGATGGGAAGCAGGAAACCCATCACTCTCTCTCACCCAGTTGGGTGACTTCAGGTTAGTCCGCGTCCCGCTCCAGGACCCATTTTCTTGTTGGCAAAGTAAGGAAGTCACAGTAGGTAATCTCTATGGGCCTTGCCACCTCTCAGGGGCCATAACAGAGCAGAAGAGGAGATAGAGCATCACCTTGCCCTGGCTGGGGTACAGTTTCTGCAGGAGGGATGATTTCCGTCACTTTCACCAGGAAATGGTCTTGGTCTTCACGTCGTTTGCAGTCCACAGGATGCCAAGACCCACTTGGCAGTACAAAAGGACATCCTGAAACAGCACATCCCAATGTCCCCAAAGTCACTGCAAGTCATTCCCATCACCCCGTCCCGTCCCCCGGGCTCCACTCACACAAGGCGAAATGTTGCATGCATGTATCCTAAATTCCTTCCCCTAGCTCCCTTCTCTGGTGCTGGGGACAGAGCATTCCTAGAGAAGGTCATAGGGTCTGCGGGGGGCTCCATACCAGGCAGGAGACTTTCTGCCAGGAGCCAGGCCTGCAGGGAGCAGCTTTGGGGTGGGATTTTCGAGGAAGAGTGATTATCAGGGCATCAGTAATAAGGGGGGTGGGAAGAGCATGAGAAGAACAATGGAGAGGCCTCCCCGGTGCAGTCACTCTAAGGTATGTCACCTTCTCCGATGCCAGGGCCACTGTCAGAAAGGCAACTTCATCTAACTAATTAGCAGGGTTTGCCACTTTACAAATCTGCCGCGGCTTTCTTGGCACGAAACAGCCGCGGAGGCAAAGAGCTGTAGGAACCCATTAAAAATCACAGGGCTGAAAGAAACGGAGGGCAAGGGGGAAATTTGAGAGAAGAGGTGGGGGAAGGAAGGAAGTTTCCCTGTACCAGGCCAGCTGCTGGCTCCCCTCTCTCTGTCCACATGCAAGCAGGAAGTGGTTAAAGTGATGGGAACGGGAACCCACCCTCCTCTTGAGCTGGGCCTCTGATCTCTGCATCTGGTTTTTCCTCTTGAAGCACTCTCTGGTTTTAAAGTGGCTTTGAAGGAAGACTCTCCTGTGGACTGCAACCTGTCACTACACCCTGTCATCCATCCAGTAATTAAAATCTGACTGATTTACTGACTGGTACCAACCATCATAGCTCTGGAGTTAGCTGATGTTCATCTTTCCCAAGGCTAAAGTTACTTGGTGAAAAGAGACCGCTTGCTCCCAAGCTAAGCTGTCATACAGCTGCAGTGGAGACCATAAAGATAGCTAACAGAGCCCTCACCAGCCATCTTCAGTTTATTTTATTCTAATATTTATCACCACCCAGCAAATGAACATAATACAGACAAGTTAGGGAGAGGTGTGCAGGCTGATTTGTGGGTCCGGTGTGGCAGGCCATCTAAACACTGGACAGGCCACACTGAAGAGCAGGGCATCTCCCCGAAGGGCTGGCCAACCTACAAAGAGTTGTGGGTTGGGGAAGAGTCTTGAGCTCTGAAAAGTGAGGCTAGCTGTGTGCATGGGAAAGGGTAAAGGAATCAAGGTCCCATCCAGGGGTGCTGAGTTTCCTGAGCCACCCAGCAGCCTGTGGGGTGACCTATCTTCTCCATCCTGTCCTTGCATAGTCTTGACTTTGCTATCACAGTTCCGGGACGTGGCCCATCCTGGCCCTTCTTGTGTAAGGTTACACCAGAGCTCCTGTGGGAGGCAGCCCCTCCCCACATCTCCAGAGCTGCTAGACCTGGGCTCTGCCCCCATGAACTGCCTGCCAGCCTGCTCCTTTTCTCCTCTTCTCTCAGCATCACTTATTCATTCATTTTGTGAGCATCTGCATGGGGCCAAGTTCCACGCTAAGCACAGGGGTGAATTTGTATAGAACAGAACAGGCCTGATCCACGCTTTGTGGGACTCACAGTTCGGTGGAAAGATGGAACCATTAGACAAATAAAGGCACAAAGAAGTGCATATTAATAGTGGAGGCAAGGGCTCTGAAGAAGCAGAGTGAGAGGAAGAGAGACAAGAGTCCACAGATGGAGCACCATGCAAACTGAGGAAAGAGTGTGGAGCTGCTCTCTGGGCAGGGCAATGGGGTGCCCGGAGAGCAAATTGCAAAGAGACTTTGCACTCAGGGCCCAGCACATGCAGGGCTGCAGCTGAGAGTGGGTGCCCCCTTCAATTTTCGTTCTGGGCAGCTCACCCACCTCAGTCTATCTTGGCACAAATTGGATAATTGTATGTCTCTCTTTCTGTCTCTCTCTCACTCTCTCTCTCTTTCTTTTGGAGACACAGGGTCTTGCTCTGTTGCCCAGGCTGGAGTGCAGCGGTGCAATCATAGCTCACTGCAGCCTTGAACTCCTGGGCTCAAGAGATCCTCCTACCTCAGCATCCCAGGTAGCTGAGACTACAAGCATGCACACCACCACACCCAGCTAATTAAAATATAGATATTAGGTAGAGACAGGGGTCTCCCTATGTTGCCCAGTCTGGTCTCAAACTCCTGACCTCAAGTCATCTTCCTGTCTCGGTCTTCCAAAGTGCTGGGATTATAGCCGTGAGCACTGGGCATGGCCCATTTCTCATTTTTGCTGAGCAAAGAGGGCTCCACTACTCTCTGCAGGTCACTGCGTCTCCCAGCTGACAGCCATCAGCTCGCATGTCTTATAAATCACGAAACCACACAGTGATGCACTCATACAACTCCCTGGGCTGTGGGTATTAATTGTGCATGATGATGTTTACAGAACAAATCAAAAATCCATATAACATTACATAGATATATGTATCATTTTTTAAACAAACAAACTTCATTATAACATTACATGTCATATATATGTATGTGTGCATGCATGTATATACTTTTTAAAACAAACACAATGGCTGTTTTGTCAAGAAAATTAAGTGGGAGGATGTAGGGAGAAACATGGGGAGAATGTACAAGAGATAAAGACTTTCCGGGGTCTTTGTTCCTCTTGCCCTCTCTGTTTGGGGAGGACTTCTGTCCTGCTGTTTCTGGGACAAGCAGTCTTTGGAGGATGGAACTGGGGTTGGGAATACCTTCAGGGCTTGGAGTTGGATCAGATAAATCCAGATGAGATAAACTCAGATGAGATGTTACAGACCATCTGGAAGGACTAGGAAAGGTCACAGAGCAAGTCCACAGAGAGCAGACAATGAGAAGGAGCAGGTTTTCTGACCCTTCCCGGGGCTCTCTTCACCACCCTCCAAGACTAAGGGTTCATTTCTATTGTGTTTGCTTCCTGTTGTCCTTAAGTCAGAGCAGTGATTCTAGGTCCTCATGAAACCCAGAACATTACGCCTCCTAAGCTAGACATCAATAGGAAGGACACCTAAAAACTGGAGACCACAGGACTTCTCCACCACCAAATATGCAGCCTTCACAGCCCCATCTACCTCCTTACATGCAAATCGGGTGTTCCACCCAGGTCTGAGGGTGCCACCAGCCACCTGCACACCTGCGCATGCTCAGCGGAGCTCAGTGGAGCTCACCGGAGCAGTCGTGTCTGCCAGACAAAAGCTATGGCTCTTGGGAAGAGAGGGAAGACAGCGACACAGATCCAGTTACTAGCAGGAAGCCCAGTTTGTTCTCCCGATTCAGTCCCGAGCATCCCAAAGGACTTCAACTTCTGGGGAGCAAAGGGCCTCCTTCACCTGGTTAGAAAACCTCGAGGGAAGAAGAACAGCGGGTGAGAAGAGTGGAAGGTGGTGTTTTTATTTTGAGTAAATCAATCGGCTAATCAGGGTGGGATTTTCCATCTGGGAGTTGAAAGGGCAAACGGAGAACAGTTAATTTTTCAAATCTTCACTTTAAAATACAAGCCCCCTGTTTGTGAGCTACATTTGATGCGGAGTCCAGGCGGGACATCAAGAAGTGGCGTCAGGGCCAGAACTAGCATAGTTTAAAGGAACAGCAAGTAAATTAAGACAATCAGGCATTCTTAATGCCCAGGGATTTTTTTTTGTGTGTGTACATTTTTCTTCCAAAAGAGCCTGCTTGCAGGACAGAATTTCTTATTATTTTCTTTTTTTCTTTTTTTTGCATTCACACCCTGGATTTTTCCTTGTATTTCTCTTGGGGAATGCATAGTTTGGTCCTGACTAGGGTGGGTACCAGGCTGTCGCTGGTAGGGAGCCTGTCCTGTCCTAAATGGCTCTCAAATGGAGTGGAAGGGGGAAGGGGAGGACTTTTTAAAGGTACAAATTCCACCAAATCCTGGAGACCCCAGGTAGAGGTCAGTAAGGTTAAGTGAGATAAAAAAGTGAAAGCATTTCTGGAAATTCTTAGGAAGAAAGGTGCTAGATAAATTCTAGCTACATTTATGACTATTTTTATGGCTTGGCTTGTAACACCGTGGGTGGTCCCTGGACACGGGGCTCATTCATTCAGCTCACAGGAATCATGAGGTTGAGATCTGCAAACAGATCTGGCTCGATGGGGAGATGGCTCCAGCAGACACCTCACTAAGGGGGCAGGAGGTCACTGTAAAACAGGAAGATCAGCTGTCCAATGATGGAAGGCACATTTCTCAAATGTTTCTGACCGTTACCCATCTAGACTCAGGCACACATTCACCCTCCCATTCCCATTCTTCTGTGGTGAAAGATCTGGTGATAACAAATGGAGAATAACAAAATCAGCCAGTTGCTAGTAACACACATAAACTGTGTATTATTTACTCTATGAGAGATGAAGATAAGCATATACACATTTGGTTTTATTTTATAAAACAATGTCTCATAAAGTAAACACTAGCCCAGCAATTTTATTGCATTTACCTTGATAATATGTTGCAAGCCATTTAAAGAGAACAAATTCACTGACAGACCATCACCCATGAAGTATGGCTATACAAGCACAACAGTTTGGGGATAAAGTATAAATTGGTTTTAGCATTAGGAGCAAAGATGATTCATACTGAAATCACAATGCAAACAGGTCTTCAACTTAAATAACAAATTTTAATTTAGAGGTCGATAATACTTTTAGTGAAAAATGTGTTCCTGTCTACATTGTAGG
The DNA here is from genome assembly GCF_029289425.2 of Pan paniscus. NCBI lineage: Eukaryota > Metazoa > Chordata > Mammalia > Primates > Hominidae > Pan > Pan paniscus. Next base: position 37,087,324 of record NC_073269.2, read on the forward strand.
GTTGAGGAACAAACTGCAGCAAACTGGTAAGGATGCAAAGTTTAATGTAATTTGTAAATTGTAAAAGCAAGATCGGCAGCTTTGAAATATCATGATCTACTCAAGAGACCAGTCATAGAATGACCTTCCAGAAAGTCCTATACTCTGTATGGGGCCAGGTGCACCAGAAACTCTGCC